>NW_008236184.1:3950007-3981619 GCF_000691975.1 Corvus brachyrhynchos
CGGCCCGCGGCGCTCCCGGCCGTGTTTGCAGCGCGCACATGAGCCCCCACCACGGCGCTGGTGCAGCGGGGGTTGCGGAGCCGGGCAGGAAGGGTGCGATTGTCCAGCCTTCTGTAAACCTCTGCTCTTCTGAAGTCCCAGTCAGGCAGTTCAAATGCAGTTTCGGCTGGAGCTTACGATGGTTTTCAAGTTTCTGCATAGGAAGCCAGGTTATTTTTTGTTGATTTTTTCCCCTAAAATTTCAAATTCCTAGTAAAACCAGCATTTTAATTAAGAATTTTATTTTATGTGTATTGAGGGAACGAGGTGAATCGAGTTTAGCTTGCTGCACATAAAGCACTTTATCGTTTTTTGTTGTTTTTTTCTTAAATACCTGTAAGAGGCTGTCACCTGCAGCATTTGTATTTTATGTATGTTTTTAAAAGCTGCTTTTGGCTGAGGGCACTGATAAAGAGTAGTGAAAGTTAGGAGTTGTGAATACAGGTTACTCATATAATGTTTTCCTTTATATACACACACACCATGTGTATTTTATACATATACTCATCCCAAGAAAAACATACTGATCTGTCTTGCATATTACGTCATATTACAGTTAGATTGTATGGTTTGAATGAATGTCACTAGAAAATAAAGAGAATCTAAATATAATTTTACCTTCAGATTCTTTTATTGCATGGCATACTGAAATTGCATTTATTATTGGGATGGTAGTTGTTTTATTTTTATTTATTTAAACGGTAAATAATAGTTCATTCTCCTTAATCCACACTTGCTACCTTTTGTTTTGGTTTTCTCTGCAATGTGACCTAGAGAAGGAATATGAACTGCAGAATTTTCTGTCTTTCTAGATCATGAAATCTTCACACCCTCCTAATATATTATGGTATTTAATGGTGGCCTTTTCATGTTTTCTTCTCTTTGCATGAACATGCTGTTTGGAAATGTGCCTCGGAGAGCATGTTTACATTGCATTCAGATTAGGTATCATGTCCAAGTTGAAGACAAAATGGCTACTAAGTAAAACCTCTGCTTTTATTGTGGGTTTTCTTTTCAAGGAAAAAGAGCACATATGTTAGCTTCTGAAATGAAAGCTGCTTGTTTGATTCAGGTGAACTTGTTGAATAGCCCAAGCCCACATTTGCTACGAAGGAATGTAGCGTTTTGCCCGGGGTGAGTGGCTTGCCTGGTGCCAAGTGCCTGTGACCAGCAGAGGTTTTGCCAGCACCTTGCAGCCCTGTCTCCTGGTACTTTCACAGGCGTTCCTCACCTTCACAGAGTGTTCCTCCTGGCTACCTGCTTCCTGCACCGGGCTTCAACTTCCCTGCTGCTCTCAGGCAGCATCCATTCCCTGCAGGCTGTGCTGTTGAAATGCAGTATTTGAAGATAAGGTTATTTTTTTATAAGAAAAGCTTTTCTTTTGATGTCTTCAAATCTTATGTTTCTCTGTTGTGATTAAGCAGTCTTCATTTGAGGTTGGAGTTTAACGTTAGTTTGCGTCTTCCTGGAGATGCGGTGGTTGTTCTGGAGCACCCAGGATGAAGAGCACTGCTGGAGCCGTTGTGCACACTGCGCCCCAGTAAACAGTGAAAAGTCTCCTGTTCTGGCAGTCTGGGGTCTGCTCTCTGTTCAGTGGGTGCTGGTGATGGATAAACAGCGGGAGGGATTGTGGAAGGCTGGTTGTGAAAATGGCAATATGCTGCTGTTAACAGAACGAGCTGTAATGTGTGGAGCAGAGCTTCCTCTTTTCTCCTTCCCTCCTCTTCCTCCCCTCTTCCCTTGCCGTGCCAGTTTCATATGCTGGCAGGTTGGTGCATTCAGTTTCCCCTTTGCTTTCCAGTGGGTTTAACACATCCAGATCAGTATTCTGTTGTTTTCCCCCTACCTCCTTTTTTCCTACACGTGTTTGTGCATAGTGGATGGAGGGTTTTAGTTGGTTGTGTTTGTTACAGGGTTGTTTTGTTTGGTTGGTTTTTTAAAAGGATTCAGTTTTCAAATTGTATTGTCAATGAAAATAGTAGTATAGCAAAATATAGCAGCTACTGAAATACTGGACTTGAGGATCACAAACAAGTCTGTGCTTGTCCCTCTACTTTACAGACAAATGTAAATATAGAGAGTGATGCAGGCCGCGAGTGGGACAATGAGCTATTCATTATCTCAACTCATACTTAGTTTATTCTGTTTATTAAATTAAAATGTAGGTTGACAAAAACATATTAAGTAATTGTGTACATCTGGAGTGCCTTGTATGAAACAACAGGTTATGTCCTGCTGGTTGCATTTGCAGACGTGGTGAGTGAAGACTTAAAAATGTGCAATTTAGGTGTCCAGTCTGTTGGGTTTGGTGGTTTGTTTTTTGGTTTTTTTTTTGTTTTTTTTTTTTTGGTCGGGGTGTTTTTTAGCATATAAAGTGACCACTAGTTTGAGCTAAGGAGGGGAAGATAAAGGAGTGACCTAGCTGTGCTTAAGAACAAATCAGGAAGTATTTATTTGCATTGCAGCATCCCATACAGGTATTTAACTGCTATTTGGTTACAGTAATTGAAGCTCATCACTGTCTATCTGTATTTGTGTCCTGCCTGCCCCACTGGAACACATGCAGCAAAGTGGTGTCTGGTTTTGTTTTGTGCTGTGCATGTGAGTTGCTGAGGCGGTTGGATGTGTTCTTACGGTGTGGGTGAAGCAGGCAGAAATAATACTGGATGTCTTTTCCCATTGACGGATTAGAAGTCTAGACAGAGAGAACACGTCTTTGGGAGCCCAGCCTGGCTGATTAGTGTCGGCATGGGTGGGTTTGTAAATTGCCCTGGTCCTCGCTGGACACTGGGCCTTAATCTGTCTGTTTTTATTTCTCTTTAGATTCATTAAACCTTTCATATTTATTAATAGCTTTTTGTCCAGACGTTAGAGCCCGAGGCGGGAAAACCTCCCTAGTCAGCTGTCTGAGCATATAGACTAATGGGGTTTCAATTATTTCTTCGGGTGAGGGTGCTGTATTACCAAATGTGTGTTATTTGTATATGATGTTTCTGTACCCAAACATATGGTGGTGAAGACAGAGTCTACTCAGTATCACACTGACTTGCCAAGGAATATCTTACAGCTGAAGACAGCCAGCAAAGTATGGATGTAAAAGCAGCGTGGCATGAGGATTGAAATGCAGAGATGGCCCAGGGAGGGTGGTGTCAGCTGAGGGTCTGTCATCACTGGCATAAAAGAAAAAGACCAACAGTTTTAGGCAATTTAATCCCTCCACTCACTGTATTAATCCAAAATCCAGTAGCTGTGAACACTGAAGGAACAGACAGGTTTGTTTTCTTGTTCACTGTTGCGAATAACTGGTGATGATTCTGCAATGAGCACTTGTTTACTGTTGTAAATAGTAATCTGGTGCTTGCATCTGTGCATGGATTGGCCCCAGCTTCTTTCACCTTGCCTGCATCTCAGCTCTTTTTGTCCTAAAAGCATCTGTTAGGATTTGAATATAGCAATTCTGCTCGAGAGATTAATTTCTGTCCTTCCCCGCCCCAGTGTCTCATGTGTAAACCAAGCTGAGGACCAGGCAGTGTGGAGTGGCAAACACAAAGCATTGCATTTGCAGCCATTTCAGCTGGACGTGGGTGTGGGTTTCTGACCAATAATTTTTGTCCTCAAATCACTCTTATAGCTAGAAGTTGTATTGGAAAACCATGAGCGAGTCCAGGCAGTGCCGAAATTATGTGTCCTAAGGCCCAGTTTGTCTCATGTTGAAGAAGGAGTAGGAGGTGAATTGTGCCCTTGTTAGTTTTGGGCTCTTGGTATTGTGCTAGAAAACCAGATTAGCTGGTTGTAACACCAGTGTTTTCGAATCTTTGGAAGGCTCCATTCTTTCTTATGACTTAAAACAGTCCTGCTCCCTCCTGCAGTTGCATCCATCACTCCTCATTAGGCATTGTCAGCAAACGTGGATTGTCACTTAGCTGTTGGCAGAGCAAATGTTCTGCAACTTGGGAAATGCAGTCAAGGTTTTTCATAATAAGAATTGCTACTTATTTGTATAGTTAGGTCAGCAGAAAAAATTGATATCAGTCTTGATATTTTTGATAAAATGCCTGGCAATGAAGAGGGAAGCTTGAGGGGTATGTGTTTCAGGCTTTTAGCAAATGCAGGTGGATATACCTTTCTGGTAGTTTTTTTCTGCAGTTGAAATTTCTGTATGTATTTTTTTAAAACAAATATTTCTTGAGTCAAGTTGGATTAACATGTAAACCAATCCATCTGCATTTTTTCTCGTAGCTTGGGAGAGGGAGACAGGAAATAAAGGAAAAAAACCCCAACGTAACCTTCAGTATTTTGTTAAGTAGCCTGTCAAAATTGAGAGAACTCAAAATTTCCTCTGATTACAGAGTAATTGTGGTTATTCTGTGTCCTCAGCCCAAAATGCAATGGCCGTCATTCCCTCCTTCATCCTGGTTAATTCATTGTTGGAGGTGAGAAACACAGGTTATAATTCTTCAATTACAGATTACTGATTTCTGTGAGGAAAATCAAATCATTATCATTGACTGGTGTACAGGCTGCACTCATTTCACTAAATCTATGCGACATCAGAAGTGTGTTTATCTCCTTTGAAAAAGGACCTTGAGCTCCTCAGCTGAGAGATGATGTGTAAAACTGCAAAGATTTCTTGTCACTAACTCAGTTTTCCCTGGCTTTTTGGTTCCACTGTTTCCAGGTGATGGGGAGGTTTGCCTGTCCTGAATGTATTTCCTGCTATGGTGTATAAGCAGTCAAATACATAGGAAAAAATTGACCTGTGGACCATATTTTAGAGTAGTTCATGGAAATTTCAGGGAAGGTCACCCCTCCTTGGGCAAAGCATTTAGGAGCTTGTCGTTCTCCTTCACACTCTGCTTCCCCAAATGGATAGGAACAGAAAGTGGAATTTGTTTCATTTCACTCCACCTTGTTCTGTACAAGTTCCCATGTAGTTATTGTGGAGGAAAAAAAATGCATTTCTGAGGTGAGGGCCAGCTCTTAGGAAAGATGTTTTCATAAAACAATCCATCCCATCACTTCATGTGCCTAATTCTCTGACTGCAAACAAATTTTAAACCGGGGTGTAGCCATCTGTGGTGCAGAACTCATGAATTGGACAGAATAAATCCTACACCATTTGTCACTTTCTCAGCTCGACGACTTCTCCTGAAGATGGCCTCCGTGGGTTGTTTGGAGACCTTCCACTCCTCTGAACAAGGGCCAGGTGCACCCGTTACCTGTTACTACACATTCCTGTGTACAGGAAACTCTTCTTTTGGGGAGAAGCCTTCCAGAAGAATTCCTTCTCAGCAAAGCAGCATTCAGATGCTTTTGCTGTTCCCTGCTGCAGTGCATCCCTGTGCTGTTGGGAAAGCCTCCGGGTGCCAGGAGCGGGCAGGTCAGCGGTGCAGCAGTCGGTGCCAGGGCGGCGTGGGAGGAGAAGCAACTTTCCAAAACGGGGCACGGCCGCCACAGTGGTGGAGTTTCTAGGTCAGCAGGTGTGGAAGCCAATTTGGTCTGCAGGCGTTTTTACAAGGTTAGAAAATAAACCTGAGTAAAATGAATGGTGACCTTTATGTAACCTTTGGAGAATGGAGCTGAGGTTTTATTGAATATCCTGGCTCCAAGTTGGAGGGAATAGCTTTGCAGAAAAAAGGTCTTTATAAACCTGCTTTTAGGAAGAGTGGATTTTTCACTCTTGTTTGTGGGTTTTGTTTGTCTTTGTTTCTTGAAACAATAGAATCTAAAAACTATACAGGGGGAAAGCACTATTCAAGTAATAAAAGATTTGGAGAAGTTTTACTGCTGTTCATTTGGAATGCATTGGAGTGCATGGAATTGTTGACTTCACAGCATCAAACATACGCAATTCCTTGTTTCATAAACATTTTACTTTCCACTGCAGGAGTTTCTTCATTGAAGCAAGTTAGATGGTGTGACTTTGTGATTCAGAGCAGCAGTTCTAATGAGTTCTTAATAAGCACAGAATTGCAGGATTGTCATCCCAGGCCTCTGTAACTGGGTTGCTTGCCACTTGGGAGAGTTCTGTGTGATTTACATGTGTCTGTATGCCCTTGCCAAGTAGGAATCCAAATGTCTACCTGAGAAGAACACTTGGAAACCCTCCCTAAAAGTTTCTGGGTACTGTATAAATTAATCAGAAAAAAATTGTATAATTGGGTGAGATGACAGTACTGCTCAGGTTGGGGTAATCAGACTTACACTGAAGCACTGATTAATCTTTTAATTAATTGGAGCTTGGGGTGGTTTTGTTAGTCTTTTTCTCTCTGTGTGTGTGTGTGTGTGTAGTTTTGAGAGCAGGGGTTGAGCTTAATGTTTTTATACAGATCCCATAACTTATGTATGTTGCCTTCTCTTGTTACTCTCCTCAGCCGCTTGCCAAACAGAAGTATTTGGAGAAGGGCCAGAGCTGCAAAATTCAGATCGGAATCCAAATTTGGATTTTTGGTTCAAGCCTTTCTAATATCTAATATTACAAAGCCTCTTATATAAATAAGGAACTCTTTATTTTTAAACTGGCAACGGGGATAGGGAGGAAGCTTCCTGGCTTTCCTCTGGAGCAGTCCAGGTGGAATGCTGGACTGTGTGTTACAAAGCTATCAGCAGGTGATTCAAAAGGTAAATTGAATAGGTGAAAAAGCAGTGAGTGCACTGTCACCCAGAAAGAGCCTGAGCAAAAGGCCAGCACAAATTGGTGCTTTCAAGCCAGCAAGAAGAATCCCCTAAATCTAAAAATTCTGGAAGTGGCGGGATGTTTTATGGTGTTCCATTAGATCTTTGGGAATTTTGAGGGTTTGTTTTGTTTTGTTCTGAATGGAGTTAGCCATATCTCAATTTTAATGCTTTCTTGATTTAATGGAAAAAGGATTATCTTTCATCAAGTAGGATGCTTGTTATCGGCTGCTGTGCCATCAAGAGGCTTTCAGTAAGCTGCCAAGTGTTTTGTGTTGTTGAATGTTTAATCATTAAGACAGTGGAAAAAACCATTCAAAACTTTCCAAATATTTTCCTTGTTGCTTCTTTTTAATTGCTTGTGGTTGCTGTGGTGACACTGTACCTGTCAAAGGGAGGGGAGGCCGGGTGTTGCTGCAGGGCTGAGGATGGGGTGGCTCTAGCTGGTGGGACCTGCACTCAGTGAGGGGCATTGTCTTTATTGTATTTATTGTCTTTATTGCTTGTGTGATGTGAGCTGTTGTCTCTCCCCAGCTGTAACGCACAGACACCCTGCATGGGCAGCACTGGCTGTTCCAGGGCAGGGGGTGTGTCCGTGGGTTTCTGGAGGTGTACCTGTGTTTCTCCGCAGCAATGAGTCCTGCTTAGCTTTTCCCTGGAGCTGGCCGGGAGTGCTATCACTTGCCCATTGTCAGGTACTTCAAGTTTGGGAAGAAAATCTTGTTCCTGGGGAGAACTTGTTTATTAAATGAGGCATGTTTGTATCTCCCCCTGAGAGGAAGTTTGTGGTTAAATGTCAGGGTCCATGATCGATGGCTGTCCTTTCTGATGGATGGCCTCACAGGCATGCAGGCAATCTGTATTTCTTTGTCAGAAATTCCAAAGTGCCATTATAAGGTTGTTGGAACACCTGTGCATAAAAAAGTTGGATTGCACTGGACAGTAGGAATTACAGTTCATGACTTTGCCTATAAAGCAGTGAATTATAACTGTTTTTAAAGTGGTCAGCAATACAAACTGTTGGAACTTTTTCTTAGTATGAACGAGGTTGCCTTGTAAGTATCTACCACAAGCATCCTTTGGACAAACAAGAATTAGTTTGTGAGCAAAGTGTGCTCTGTAATAGGATGGGGAGTTTGTTCTCCTGTGTTTGCCTTACTGCCTTCTTGAAAATACCTGGAGTAGTCTTTCTGACTTCCTCTTCAGAGACACTGCTACAGTAAAATACAGACTGGAAAGGCACTTACTCAGTACCACAAGTGGTAACTCTTTCAAGGCCTCTAAACTGAAAAGCTTTAACATTTATTTAATATTTTTTGTGGATGGAATTTTAGTCTTGTTTTTTAATCTGCTCTGAAAAATGGTGACAACTCCTTTTTCCAGAACCACATGTTAGTTTTATTGCTAATTCATTGGAGGAAAGTACTCAAGAGGCTTGGCTGCTTATTAAACCAGGGGGAGAGTTCTGCAAGGGGATTCTGGATCCTGTGTGAATTCGGTGTCTGGAGGCAATCTGAAATTGAGACTCAAAGCTTCTACTTCTGGGCTGGACATCCTCTGGCAGAACCAGTTTGTTGCCTGTGCTGAGGGTGTGAAGGCAGTAGTTTCCTGGGAAGAGCACACAGGATGCTCTGCCAAAGAGAGCTGTGCTTGTTGGTGCTTGGCACCATCCACTCAGGGCTCCCATCTCCCACACCCTGCTTGGTTCAGATGCTTTGTGCTTCAGTGCAAGGTCAGTGATTGCTCTGTGGTCCATGCGCTGCTTCTGTGGAAGCTGGTTGCTGTGGGTGAGGCATCTGTGAGGCCAGCCAGCCCTTGGTGAAAGCTGCAGCTCCTTCTGCTGTGATGGGACTGTCTGAAGAAAAGGCCAAAAATAATTTTGAACTAATCTTGTGGGAGTCAGACTGGGCCACAAAAACCTTTTATCCAAGCTCTGACAAAGTGTGACAAAATTCCTTTCATTAAGGGCGTATAAAAAATTGGTCTATTTTCTTTATGGTTTGACTTTTTTAATGTATTAGCATGATAAACGATGAGGGCCTACAGTTGCTGTTAGTGGTCATATAAACTAAATGAATTAGTTGATATTTAAAAGACAGTCGGGTTACTCACTGGCAGTAATTGGAAGCTGCACACCTGGAACCACTGTTTGCTGAAGAGCTAAACCAGCTTTTGGCTCCAGGAGCCTGCTCTGCATTACCTTCATTATGCTTGATTCCAGTGGTATAGTTCAATCACTGACTCCTAAAAAGTTGAGAAATGAAGTGGCAGCTGAGGGAAAAGTGTATTTTCCTCTTCCATTCAACAAGTGAGCGAAATTGGAATGATAGATATAGTTTTAAAATGCTAGAAATATCCCTGGAAAAGGATATTTTGAACATAACCTATCAAATTTTGGGAGATAGCTTGCTGAATCAAATAAAATATTTGGAAATGCTGGTGGTTTGTGTGTGTTTAATTACACTGGACAAAGGTTTGTCTAAATGCAGTTTATAGTGAATTTTCAGTTAAAAATTAATCTTGAACATCATTTTATCATTCAAAAAAATGCCAAAATGCTGACCCTTAAGATTTGGTAACCTATATAATTAAGTCTGTGTTCCACAAAGATATCCACACACCTATCTCTTATTGATTACTTCTGAGTAGAAGCCAGCTGTCTGATTACCCTGTAGATCCATGCCTGAATGTACTGAGTAGTCAGTTTTCAGTTAATAGCAGCTAAAAAAATGGTAATAGTCCTGAGCTCTAAGGCTAAGAATAAAAACGAAACACAAAATACTTTGTTGTATTTAGTACCAGTGAGTTTAAGCAGTCCCCATTTAGCTCTCATGGAACATATCTGCATGGACTGCTTCTTTTTCTTGCTAGCTTGGTTCTCTTGGAGGAGTTAGGAATGTGGGTTCATATATCACCATGGTTTGTACAATAAAGTTGGTGAGACTTGTAACTTAATTGAAAACCAAAGTTTAGGTCATGCGTACCATGGTTCACATGTGTGGAAGCCCTTCTGTGAACTCTTAAATCACCCATGTGTGCACTGGGGTGCTGTTGGTGAGTAGCTCCAGCTGTTCAGGGTGAAAATACTTGCAGTGGGTAAGTGTTTGCAGTGCAAAACTAATAATTGTTATTTGTCACTTCACAGTGATTCTTGTCACTTTAGTGAAGTTCTTAGTTACTGCTGAGTACTTTAAATAGCAGTAGCTTTGTGGTGAGGTCCAGTGTAGGATCAGGAGATAGCTTGAGTGTGTTGTATTCTGCTGGAATTTGTCAAACTCAGGTGAGCTGCAGTTTTGTCTTGATTAGTTCAGCTGCTGAGCAAAGGAGTGGCAAAGCAGCATATAGTTCACCTTGAAAATTGAAATCAAACTGTGTTAATAATCAGGAAAGGACATTTTCATTCTCTTAATGTGGACATCTGCTCTCCCACTGGAATGTTTACACATGATGTGATTCACAGGAATGAAAATCCAGACTGATTAATTCTGTTGTGCTCTTAAGCAATGTCTCCTTCTGGAAGGACCCCTCAGACAAGTAATTGTGGGTGACATTAGCATGAAACTTTTACAGAAACATAATTCAGTGTATTGTTAGATGCTGAAAATGTGCTGCGGCCTACAGGTGAATGTCAACAGTGTGGCGACCTCAGTTAGTATTGCTTTAGAACTGTCTACATATATCTTAAATATAATTCTCTGGCGTTACGATTTTTGGAAAGTCAGAAGTTTAGTACAGCTTTTCTGAAATCTGATCTAGATTTAATCAAGGACAGCCTTTTCTGGTTTTGACTCTTTTGCTAAGTAAGTTGTGGTGTAATTGTGCAGTTCCCTGGGATGTTTGGAGTATAAATGCTATGAATAATGAATCTATGCAAGTGTTCTGTAAGTTGTCTGAATAGGGTGCTAAACTCAGTGGCCTGTGTGGCTGTGGCTTCAGTACTTTGTACTAGAATGGGTCACATGCCCTCTGCTGCATTTTCAAAAGAAAACCATGACAATATGAAAACTTCTGAAATATATATCAAAATGCTTATGGATGAGGCTGTGCCTGCAAAGCAGGTATGTTACTTGAGAAGAAAATGGCTAAGTTCTGAGGTTTTTGGGTCCTGTCCCCCTGGTTGCCTGTAGAGGCAGCAAACTGGCTGCACGCATTGCTCCCTGTTCTGAGGACTCAGAGAACTGAACGCTAAAGTTGTGGGTATTAAATACTCGTCAGATGCTTGCTGTTTGTAATTTCCATTCGTTAACAGGTTTTAGATGAAGTATTCTGATAGACTCACTTGTTCATTCATCATGGCTGCAGAGGCAGCCTGGCAGGAAAGGAGGCAGTGGGTGGAGTGGATGGTGTTGGCCTGCCCCACGCTGCAGGTTCTGCAGTGCTGCCCTGGAGCTCTGTGCTGCTGCTGTGGAGCTGGGCTGGCCTGATGGTTGCAGCCCCAGAGCTGACAAACATGATCCAGGTGGGAGCAGCCAGTCCTGCCTTGCAGGGCTGTGTAAGGTACCTGTTGGACAGTTAATTTGCCACCTAGGAGTGAGTGCAGTTGTGTTTAAACTCAGCTTTGTAGGTGCAAACTGATACGGATGCATGCACATATGAGCTGACAAGGCTTTAGGCTAATTAAATTTTGTGCAGCTTTAATTTTAAGCAAGTGCAGCTTACAGGTTTAGACAACCTTTGAGTCTGCAAGGAAACTAAAGTTTACCTGGTTTGTAGGCTAGGGGAACTCAAATGTTTCAAAATAAATCCATGAGAATTGGAGTAGCATGTGTTTGTAACTCTTCTGAAGGTACTAGTTTAGGGTTTAAAACCATTTAAAAAGCTGCCACGTGGATTATTTTTTCTATCCCCCAGAAGTAGAGGATGGAAAGCTGATGAGTTACATTGCTTTAGCATTCAGTGAACTGACCTTTGAGATAGGCAAGAGTCTTCTGGCTACTTGCAGCTCTTTATTTGCCAAGACCAGACAGTTTCTGTGCCTAGAGTGGGTTGAAGCTGATAAGCAGAGGTGAGTGAGAAGTGCCTCGGTGCAGGTGCAAGGCTGAAGGATGGATGCCTGTAAGAACCTGTGGGAGGTCGTATGGTCACCATCAGGCAGCAGTGCCATGTTCATCCTGCATATGTTCAGCTTTAAATTTTCAGCTGACGATAAAAGTCAAGGACAGGAGAGGGTTCTGCAATGTACCAGTGAGCAACATGGCACAGGTTGGAGAGGGGAGTTGCCTTTCCTATGGCAGTGAAGCCATGTCCATCTAGCAGGAAAGAAGTGAGTGACCCTTTTAGTAGGCAGGTGCTTGGAGAGTGCATGTAGATACTCAGAGCATTACTCAGCACAGGGAAACCTAAGAGGTTGCAAGAATTGCATTCCGTGGGAGTCAGCAATCGGGTACAGGTTCCTCAAGTGGAAAAAAGGGTGCAGAGGAGCTGTGTGGTGGGCAGCTATGAGAGAAAAGGGAGCAAGGAGAAAGACGAATGCATGTGTCCAGAAATCAGGGCAGAAGCAGGGATAATAGGATGTTGCAAGCAGCATTGGGAGGAGAGGGCTAGATAAAAGCTGGATTTGCTTGCAGAAAGACAGGCTGATGCCTATGGGGGAGCCGTTCAGTGTGGAGGGGAGAGATGGATCTCTGTGGCATGGAGGAGGGACGAAAAGTGTGCCAGGGAAACCCTGTGGGTTAAGCTGGGCCTCCTCAGTGCAGTGTCTGTGAAAGGCCTGGGCAGCCCCGGATTGCTTCTCTGCTTCCCCGTGCGTGCCAGGCCCAGGGAGCATCGAGATGGCAGTGCCTTGTGGAGGCTGGGGCTCCTTTCCAGCCTGACAGTGGGACACCTGCAGCTGCTGACCCTGCAGGTGTTGGAGAGGGGATGGCTGTGTGTGGTGTTTGAGTGCTGGCTTGTCGTGACTTGAGCGGTGTGTGGGCTTGGCGGGGCAGGGGGGTCTTGTCTGCTCCCTCAGGATAAAGCCACAGAAGGGCTTGGAGGGGACTGGGTTGTGGCACTGCAAAACAGATGACACCCCCCTGGGTATCAAATGAATAGGGGAAATAAAAAGGTACAACCAGTAGCAGCAAATCTCTCTGTTAATAGAACATAACTAGGATAGCTGTGGGTCATGAAAATGTTGAAGGAAATAATGTGAAATAAAGAAGAAACACAGTTTTTATCAGCAGGCTTAAATCTGCCATCTGGGCACCTGTGCCAGCATTGGAAAACGTGTGGTAGGAAAGCCTTGCTGCTGCAGAGCTGCTGACACTGGGAGCTGTTCTGCTGTTCTGTTGGATTCCGCTGAGCTCTGAGCTATGTACGACAAACACAGCCCTATGCAGACTTGTACATTCATGGGTGTGTATTACGTGTAAACAGTGTAGAACTCTTCCTGTTTTCTCGCATGAGTGTTGTTTTGCTTTGCCATCAGCTGTCTGTAGCCACCATTTCCCAAGGGAAAGGCAGCAGAGGACCAGGTCTGTGCCCCGTGGCTGGCTGTGATGCACAGCAAGGTGCTGCCTTCCTCCTCAGCTTGTTGGCTCTGCAGGCATGGAAGGGAAACAATTTTGTGCATGTGTTTTATAGGTACACTTAATTTCCTGTTTGGTTTTCAAGTGCTGCTGAGGAGTGTCACCCCCTTGGTTTCACTAGGCATCCTTTTTGGAGCCATGTGGGACAAAGGCTGGAGAAGAATGCCGGTGTCTCATAGTTGGCTTTACAGCACCTCGAGTTCAGACCCTTCAGTAATAATGTGATGGGGCTTCTGCTGACCATGGCTGAAAATAGCACAGCAGATCTCTTAGCTATCTATAGACTGGATTCTGAAGCAACCAAAGGTTGATTTGTTTTTTCATAATTAGTTTTAAACCCAACAGTTTTCATTGTGGAATACGTGAGTTGTTGGAATGGATTATTTGCTGCTTAGCCACAAACCTGCATGTCTGGTGACTGTTTCTGTCTTTCTGCTTTCAGTGGGACATTCCTGAGATAAAATTTCTACTGAAACAATCTTTTTTCATACTGCTTTGTTGAGATCGTAGATTGTTAGTAATAAATATAGGCTGCGGCTCCTCTGAAGTCATATTATCTTCCCACATCCTGTACAGAGGGCACCGCATCCTTGGAACAGAATCTCTTGCCTGAATGTAACAATATGTACTGATTTTAATTCAGAGCAGTGCTGAAAGAACCAGGGTGAGAGCGGTGTAAAAGCATTTTCTTTGTCTCTTCTCAGAGTTCATTACAGTAACTTGTGGCTTTTACATTTAAATAAATGTAAAAAAACCCCCAACTCCAGGAACTTAAATGACTGTCTTGTTGGAATAGAGCACCTGGCAGTGTGTGGTTGTTGCAAGTTCTTCCCAGTTATTTTAAGAACAGTGGAACAAGCCTTTAGCATTGAATACAACTAGATTTCTTCAGAGAGCTGAAAGAGATGTTTATAGACCTACATTTCAGACGCAGGTATTCTGATGTCTGCTGGCTAATTATTTCTTGGCAGTTCATTACAATGGGCTACATTTGAGATTTGGGCATTTCATTAGCAGCCTTATCTTCCTTCTTTGTTCAGCTGTTTGTATAGTTGGCATTATTTATACTCATAAAATGATCATAGTGTCAGAAATGGTGAAGGGATTAAATTTTTATCCTCTATGAACTATTTTAATTGCATTTATTTTAGTAACAAGTATTGAAGTCACGTGTTTGACACATTTTAACCTGCATTAACTTCAAGGCATGCCTAACCACTACATTTTTCAGCACTGTGATATAGCATTGCTCCTTCCTGTGTTTGATGGAAAACTGGTCTGGCTTATTCTCTCTGGCAAGTGGAAGGAGGTGGATTAGGTTACAGGGAGGATGAAGTAATTGCAGCTCACCCTTCTCGTTGCACTCTTCTATTGGCTTGCTGAGCTTTTGCTTCCTGATTTTGCTGAGGAGGGTGGTTTGCCTGGGATTGAGTAGGAATCTGCCTTCAAACTGAAAGAGACAATATTTACCAGTTGGTGAATACCTGCTTTGTTTATTTTTTGAGGCCTGCGAGTTGGACACTTTTCTACATTTCCAGTGAACACTGCTCTATTTTTATACTTCAGGGAATTAACGATACTTCATCATGATTCTAGGATGCAATTATGGTCCCTGTGGCTTTTATATGGAATAAAAGTATATCTGCATTTGAATCCTGAAAGACCTAATTTGTCCTGTATTAAATGTTTTGCCGCTATTTGCCTGTGTTTGTGCTAGGCTCAAGTGCCTGGTGTCTGGGGCATGACACTGGATTTTCCCGGGGGAGGGAGCAGTGCAGGCAGGGACAGAGCCCCTAGGTGGCATCAGAAGCCACCTGATTTTTGGCTGCTGCACGCCCGAGGGTGAGAGATGTGGATGGGAGGGGAGTCCTGGCCCTGGGGTGCAGGGCCTTGCCCGGCTGGGGTGTGCTTTCCTTTCTCAGTGCCCTGTGCTAAAGCTCTTACACCATTAGCTGAGCAGTATGGATAGTCGTCATTTTGCTAATTCAAACATGTTTCAACCTTGTGCAGCTCTGCTTTCTAAATATTTAATTGAAATGCTTTTACAGCCATTTTACTTCTTTATCACCGTGAGCCAAGCCAGACAATGTAACATGGCATATGTTAAGATGTTAATTGAGTAGCAGCACACATAGGCGGCTGTTTCATAATTTTCTCCTTAGATGATCCTTGGCTCCAGTTTAACATTTCTTTGTGCTTCTGAGTGGAAGGTTATATAAAGATATATTTAGAGCTGTTAGTCTAAGAAAGAGAAGCATTAATTCAGTAAGATTAAGAATTAAGAGCTGATTCCTGCAGGCACTGCTGGGACACAGTGCTTGTCGTGGTAAGGATGTGATAATAGTACCTTTCTGATAGTACCACTTACTGTAATGGGGTTGGTAATCCTTTTATTGAGTGGTTTCTCACAGCGTGCAGAGTAAATAGAGAGATTTTTTTTTTTTTTTTAATGTCACCTGATGTCATCAGAGTTGTGGAATTCAGATTGAATCTTTCCAAAAGGATACGTGGTCAGTTTAATAATGACCCACCCTATTTTAACATGGCTTTTAGAAACATGACTTTGCCGAAACTGTCACTGTTGGTACTTTGTAGTGCAGTCTGACTTGCTTTCCTTGGGGACTTAAGTGGGTTTTTGCAAGAGGCAAGGAGGCAGCAGGACACTGCACAGGAGAAGGAGTTCCCGGGTGTTGTCAACACCCAAATGCCTCCTGTGCCTTGGAGACACGTGCCTGGCAGTGCTGCTCAGGTGCTACTGCTCCCGACAGGAGCAGCCCTTCCAGACTACCTGCAGGCCCTGTTGCTAAGAGGTTTGACAAACAGCCTGTGGGGATGGTTTGGGGGAACGACTGATACAGTGGGAAATGGAGGCTTTTTAGAGGCTTTCCTCAGTAATTTTTGAAAGGCCATGTGGCCAAGACAATCCTCCTTGGCAGACAGCTCTAACTGCTGTCTTGGGTATCCTTCTGTTGTGGAAGGCTTGTTTTCAGGTGTGAGAAAAATACCAGGGCAGCAGTGTCACCATGCACTGTCAGGGTTATGTGCGCTGCATGTGAGCCACTCAGAGGTTTTCTGTGGCCTGAACAGATCCTGGTGGGTTTTTGATTTTGTTTTGGTTTTTCCATTTTTCCAAAGAAAGTTTATTTTATAACTTTGTAAACATTTTCTCTCTCAGATGGCTGAAAGGGTGGTTTGCAGTCTTAACGATAACTAGGTAACTGTGCCCACAGTAAGTAACTGCACACTAGGCTTTTCCATTAGTTGCAACTTTTTGCTATAAGTCCTGCATGTTGGGTAATAATGTAACTTAATACACCAGTACTGGAAACTGGAACCCTGCAGAGGGGGAACCCTTGCTGTCTGGTCAGGAGTTATGCCCTGCCTTCCTGATGTATGGCTCAGCTCTCAGCAGTGATGGAAAGTAGTTCCTTTTCATCAATTGTGTTATGGTTTGGCAGAAATAATATTTTCTCTGGGCTGTCCAATGAGTGCCAAGCACATGAAGCACAGCTATCCCGAGGCTGGTTTTGGGAGGATTTTTCAGTTCATGCAAATATTTTCAGTCTTGGGCTGAATGGGATACAGAGTATCTCCGGCAATTTCATTGAATGCACCAAACTTCTAATGGTAATATCACTCCAGGCTTCCAACATTTGACCACCCACTCAAACCATTACTAAATTTTGCGCAATAAATTGTAGCTCCACTGCTCTTCTGAGTTTGGTTGAACTGGATCTGTTGTTGACATATTCCTCCATTTGAGGAATGAGTCCACTGCCAGTGCCTGAATGGTGAGAGCCAGGTCTTGTGTGACTTTTGGGGTTGGGAGATCTCTCCTGACTGAACAGAACAGTGGTGTCCTGGAGGTGCTGCTGTCCCTCATCAGCCCGTGAGCCCCTTTGGCAGCATCCTGCTCTGCACACATGTCCCAGGAAAGGAGCTGTGCTGCGGGGTGGGTGTTGAGAGGTGTGTTCACTGTGCTTCCACAGTGTTGGTTATGCTGCTGCCTATCATAGGGGCTGAATGCTCCCAACTAGAAAGCTGCTAAGGGTTACTTTCAGTGCTGTGCAGGCTTTGGGAAGGCTCAGGGTTAGCTAGGCAGTAGCTAATAAACTTGAGGGCTTTCTTTTACTTCTTCCAATGACCTCCCTTCTGCTCTTACAGACATAAGGCTTCTCTTATCCCTTGTGGTTATATGGCTTCTAGTATTTGCAACATTAAGGAGGTACTTGGTGTGCTCAGAGGAACTGAATTCTGCCACTTCTGGTAATACAATAGTCCCAAATTGCTCAGTGCAATTCAGCTGCCTATTCCTGAAAGTAAAGTATTGCTTAATTAGAGGAAGGTTGGCAGCATCTGGTTTACGCCGCTTGAAAAAAGAGTTGCATCTCCTTGCCTTATCTTCCTGCTTTTTTCCCCTCTCTCTCCATCAGTTCAAGGTAAACTCAGCAGCTCACCTGGGAAGAGAACACACTCCTCATTCTGCCCATGCCAAGTTAGGGCTGTTCTGAGCAGAAATACATAAATAGGTCAGGGAAAACAGAAATGCATACTTTGGCAGAAGATAGGAGTTTGAGGAAATACTTTCATCTGATTTCTCCCCGTCTCATTCTCCCAAAGATAATTTCAGGAGTTTGTCTTCAGCATTTAGAAACTTCAATTGCTACAGCCTTCAAAAATTACCTTCAAGAATCCTTCAAAGGTCTTGGTCCTAAAAGTCAAAAGCTGAGGCTTTTAAGGTGGGCTGGAGCCTTTCCTGTAAGGCTTTTTCTGCAGACCCAAAGCAGCCAACACATGTTCCCTGGGAAGTTGTAGGTCTGGGGTTCTCCATAAAACTCCGCAGCTTTTGCAGGGAGCTGCCCTGCGTGGCTTTTTCGAGCACAGCCTAAGAAACCTCCTTTCTCTGCTGTTTTACTAATTAGTAGAAGTGGGGTGCATGTTTTTGAGTGGCTGATGGGTCAGTGACTAGAGGTGACCAAAGGTGACCAGATTGATTCACACTGGTGGTGTTTGGAGCAGAATTGACATTTTTTGAGGACCGTTGCTGTAGACAGTACAACAAGGCACACTCAGTGTGCCTTGACTTTGAAACAGTCAATAGGATGGTACCCACTGAATAAATGTATCATTGTTGTGATAGCATCTCTAATTTTTGGTTGGAGAGGGGCACATACAAGGTTTTGATATAAAATTCTATGCTCCAAGGTTCTTGTGTTGCGTCATTGGGCACAAGTTGGTAAATCCAAGGCAGCTGTAAAAGCAGCCACCTTTGTTACTACTCACAAGAGACAGCTACCCCCAGAATCATAAATCTTGTCCTGGATAAAACTGCATGAGGTAGCCTGAATTAAGTTTTGTATCAAGTAAGTGAACTAGTTTAACTGGAGGGAGACTGTCATCATAAAGAGCTACATAAGAGAGAGTAACACCAGCTGCACTTCTAGATGGGGGTGAATCTCAATGAGCCCCCAGGAGCAGCTTCAGGAGGAGCAATGCTGGCTGTGGGCTTAAGGTGCAGTTTGTGAGTTTCCAATGGGCTCAGGTTCTGAATAGATTCAAATGGTTATTTTCATTAGAAAAGAACATCATTCCTGCTACTCTCCTGCAGCTACTCCTAGGCTTACAGCAAAGCATGTGGGTAATGGCCTCTAGATGTTAGAAATGGCTCTGTGTAGGGCCTGATTCAGCCTGGTTGTTAGGATTGCTGGTTGCAGGCACTGTAATTGCAGTAGTAATTAGGTAAGGGATGCACTTGACAGAGACAGAAGCAGACTTACTTGTAAATGAAACTTCAGCTTTCAAAGCATGTATGTCCTATTAGTGAAGAAGAAGCAGGGCAAAATAAACAAAGGTGGCAGGTGTAATCTGGGATGGCTGTCCCCTTCCCACCTTTATCACTTGGTGTCCTTTTATCTCCTGATGTGATGTCCTGCAGTGTCACCAAATGGAGTGTTTCTGTACAGTGCTCAGGACCATGAGAAGGTCACTGTCCCAGTACCATCCCAGTCAAAGGGCTCATTCCTCAGAGTTGCCACTGCTTGATTTTGATGTGGATCACCTCCACTGGAAGGGAAATAAGAAGCATTTTAATCGTTAGGCACAAGCTTAATAAAATGAAACAATGTTAACCTGTGCTCTGGTTAGGAAGCAAGAAACCTGAGTTTACCACTAATAGATTTTAATTATGTCCTCCCAGTATACTCGAGAGCATGGAGCAGGAGATGAAAAAAATTGCTTTTTAAATAGAGATCACACTTATCCCTGCTGAAGCAGTGGGACCTTTCCCTTTTAAAATGTCACAATATCTGCTTGCAGATTGGAGGACATGAACTTGACTGTCCTTTTCGTGCCACCAGTTGACGAAAAGGAAACATAGCGAAGCTGTACTTACTGGCCCTATTATTGCTCCTCTGCTGCAGCTTCTCAACACTGTTGATCAGTGCTGTAGGAGCAGAGATCACAGCTGGAAGAGACTGAACTAAATTTGAGAGTTTATATTTCCTGACTCAGACTGATATTTGGAGATAAAAGGACAGCTCTAGGGATCTCCTGTCCAGCTGCCTTCTGGCAACTTGCCTCTTTCTCTTTGCAAGAAGAAAATGTTAATGCAAATAGGCATGCTGATGCTCAGTTTGGCAGAAGGGAAGCTGTGCTGGCTGGAGTGTGCTCTCCTGAAAAGCCCAGTGCATGGTGTTGTCTGCAAGTCTGTAGAGGCTGTATTTGGGCTAAGTTTGCTATGTCTTTACCCTGCATCCCCTTGTCCTTTATGCACTCTTTCTGCATAAGCTGTCATGTGAAGCTGTAGAAGAGGTTTAGGTAGAAGAATGAGTACACAGGCCTGATTCTTGTTGCCTGCTGCTTTGTAGGAGAGGCTGTTGATCTGTAGCAGCATGGGGACTGTGGGACCGTGCTAGGGGTTGGAGGCAGTGAATAGGTGGAGTCTGGGGTGAAGAAGTGCTGCTGGAGCAGCTGTGTCCCCATGAATTTGGTCAGCTTTGGGTCAGACACACCCTGGCAAAGTTCAGCAGCAGCAGGTTTCTGTGCTTGGTGTCCTTTGACTTTTCTGGTAAAACGGTGGTTTTTGATGAGTGAAATGACATTTAGGTTCCCTTCTTCAGTTGCTACAGTATATGTGAGCATCTTTTCCAAGGCAAGGCAAAGCTTCCATTTTACCATCCTTAGTATTCCCTGTTCTTAAAAATCCCCAGCAGCTCTGCTTTACTGTCTCTTTGGTGTTCTGAGTGTCTACCCACCTGATGGCTTCTCCTACACAAAGTCAGCTGGAGGGAATGTCTGCTGACGTATCTACTTCAGTGAACTTGTAAAATATTTTTACCTGTTGAAATATTTTACTGTATTCTGTCACTCTAACATGAGCAATTCTTGTATGGGAAGGGGCATCACTATTAGCAGCCTCTACAAACCAGATTTTTAGACTGTCTTGTTCCAAAATGGAAGTCATGTAACAAGCAGGACAACCAAACTCCTGCCTCTGAGCATTTAATGCAACAGTAGATGCTGGTTCCTATCACCACCAGACACTAGAGGCGTTTGTTTTGCTTGTTTCTTACAATTTTAGTAGATCCATCAGCTGCCTTAGTCTAGCTTTGTATGTGATAGCATCCATACAGAAGTAAAATAACTTCCATGAGGTGTTTTGTTGTGTGAGGAGATTGAATTATGTTTTATTTCACTAGGAAAAGAATTGCTCTCTGAACTCAAAAAGATGGTTGGTTGATGCTTGTTCAGTGTTCAGGTGTTCAGACTGGGGTTTTCTGTATGGGAAACCTCCTGCTCCCCTTCAGAGCAGTGATAAAATGCCTTCAACTAATGCTGTCAGACCAAGCATGTGAAGTACAGCACCCTTAAGAAGCACAAAAGCTGCTCATGGGTGTGGATATAGGAAGTATAATAAATTCCATACTGATTGCCCACCTTGGCACATGCACTGAGGTCATTCATGGCACATTTCAATTCAGTCCCCACCCAGTGTCATCTTAAAAAGCCAACTGGGAGGTAGAGAGATTAACTTGGAAAACTCCAAAGTTAACAGTGGAATAATAGTTGTGTGCTTTGTAGCAGCTCTTTGGAAAGCTAGAAATAAGTGCCTTGAAGTGGTGGGATTTACTGTAATATGGGGAGAGGGGGATGTTAATTGTGTTTACGGATAAACAAGTCAAATGCATTTGAATTGTGTAAGAGCTACAATAAAAATAGTGATATCCATCCTGGATGCATTGCAACTTGGGATAATAGCTCCCAGTTGCAATGGTATTTCATTAAAAAAATACAGTTCTTATGTAAAAGAACAGAACAGCAAGAATTCTAATAGTTATGTTTGGGTGACATTATATGTAAAAATAGCTGACTGAGTATTATTCTGTAGACTAGCAGGATATTTCAGAGCAAGATATAAAGCCTGTAGTGCAGTGATAGAAATTCTAATATGTAATGGTTTTGTCATTGATTTTAGACTAATTCAGTATTTCTTTTCTCTCTTTCTTCCCTCACATCTAGCAAAACTGTACAATCTAAAGTGGACTGCATTTTGGTAAGTACAACTCCAGAATGCTTTTCAATATTTAATGAGCTGCAGGACCAAAATAGATGACTCTGGAGACTGACAGCTATTATGAAACCTTTCCTTAACAGTACTTCAAGGTACTACCACTAAATGTGATCAAAATTAGTTACCATCTCAGGTACCTTCCCAGAAATGTGCAACACTACAGGTCCTGTTAACTCTGCTGTGCTGCTTAGGGCAGAGAGATCGTTTTTTGAAGAGGGGAAAGGCCCTTGGATTGCAAAAACATCATCTTCATTTGTGCATTAAAATAACAGGATCTAGGCAGTGATAAGAGATTATTTTTGGGAAGCACTAGTTCACAAAGAGGTTTTATTTGGTTTTAATAGTGAGCAGGTTGCGAGTTTCTTTAAATCAGAGTCTGGAGTTCATAAATCTTAGGACTGGAAGGGACTGCTTATCCTGACTTTCTGCCTTCAGCACTTCATCCAGAAGTACCAGTGGATAAGATAAAAAAGTGTGATAGACAACCACCTGGATACTATCAAATAGTATGGCTGAGTTAACTAAGAGTACTCCTCAAAGTCACATTATCAAAGGCTAATTCAGACAGTACTGAATTCTCTTGCCTTAAAATGTCTTAATTTATTGTTGTATAAGATTTAAAGCTGTATTGTGTTGCAAACAAACTTTGGACGCCATTTAACCTCTGTTTAAAAGTTCTTGGATGCACCCAATGTAAATAGGGATGCAGAATGTAATTTTTTTCAACTTTATTCCTCATTGACATTTGTGAACACCAAGCAGGTGCCTTAAGATCTTAACTGTTTTGTATGTGAGTCTTCAGTGCATTTGTAAAACTTTTAACACCAGGTATTTCTGTAGAAAAAAGATGGGAGTTGGTGTAGGTGTTTCTAAGTAGCATTGGAGAGGGAGTAAATAAATAGGAGATTAACCAGTCATCTGCTTTTGTCAGTCTGTTTTAAGAAAATGGAATTACACTAGGACTATTTTTGCATTAAATTATGCAGATTTATGGACTTTATGTACTGAGGTAGGGATTATCAGTTTGTGTGAGGGTACTGGGTAGGTCTCATCCATTGGATTGACAGAGAAGTCTTGGACACAAAGCCGTCTCCATGGCTTGACTTGGAACAGAGCAGCAGTGTCCTGATGATCTAATTTTCTGTTCCAGATGCCTCCTTGTCTGTCCTGCTGATGAGTTCAGAGGAGTCGTGTCAACAGTGGAAAAGCCACTCTAGGTTAGCAAAGGTAGATCTAATGCTGTTCAGGTAGTTTAAAAAAGAAAAATCCAAGATCAGAATAGTTTGACGAAATCAAAATTTAGCTGAATTCTAGCAAAATGGTTTCTGTGTTTTTAGGTGCTTTGGAAAGCTGCGAGCTGCAAGACAGAATCTAAAAGCACGTTGAACTGAAAAGCTGTGGCTGTGTAGCTCTGAATCCCTCTTTTGGTAGCACCAGTCACAGCCCCCATGTACAGAGCCACACACAAATGTTTGTAGGCTGCCAAGTTCAACACAGTTCAGCAAGGAGAGAACTAGGAAGAAACAGAGGTTGGTGGCAACAGTCTGTTGTGGAGGTTGCCCATAGCAGAGGGCTGTGGAAAGCAGCCAGTGCAAGGGCACTGGGACTGCAACTGCTCATACAAGAGTCTAGAGTTACCTGCCTTTCACTTGTTACACTGCACCACTCACATTCTGACATACTGTCAGTTTCTAGGACATCATAAGAAAATCATTGTATACTGTGCAATCCAAAAAAGATAATTAGCAAGAATTGTGGTGTAAACAGTCATTAAAAATTCATTATAACATCTTTTTAACTGTAGTAAACATGTCTAGCAGTAGATTCTCTTAAGACTTTGCTTGTTATATTTGTAGCCACATACTAAGTGAACTTTTGAACCCGATTTTTAGACTGGGCTGCTCCATATAATCACTCAGCAAGAAGGCCAAGGTTTCTTTCATTAGTCCTCTGGAAAGAGGTCAGTGCTGGTGTGAGAGTGCTGGATCGATGGCCATGGAAACCAGAGCTGCTGGTGGTGCAGGGTGTGTTGGGTCAGCGTCCATCGGTCCTGTGGCAGCAAAGGTGCCACTTGTCTGTTGGGCCCTACAGGAGACAGGCAGAAGCTCTATGAAGCCTTGGCAGCTATGCTTGGGCACTGTCAGAAGAAAGCTGCCATGTGTTTTTAGGGCTTGTTTGGAATGTTTAGCACCTGAAATATGTTCCTGCTTCTGCTCAGATAAAGCATATCAAATGTATTTGTTAGATGCTTTCTAGAATAAAAGGGTGTTTACAGTATTAGTTATTTTCTGTCTTGGTAATATTTCAGACAAGCCATCTGACCTAGAGTAACTTATTTAACCTTTGCTTTTTGTTTCTCTATTCATAGAGTGGGGAGATGATTGCTTGACTACTTCGCTATTTTTAGTTCTAGTTGTTAAATAATAGATGTTTGTTCTGCTGAAGTATGACAGATTTTAGGGCCTTTCCGCCCATAGGTGCAGGTTACATTGCCATTGGCACAGCCTTTTTTACTTTGATTAGAGTGTAACTATAAATACTCAAAATGTGGAAAGAAATAGAGCAGTCCATGCTCTCTAAAACAGTAGACTTGTGTAAAGCTTGCAGAGTCCCCCTGGCCTTCAGCTCTCCTTACCCAAACTCGAGGGCAGAAATAACCTGTAATTCTGCTTTCATTATGGACATTTGAAATAGTTCAAATTTGAATGACATTTGCACTGTGTACATTACAGAAGTTGCAGGTCTTCTGACTGTTCCTTAGTATATTCTTCCTCTATCTTATTTAAAGTTTGGCCTGACTAGGTAAACAATCCAGAAAAAGCACATGCTTATTTTCTTGTCAACATAGGAGTTGTCCTATGGTAATCCCTTTTGACAACTTTAAAATGAAGCTTGACTAATGTTTGTGACCTAACAGTAGATGAGCAGTCAGAGAAAACAAGGAGAGAACCAATCCACCAAGGTCAGGAAACCTGAAAGATATTAGTTGATTTTGGGGACTCATGTTCAAATCTCTAGGTTCTCTGGTTCAAGCAGAAACATGAATAAATTCTGTTTCCTGAAACACAGATGAAGTCCTTAACCTCATTCTACGCTGAATAGGTCTTTGTCTCTTTGTGCTGCGGAAACCTGCAGTGGCAAGTTAGTGTCTCCCAGAATGGAAACAGATATCAAAACCTGGTATTTTCATTAAAAAAACCCCTACCCCACAACATTTTGGTCATCCTGGTTTATTTCACAGGTGTTTATTTAGCTCAATCAAAATGCCTGTTAGAAGGAAAAATAAAGTTGCATCTGTTTCTATGAAAATCTTGTTCTATGTCAGTCTTAGGCAGCAAAAGGACATTCATTTGGAGCAGATCTGTGTGGCCACTGATTTGTGGTTTAATTTGTTTGCTGCTTATTTTAAGCATTTCTGTAGTTACCTATCTATATTTGGTAACTGTCAAAACAGAAATAGTAGATATTTCTGTTCCTTTATATGTTACTGAAAGTCTTTGCTTAGCTGTGACTTGAGGTTTCTAATTCCTTGTTCTTAGTTTTTCTGTCTCAGAATATAAGATCACTGAGATATTTTGAGTACTTGATAGATTTTTGGCTACATTGAAGCCAAGTTGGGAAAATCAGTATGAGCACTGCCTTCTCCCCATCTTCATTGAATCTTCCTTTGTTTTATATGGTTGCAGTTGCAGGAGATAAAGGTAACATGTGAAGAGCAAGAGTACCAGAGGCGATGCTTTGTGCTGGCTTTATACCTCAGTCCTGCAAGCAGTTTAGCATGCTTGTGCATTTTTCTAATGCAACTTCAAGAAATATGATTTATAAGTAGCCTTTGGAGAATTAGACCGTCTTCATCTGATGTGATAGAACCTGTCAATTAAGGTCAGGATACTTCAAGCAGGATTTTTACTTAGATCCTTTTAAGTAGCAGAAAAGGTTTCCCCAGACGTTGCACAGGCTCTGTGGTTTTTAGAACAGTAGCATAAACTTCAACGGGCTGAACAAAGGGGAGTTTGTCCAAGATGGTGCCAGCATCACGTTCTTCCTTTTGATGCTGTGACCCTCTTCCACTCTAATGACCTATTTTTTCCACTCTATTGACCTATTTGGAGATTGGGGAGGGAATTTATAGTATATTTTGTGTTGTTGTTTCTTTTTATTTATTTCCACGTGCATGCAACCTAGCACAAAGAAAAGCTCAGAATGAATGAACCTTTTTCTTGGTCAGTTAGTAGGCCAGCTGAAGTGTTCCTCCAATTTCCCAAATTCTGTGATTCTGATTACATTAAAAAATTGGAAAGTTTTGATGCTTTGAACAATTGCAGTAACAGTAACTGCAGTTACTACTGAATTCACCAGACCTTTAGCATTGAGAACTGGTGGATGTCAGCTGAGATTGAAGAAGAAACTGTACTTAACAAGACTAACCAAGTTTTGAGGGTTTCAGAAATGTGTAGAGAAAACAGCCTAAACAAAACAACGTTTAACAAATTTTAACTAAACAAAATGCAGTGTTTCCTGAATGTACTTGCACTGACTGTCACACTCCATCTCCTTGCTGCCACTTCTTCAGTTTTAAGATGATTTTCTCTAAATAGATTCAGTCTCATCTAATAAGCTTAGGTTTATCTAATTATCACCCAGGTAGGATTACCTCTGTGAACTGCCTGTGACTTCTCTTAACTCTCCTGTTCTGAGGAGGTCCTGCCTTCCCAGGGCTTCTCTGCTACTGTTACTGAAAGCTGAAGGACTTGTGCAGAAAGTGCTGCCTAGGGCCAGGCATGGAAAGGAGTGGGGTGTGAGTGCAAACAGTGAGATACCATCACTCTCCAGCTGCCTCTGCTAAAGATGTGAGGAAGCCATAATCCTCAGCCACCTCATCTGTAGGGATGCAGTTTTGCTCATGGGAGAGTCACCAGCTCACTCACATCCTTTGAAAAAGGTTCTGCTAACATAATCCCAGTCAAATCTTTCCCTTTTTGTTGGGGGTTTTTGAAGTTTTGTTTTTCTTTAATTAGGGGGATTGACAGGTGGGACCTGTGTAGTAGAGTGGCTCAGACAGGGCCCTTCACGCAGCCCCTTCCTCCTGCCATGACACAGAAATGGCTTCAACTGCGGTGGGCACTGAGACTACTGCAGTGTATTTTGATAAAAGGTTTAATATTTCTTCTAAACCCTTGCCTTCTGTGTTGTGCTCGGGCACATTAGATTTGGAAGGGAGAACTTGTCTTCCACTTCAGTGTTGGAGTCATGGGGTGGGGGTGGGGGGGAGGAGGGGGGCAGGATTTATTTTGCCTGGGATGCTTTTGTCTCATGGATTAGTGCTTACCATGCAAGGTAATCCTACCCAGAGAGTGCCCTTTGGTGTGCTGCTTGGGCTTTTGCCATTTAAAACAAAAAGAGCTAAGTTCCTTGGACAAGAGAATGTCTAATAATGAAGTAAAAATTTTCTTGTTAAATTTCTGTCTTCTCAAAAATTACTAATTTTCTGTAAATTCTTTCTTTGGAGAACATTGACTTTGCAGTAATGGGCTTGCTAAAGTAACACCCACCAGTTTAAATGCTGTGATTCATACAGGAAAGGAAGAACAGAGAATTTGACAAAATGCACCCATTATTAAGAAATACCTCTCTGGATACTTGGTGGTCTGAGTACCACTGCGGTGTAAGCTGCTGCAGAGCCACACAGAAATTGGTGTCAGCAAATTTCAGGAGTTTGAGGAAAAAACCCCCAACCAAATGGTGTGGTTTGATGCAGCTTATAAAAGCAGCACATCCAGTGTCTGTTACCTGTGTGCTGCTGGAAGTGTTTCTCTTGGCTCTGGGAAGGTCTGTTGCATCACTGGTGGCCCCATTCTGTGCAGCAGTTCTGCAGTGTGGTTTGCTCGCCAGGATTATTGAGGCCCTGCGCTCTCCCAGCATCCTTCCCTGGATACTGTGTCCCACCAGTCCTTTCCCAGGGTCTGGGGTTAGGGAGGAGGAAGTGGGACCTCCTCTTTCTGGTACTGTTGTCAGTTTTGTCCCAGTAAGGTTGGTCTGGACATGACTGGGTCTGGTAGGGAGCCCCAGTTTAAAGTGAAGTTTATGTTTTTAGTTTCCCCACTCCATTCTGCTGAAGTGAGCCACTACATGTTGGTCCCACCTCTTTTCTCTTCCTTCTGGAAAATGTTACATTGGCAGTAAGACACCAGTAAAGACAAAGAGAATTAGCAGTAATCCAGAAGCTGCATTCTGACTTAAAAAAGGATCATGTGAGTCTCCAACTCTACTGATGGTGCACCGCCTTGGGCACTGCTTCTGTAGCATCTTCCCGAAGGAAACCCCCTGTGCTCCCTGCTGCATGGCTTTCCTTGCACTGCTGCCAAGCAAGCCCTGAGCATCTTACCTCAACTGATTTTCCTTCTATTTCTAAGTCCATGTAGCTGGTTTCAAATGACCAAAAGCTGGTCTCTGTGTAGGAATCACTGGCTGCGTACACTGGGTAAAACTGCCCCTCATGTCTGATCCTCAGCTGGTGTCCTCTGGAGGACTCTGGCATCACTGAGATGGATGTTAACTGAAGGGCTTGTGTGCATTAACAGTTTCAAATAACTGATTTCCAGAGGAAACAAAGAAATACATGTGTATATAGATAGGTTTTAAAATGACTTCATTAAAGCCTGTGACACTTAACTATTAGTAAATATAGTGGATCACTGTGTCAGGTCTGGTATTCCATGTTGTTACATCATAGCTGGATTCTCAGAGGTGCTTCATGTGTGCTCTGACAAGACCAAGTTTTCGTGTTACATGTCTGGTTACAGAAGTGATCCGTTGTTGACATTTTTTCAGATTCTACTTTTATTGCATGTGAATTTTGTAATTGTAACAAGTGCTTTCTGGTGTGTGATGATGTGTAAATAAAATAGGAAATCACATTTCTAGTCACATAGTGCTCACAGTCATGTTCTTTCATGTAAGTAAATATATTCTTGTTTGAAATTACATTATTTAGGAATACACTTGTCAGATGACAGTTTTTAGCTGTCAAGCTCAACTATTCTTATTTGCTTTTTTCTCCCCTGCCTCTCTCCACCTTTTGTTTTTTCCAAACCAAAACACCTTATCTAGCAAGAAGTTGAGAAGTTTACAGATCTAGAGAAACTCTACCTCTACCTTCAGCTGCCTTCGGGTCCCAACAATGGAGACAAAAGGTATGTGTGTGAGTGGAAGGGTGAGCAGCTAGTACTGAAGAGTTGCTTTACTTCCTGTGGCACTTAACTGCTGAGGAGTCATTCACATGACGTTGGTAGCAGAAGCAACCTTTATTAAACATTAAGTACTCTTGTTTTCCTGAAGATCAGGTGTTGGGGTTTTTTTAAAACTTTAGGTTATTTTATTGCATGAAAAGGTGTAATTATAAATCTCCTAAAATGCAAGAGTCATCAGAGAAAGTGTTTCACAGTGTAAGTGTAATTGTTCCTTCACTGTTTATGTATGAAGTCATAAAATAGCAACACAAATGTGATGGTGGGTGAAAGAAAAAACTGATGGTATTTCTGGTAATGCTTGTTTGACTAAAGGAAGTTCTAGAAAACCAACCTGCAGATCAGTGTCACAAAATAAACGTGTTCCTGGTAGGATGGTTATAGGCAGGCAGGTGCCTATAGGAAGCACATTGAATATCTCCTGGGAAAACTGGGTGATTCCAGAGGACAGCTGGCAAACTAAGTGGGCAGAAGCTTAGAGGTGGCCAGTAAGGAATAATAAATTTAAGAGGGGAGGTAGAACTCTTACCTGTCACTGTGTACTGGGAGCTGTGTATCAGTCAAGAAGTGGAGCATGGAGTCTCTTTGTTAAACTGTGGATGAAAGAGGGAGAAACTGCTGCCCATGGCTCAAGGAATAGGTAAATGCAGGAGGTGCAGGCCCTCTTTGTCTCTGGTGTCTCTCCATCTGTGTGGGCAGACAGTTATTAAGTCTTGTAAGTGAGGAGGAGCTGTAGAGCCATGTCTTCATCAGCACTTCTCGTTCTCTCCCCAGTGATCAGATCTCCATGTCGTCCAGCCGTGCCCAGCAGATGCATGCCTTCTCGTGGATACGCAACACCCTGGAAGAGCACCCCGAGACATCCCTTCCCAAGCAGGAGGTTTATGATGAATACAAGTGAGTGCCATACATAGGACTTTAGCCAGTGCAGCGGTGTGTGACACTGACTCTGCAGGTACCCCACTGGTGTGCGTGGATGCAGCCTGATGGACCATGCTGCTGTACCTGAGAATACGGTAGCTGCTCTGTGGCAAACTATATTCATTACTACTGCCTCTGGAGATAAGACTGTGGTGTTTAAATTGTGCATTACATGTACAATTGCTGAAGGAAGTACTTCTTAACAAGTAAATATCTGTATGAATATTGGTTTTGTGGGCAGAGTGTCACAGTTAAAAAGCATCGGTTACTATCTTACAATATGTGTTGGTCTGCTTGTTTGCATAAGTATATGACTGCCTTAACAAGGGTGAGGGGTTGAATTGTTCCCTATAGATGCAGCTATTTTGCACGTACAATCTTGCCCATCACACCTTTCTTTCCAGAATAATGCATAAATATTGGGCCTTCCTGCAGCAAGCCTGATTTCTACAGAGGCACAATGTATCTGAATATGTATGAAACCAGTAACCAAGGCCACTGTGAGTCTATGTTGTCAAGTCTCAAAGCTACCGTGTAATGAGAAAGCAATTAGAAGCAAGGGAGAGGGAGCTGTCTGATGAAAGCTGGATTTGAATTCATTTACAGAATGTACCCTGTGGGGGAGGGGGAAAGAAATAATCATCCTCAGCCCAGTTGCCTGAAGATGAGTAACAGATTTATGATCTAGTATGAGTATTTCCATAATCTGAACGATTACAGTAATTTGCAGGGAGCTGAATCCCTTCACCTCCTAAGTGCCTACAGGATTCACCCCATAGTAATTGTTATTGCAGGGTTGCCTTCTGCAAATATCTCGTTTTAATTAACTCTCTCTGCTGAAGTGTTATACTCTGATTGAGCTGAAGCATGATGGCATTGGCTTGCCTGGGGTTGATAAACATGCACACACCTATTTCTGAGCTCCTGCCATGGCCGGGAGCGGTGACGCAGCCTGGCAGTGCAGCCAATGGCACAGACGTGCCGGGGTGGCCAATCCCTGAGCAGCAGCCGCTCGCACAGACACAGCAACAGCGGCAGCTGCTGTGCGGGAGAGAGATGGGAGCCTTATTCTTAAATATATTTCTTATTAAATAATTTATGGCCTGCTTCAGCAACAAATCTGCTTGGCTTCCATGCTGTGCCAAGCTGCAGATGCCCGGAAATATCATCATCTACAGATTGCAGAGTGTGAAATTTGGATGGCTTTGTATGTAGCTGCATCAAGTATTTGTGTATTGTATTTTTTTCCCTAACAAAATAAGGGTGGTAAGCAAATATTCAGGAAAATATCAAATGTTTGGAATCTGTTCTCCTTTGAAAGCTTCTGTTCTGTTTTTAAAACATTCAGTTTCTTTGAATATTTTCATGAGCTATTCTTACACACCAAAGGAGAAGTAGTCTTGGAGTGGGATGTGGGGAACAGGCATATAAATATGTGAGTTAGTTTTGATAAGTCCTTTTTCTTTACCTAAGGGTGCTAAGACCTCTCAAAATTCATTTCTGTTATATTAACCAGTTACCATTTCTCTCTTCTGTGTGCAGAGATGGATGTTGCATGAGCTCACAGTGAGTAAGCTTATGCACTCTGCATGTGTAAATCAAAAGTGCAAGGCTTCAGAAGAGTGCTGCAGCATACCAGCATCTTCATTCCT
>NW_008236184.1:3981629-3983415 GCF_000691975.1 Corvus brachyrhynchos
GAAATAAATTTTGCAAAACTACTGGCCTTCTGCATCACCTTTCATATGGTTTGGGTTTTTTTATGAAGAGGGAAAGACAGAAGCTTGCACTCCACACAGGTTCACCTTTGGCAAATGTTGATAGTATTTTCAGCTCCTCCACATTTCAGTAGCCTCTTCTCACTGGGCTTATTCCGTACAGCAACTCTTCTTTCTGTTTTGTTGCTCTTCAATTTAAGTGTGAATTCATCTCTCTAACTGGATAAAAGTGAGTGGATTCATCTTTCTTTTGAAAGGGATAAAATAACTTAAAAATGCATCACAGTATAAGGCAGTAGCACTTGGGAAGGCTGAGAGCTTGCAGCTGAATTTTAGAAAGGGGGTAGATGAGAGCTGGTTCACCTCTTGTTGGTGCTGTGATGCTGCTTGTACTGACAGAATACACTGAGCTGTAAGAAGCTGGGTTTCTGTTGGGTGCTCACAGTTCTGTCAGTTTCCTCTGGGAGTTATGTGGGAATACAGGCTGGAAAGTGTGGGAGCTTAAGGGGAAGTGCCCAGCATGTTATCCAGTCTGCAGTGAATGGGTGCTGCTTCCCATCAGATCCTTTCAATGTTTCCTTGTAAGTCAATTTTACTTGGATATCTTGTCCCTGTTAAAAAACATTCTTCTGCACATAGCCATGTATAGATTTAGCTGAGTTTAGAGAATTATTATTTCAAGTCTAAATGCAGTCCTGCAGTACTTACGCAGCCAAAATCCCTATTTGCCCACAAAACAGTTTGTTGAGCCTTCAGTAAACACTTGAGGCCTCTTATCTTACTTTACTGCCATGACGCAAGGGAAGAAAGTCATTCATATTTAAGTGTGGTGTCCTGAAGATTCACTTGATACGCTTAATATGGATTAGGAGGTCTTTGAGTCATCCTGTATCTCTTTCCTTTAGTCTGTAAATCATTAATCCTTGCTTTACTGGCTGCTGGGCCACTTGGTGCCACCTGATGCATAGATTACATGTACTAAGTGTTAGGAATATTAACCAACAAGTTAGAAGAACATTCAGAAGCTAACACAGAAAAGGGCAGTAGGTATAGGTATACCATGTCTGTTGAACACATAAAGGACACAAGGTACATACTAATCTTGTTGGTTAGTGCTTATCCAGTATTTTTATATAAAATTCCCGGATAGGAATAGGATGGGACCTCTTGTGTTGCAAAGTCTAGTCCCATGTCATAAGCAACTATCCATATATTCCTTTGAAAGCTAATCAAACTCCATCTAAAGCAGTTGTTTCTCACCTCTGCTGCTGTTCTTGGGAGTCCACCTGCAATTTCATTTCTCTTACGGTTTTCAGACATCTGGTTTTCATCCTACCTGATTATTTGGACTGATTTATGTGCCAGCATTGTTTGTCAGTTTAATGAGAGCCTACCTCTTTCTAAGGTTCTTGGCTCTAACCCATTTTTGGAGACCAGTTGTTTTGGGGATTGGATAAACCAAGAACTCTGTTTTGTTTCATTTAATAGGTTCTTAATCATTTGCTATTTATGCTGGTTTTTTCTGCCCAGGAAGCTGTGTAAGCTGGGCTGCATAGCCTGTCTTTATCAGCTTTTTGGTTAATTTTTTTTTTCTTGTGGTTTAATTGAGGTGCATTGCCAGAGTATTTAATGTCTGGAGTACATTCAATTCAAACATCTTACCAAAAAAAAAAAAATCATTTTCTTCTTATCATGTAGGAGAGCTCTATACAAAGGAACAAAGCGTCCACGTGTCTGTTGTCATTCCTGTCTCTGCTTAGACCTTCCC
>NW_008236184.1:3983475-3994054 GCF_000691975.1 Corvus brachyrhynchos
CCTCCCACCCACCCTTCAAAGAGCAAAACAGCTCCTGGGCTCAGCGATGTGCCAAGAGTGCAAGTAGCAGAGAGAAGAGCTTCAGGGGAGAGACTCCTGGTATGTGTTGTCAAGTCAATGAGAGACCACAGATGGACATGGAGGTCCTCAGCTAAGCCAGGAGGGGGAGGGGTGATGTGGGATGATCTGTCTGAAAACTGAAATTCCATTATAATACTGATGGCTCAGAAATTACAAGCTTGCAGGAGCTGCCACTATGGATACAAGGGGGCTGTGTAGACTGTATGTTTTTGCTGCTGGCAAGTGATTGTCTTAAACCAGATGTGCTAGACTTGAGGAATGGATAATTTTATTCCCTTTTTATTTATTTATTTTCTCCTAGGGAGGGAATAATTTTAACTTTGAAGTTAATAGATTGGTAGGTCCCTAATCCTGGTGTTTCACTAGCTTGTTCTTTTGGGTTTTTTATTTTGCTGACATTGTTGAGTTTCAAAGATACTGCTGACTGTGGCAGAGAAATTTGGAGAGTCCTCCTTTGAATGGTATTTGAGACTTAAAGTCTTGTAATCAGCATCAGTAAGCAACAGAGACCCACCTTCCAGGAATTTTCAGACCAAAGTTTGAATCCATGGAGGCCTGGCAAGATGCAAGGGACAAAAACCACACAGAGATCTATTTGCATATCTTTACACAGAAAGCAGTGTGATTCCTGTGAGGATACAGTGAAGCAGGAAGAGAATTCCTTTGTGATAACTTCAGAGGGACATATCTAGAATCCAGCTTCTGAGTGACATTCATTGAAATGTGTAGGTATATAAATTGGATATAGAGCTTCTTGATGTTCCACATAAAAACTAGACTGATGCCTGACTAGTGTACCAGGTTGTAGGCAACGTGTCCTGGTTTGGACAGAGTGGCCCCAAGACATGGGGGGAGGCTCTACAGAGGAGTGTCAGAACCAAAGAGCGTTGGTCATCATCAAAATCATTACATCTGTGGTGGCGCTTTCTGAGCGGAGGATACCAACCTACAGCCAGGGTAAAAGCAGCAGATACTTGCTCTGTAGTAACTAGTGTTTTTACTGAGAAAGTAAAGGCAATGGAAGTATCTCAAGAAATATGTACAGCTTTCTACAGAGCTACAGATTGAAGAGAAAACATTTTGACTGGCCTCCTTGGATGCAGGTTGTGACTAGGTGATGCTGGGGATGAAGTATCTGTTTCAGACTGCTGCTTTTTCTTTGCATCTGCCTGAGTTTCCAGGGGTTTGTTTGTGTGTATGTACCTGATTAGAGCAGCAGCCAACTCTGGGGTGTGAAGTCATTGTTTTTCTGCTCTCCTGCTGATAACCACACTGGATCATGTATAGTCACCTTTTCAGAGGCAGGTTGTTGTTGTATATTGCTGGTAGGATTTCTCACAGGAAAGGAGGTCATTGCTATCTGGTGCTGATGCTGTGGCTGTTGGAAATCTCACTGAGAAGGTTTTACTGGTACGTTTTAGGCCACAGCACATCAACGTGAAACAGTGCAGGGAGTTGCTGTCTTTGTGCAGCCTTAAGCACTTCCAGTTCATGTCCTGGTTTTCTCCTTTGCTTTATGTTTCTGATTTTCCAGAACATTCATCTTCTGCAGCAAAATCAACAGTTCTTGTTCTCTGCCTCAGGTATTTTTTAAATGTCTCAGATGCTGAAACAAAATTCTTCCTGCTGCTTTTGAGAACTGAAGACAGAAAACAGTGCCCATTTGACTAGAATAAGTAAAGTTGGCGAAATAATTACTTTTTGTTTCTTTATTCCCCTATATCTTCGGGTTGTATACTGAGTCGCATGATGACGTTCATTTGCAGCAGCAGTTGGAATCTCTGTTAATTTAGGACTGTTAAATAGGGTCCTGTAATCAAGCAGCTCTCATGGTTCAGTAGGGGTCACAGTGGTAGGAGGACTGGGTCCTCAGTATGCGCTTATGTTACACCTATAAAGCTGGTTCCCTGGGAAGGCATCTTTTAAGTTTAGTTCTGTTAAGGTCTATTAAATTGAAGTTGTATATGCAGAATCTTTCTCTGGACACTGACACATCTCTTACCTACTGCTTTTCAAATATTCCTGCAGGACTTCAGGCCTTACCACACTCAAGTTGTGCTTCTGGCTAGAACAGGGTCTCTACTTTATCATGTCCTGAAATAAGTGAATTGAAACATATGCTTCAAACTGAATTGTGGAAGTAAATCTTAACTGTGCTCTAGATAATGCCACTACTTGTTATTTCTTCACATGACTTGTCTTTGAACTCAGTAGAGAACAAGGCAAAAACTATGGTATAAATAGCTCTGTTTATACATTTTTAATGCATTCAATTCGTTGTGGATAGCTTCATTAATGTTAAATGTGGTTCTAAATATGGACGGGGATAAGTGTTTTCTTTTGAAAACCTTTGGAGTCTAGCATGTAGGCTGGCCTCTTGTTTTAACTTCGATTCCATTCACGCTTTCTTTCTCTTTGTTGCAGGAGCTATTGTGACAATCTTGGCTACCACCCATTAAGTGCTGCTGACTTTGGAAAGATCATGAAAAATGTCTTTCCAAATATGAAGGCCCGTCGTCTAGGCACAAGAGGCAAATCAAAATATCCTTTGCTAGAACGCTTCTCAGTAACTTGTTCTGCACTTGCTTGGAGAACATCTGTCGTTATGGCTTAACTACCAGCTAAATGTAGAAGTAATGTTGAATAAAAAATGCCGACACTTTTCCAACGTTCTTTAAAAATTATTAATTGCAGTAGTGTTAGGTTGCAAGATACAACTTTGGAAACGAGTACTTATATTTAGATTCTGACACTCAGTTGTCACAGCAGCGAGGCATCCAGAAAGTTTTATAATTTAGTACAAAGAGATACTGGAATAAAGGAACCAAAATTGTTAGTGATTTTCAAACCATTTTTTTCATTGGCAGCAATTTTTTCTTTTCCAAGCTGAGAATTACACCTTCCCATGAAAACCCTTAGAAGCTGTGGTGAAGTAATGTACTACCTTCTGCATTCCCCAGGACTGGCTCTTGCTGCGTCCTGACATGCTGGGTAGGCAAAGCCACTGCAGTAAGCAGAGAAGGGAGAGCGTGAAGAGGCTAAAAGGCACTGAGGTGTTCGTAGGTTCTAATTAAAAACCACTCAAAAGAAGTAACAGCAATGATACGGGTGTGCTGTAATACTGGTCTTTGCCAGGTCTCACTTGAAGCATGCACTTAAAAAGAGAATTAAATTCTAGCGGGCAGCCCGGAATTGCTTGTCTTCCATTGAGGGGAAAAAAAACCTTCCATGTCATAGTAAATGGAAAAGTTACGTGTCAGTTAAACTGTTTCATAAAATACAGTGTTGGATTATCTAGTAGTGAAATCCAAAACTCAGTACTCATGTTCTGGATAGAGCTAGAGAAATGTTAAGGAAGAAATCATATGATGTAATTGTAGCTTGACCCAGGGGATCTCTTTAAGTTCTATTTCCACTGTTTCTAATTCAGAATGATTGAAGTGTGACCTTGTCTCACACCTACCGTAATTCCCAGGCTCCTTAGATTTCTTTTACTGTAATTATGCTCCATCCAGGTTAATGCAAGCAATGTCAAGCTCCATGGCCTAGGACAGAATACAGACATGTTTTCAGAATGTGAAAAATTAGTGATCCTGGAAGGGATTTGTGTGTCATGGCAAAAAGACACTGTGTGTCAACTCCCAGAGTAATGTTGTGGAGAGGAAAAAAAAGGCTGATTTGATTTCTAGACCTATAAACAAGTGAGTACAAGTAATAAAGGGAGTATATTTTTGTGTACCAATTTGATTAGATCAGTGTAAGAAAAAGTCTGGGTCTTTATGTCTGTGTTTTTACAGAAAAATTATCATGAGTGAGGAGAGAGTGCCTCAAAAATTGTGTGAAATTGTAGGAAGAAATGTACTCATCGGGCACTTTGTCTTGTCCTGGGAAACTCCAGTTTGAGGAAGTCCTTTAGGAGAAGGAAATAAAGTAGAACCTAAATTCGAGAATGCATTTTTTAGTAGTGATTAACTTTTGGAAATTTCTTCTCCCATTTTGTTTTAGAAAGAGAGTTTAGTCCAAATTTATGTTAATGATTTGAATATTGAGTAGCTAATCGAAATTGCCTGGCATGGTTTAGTGCTTGTTCTAAGTCATCCCATGAAATTCATCATACCTAGCATCTTTGCATAGATGGAGAAGCCCAATGACCTGGCCAAGAATGCAGCCATTGATAGGCTTTTGATTCTGGCTGGCTGTGAGATCATGCTAATGACAGGAATTCTTAGTTCTGTGTTGAGTTTGCTTTTAAAGCTTATGAGGATTATCAGAATAATTACTGCTCTTCTCTCCTATCCCCCAACTAACAAGCAGACAATTTAGACCTTAATTGTTGTTCACATATTGCTACAGTGGACTGAGGAAGAAGGCTTTTGTGCATATGCCAACACTGCCCAACCTTGACTTTCATAAAACTGGAGATGGGGTATGATATATATTTGCTTATTTATATATCTTTCTGCAAGTTAACATTTATTATGCTGTTTTTCTGTCAGAACTTTTCAAAACAAAGTGAAGATCTCTGCAGCTTTTAAGATTGTTCTTTATGATTCTTATATTCTGAATCATTGTTTGATTTTTTTTTTTCTGTAAAGTTCACAATGAATTGCAATACTCTTGAACTAATTTAGGAAGTGAAGTAGACTTCCACAGTGTTCCCATCCACCATATACATGTTTTTAACTCTGACTCTCTTTTGCTTTTACTGTATTAAGTCAATGCTAGGGAAGAGATACCCCAGTGAAAGTAGCAGTTCCTGGGTAACAGTGATTACTGATTTGATAAGACTCTGGATACAGGGAAAATCAATTGTTGGTGGTCCAAATATTAGGATTCTGTCTGTGATTTTCTTCCAGAAATGTCAGTTCCATATAATGCCTTTGGAAACAACCTGTAGATTATTGTCAAGACATTTAATTTTGAAGGATATTGATGTTGTGATCTCATTCTCATAACTTCATGTAAAAAAAACTGTGAACATACTATTCAACCTTTTGTGTGATTCTGATAATAATTTGCTTTCTATTTTTGTTTTCATGCCTTAATGACCCTTATTAATTAAAGTAACCTTTCCTCCTTTGTTTGTTTGGTTTAGTTGGATGGAGCAGAGCCATCTGGGCAGCTGCAAAGTGCTGATGAGGAAGTCGTCTCTGCAGCCTGTCGGCTTGTTTGTGAATGGGCCCAGAAAGTGCTGAGCCAGCCTTTTGATACAGTCTTGGAATTGGCTCGTTTTCTTGTCAAAAGTCACTATATTGGTACCAAGTCAATGGCAGCTTTAACAGTAATGGCAGGGGCACCAGCAGGTAATGAGATAATGCTGGATGTTGAAATGGGGGATCTTCCTACTGAGAGTAGTAACAGCTTGCTTTGAGGAAGCACTTCTCTTCAGGGCAAACTTTAACACTGACTCTGAGCATTGAGCATTCATTTACCTGATTTTAGTCACATTGCTGCAAATTACTGTTCATGCTGGTAGTCTGGATAAAGATCTGAAAATCAACACTGGTCTCAGGTTTAGTTGATGATCCTCCCATTCCTCTGGTGAGGACCCTGGTCTTCAGGGCATGTGAGTACTTTTGCTGAATTTATATACTTGGCTAGAACAGGAGTTTGGTGCTGCTACAATGCTGGTTTGTAGACAGACTGCTCGTGTAGCTGTGTTTCTGTCTGATAACTTGCCCTAATTCGGAAAACATTTTCTGTCAAGAGCAGATTTTTTCTGTGGTTTGTTTCCTTCTGCATGCTCGAAATCAGTCGCTTAATCATTTAAAGTGTGTTTTGGTGACTGTGGATACAAAAACGAAGGATGAGAAGGGAAATGCAGGTGCACAACATGCCCCCAGACTTGCCTCTGAGAAGTTCTGCTTAGGCCTATCAAGCAAAATGAGTTCAGATCAAGGCCAGCCTCTTGAGACTGGTAATTTTAAATGGAGGAGTGGTGTTCAGATGATCCCCTTCTGGATCACATCCTTTCTCCTTCCGGCTCTCTTTCCTTTATTCCAACTTGGACCTGACAGGTGGCAGTGCTGGGTGGTTTTTTTGCTGCCTGTGTGCTCTATTGTGACCTATTGCTTGGCTACACTGGTTCTGCTTGCTGTGCTGCTAGAAGGGACACTCAGTGTATTCACGTAGCTTCTCCCCCTCACTTCCTTCAAGACAAGATGATTTCCTTCAAGGAAAAGGGCACTTACTTCCAGTGCATGCCTCTATGGCTTGGATAGTCATTTTAGAAGACGTTCTTCCTGGCATGGCAAACAAAATATTTCCATTCCTCTTGCAGGGAACTCCAGTGTCTCTGTGCATTAACTGAGGAAAAAGCAAACTTTTACCCTCAAAGAAAAGTTTGAGGTTTTTTTCTTATCAGTATTGCTTGCCCATATAGAAGAATTGTGTGCCAGTAATTGCAATATATTTGGGCATTTCACTGCTCTGTGAAGAAGAAATTGTGAAAGTGGAGATGTGTTGTGACATTCAACCCCTCGTGGTACATGCAGACTGCTCCTGAGAAAGTGGGGTCCCAGACCACGGTTGCTAAGCATGTGCTGGGCATCTAAAACCAAACAATTTGGTTTAGTATTGTAAAATTAGTATTAGTAAAACTAGTAAAGTAGTAAAATGGTGTTGATTCATTTATAATTAGGAGTTACTTTAAAGCTGTGTAACCTCAAAGTGTAAATGAAACAATATTGGAGCATTTCTAAAGGGGTATTTCAGCAAGGTTATTTGGTCTCTAAAGAGCACGCTAATCCTCTTGACTGTTAATAAACAAAAGATCATAAATGTGATGTGATTTTGTAAGGGAAATTATTACTAGCTGCACAGAGGACACTAATTCTCTGTTTTCTCCCTGAAAGCAGCACTTGCTTGCTATGTGATCAGTGAAGTAATTTCTCCAAAAAAAAAATGTTCTTCTGTTCTAATTTTCATTGTTTTTTCAACTTTTTCTTCTTATCTTTTTTCTTTTTTTTTCCTGAACACTTCTCTTACTGCCCTTTTTTCACCATTATCCCTGATAACACAGAGGCTTTGATCCATTCTGATATTAGATGCACCGTATTTAATGCCTTGGCCATCAGATAATGTCATCTGCTCAGAGCTGCTCCTCTGTGACACAGGCCCACAGCTTTCTGGAAACATTTTTCATTTAAAGCTGCCTTAGAAGAGGTAACAAAACAAAACCACGGCAGATGATGGATTTTAAAGGCTCATCTGAAACGTGCCCGCCGCCCTCTGCTGCCAGTTCAGTGAAGTGCACCGGGCTCAGATTGTGCTGGCACACGTTGCCATTTGACAGTACTAGAAACAAGAGGCCCATAAAAAGTATTTTAGCAGCTAATGCCCAGCTTGTCTAACAGACAGAGATTTTGCCACAAATGTGGAAATAAACTGAAGCTGAATAGAATTAAGCATGAACTGGATGGGAGCACCTCATGGAGGAGGTGTTCTCAGAATGGTTTTGGAGATGCCTGCTATGTATTCTCTGTTAGAGACAGAAGCGACACCACAGCGGACAGGGTATGTTTGGTCATAATTCATTCTCCTTCTTTTGTTTTCAGGAATAAAAGGGATCCCCCAGCCCTCAGCTTTTATACCTACTGCTGAAAGTAATTCCTTTCAACCACAAGTGAAAACTCTGCCATCTCCTGTTGATGCTAAGCAGCAGCTGCAGCGTAAGATCCAGAAGAAGCAGCAAGAACAGAAACTGCAGTCTCCTTTGCCAGGAGAGTCTCCAGTAAAGAAAACAGAAGGCGCTGCAACCAACGGTGTGACCAGTATATCTAATGGAAGTCCTGCCATTCTGTCCCCTCCACCTATTGGCATTGTTGTGGCTGCTGTCCCCAGCCCCATACCGGTAATGCTCTCCAGCAGTTCTCTAGAGAATCCACCCTATGAAATTGCTGTACATTGCCAGTACCTAAGCAGTGATGTCAGTGGCATAGAAGAACAATTTCCATTCAAAGGCTTGGGTGCCTTGACGCTTCTCTGTCTGGGCTGTGTTGTACCACATTAGTTACAGGGTTGATACAGAGGCAGCAGAATTCTGATCACATAACATAGGCCAAGTTCATCTCTGAAGGCATTAAAGTGAGCCTTGAGATGAAGTTTAACCAGATGAGAGAGCTGACACCAGTTGTGTGGGTTACTGAGACCCTAATATGGAATCTAAATTACCTTTCATTGGCCCAGTGCATTTAGTGACAGGTGCAATTTTATTTTGAATGAATTTCTGTAGTACAGAACATTTTTGTCTTTCAGTCATATAAAATAGGGCTGGGGAGCACAGCAAGGTTATTTGGTTTTAAGATGTTCACTGTGCTGTTCATTTCGATAGGTAAGCCAGTTCTTCTGCCTGACAGTGAGTTTGTATTTAAATCACTTTTGAAACCTTAACAATGAGCAGTATTTTGAACACATCCTCCCCTCTTTAGCCTTCGTATGTCTGTCTTTTTGTCCCAGGTGGTGAAGGATTGTATGAGAATGACCCTTTCATTAGCAGAAGAGCAGACTAGTGTGTAGACCAGTGCCTCACACCTTAAAAATAGGAGGCATGTGTCTGACTGCCAATCCTTAGGCAGAGAAATAGAAATCGTCTTGGACAAGAAGAGGAGCTTATTTTGTTTCAAACTGACATGCACTAGCTTTGGTGTATTGAGCTGTGTTGTCTTTCTCACCTTTGAAATGCTTAGGGCTGAGGTGGTGTGTGGGCTTTGGGGAATTCCTGCTTCATTGCCACACCTTTTCTTTTTCTCTCTCTACAGGTGCCAAGGACCAGGCAATTGGTGACATCTCCAAGTCCTATGGGATCATCTGATAGCAAGGTCCTGCCGCTCAATGTTCAGGTGGTCACTCAGCACATGCAATCAGTCAAGCAGCCACCAAAGACTCCCCAGAACGTTCCTGCCAGCCCTGTTGGTGACCGCTCTGCCCGGCATCGCTACCAGCAGATCTTACCGAAGCCAGCAAACACCAGTGCTCTCACCATCCGCTCTCCCACAACGGTGCTATTTGCCAGTAGCCCAATCAAGACTGTTGTGCCAGCTCCACATGTGAATTCCTTAAATGTGGTGAAAATGACAGCAATATCTCTTGCCCCGAGCAGCAGTAGTGTGCCCGTTAAACAGTCGCCTTCAGTTAGCACTAGTGCAGGAGCAGTGGAAGAAGGGAGGACTGGTCCACAGATCAAAAATGGATCTGTTGTTTCACTTCAGTCTCCAGGATCCAAGCCTAGTACTGTTGTAGCCACACCTGCAGTCAAGATCAAAACGGAACCGGAAGCATTGCTGGATGAGAACTCGGTGCAGGGCCAAGAGAGCTCTGACGTGTCTAAATCCATAAAGGCAACCCCTGACCTGCCTCCTGCACAGCTAATTAATTTTGAGGTTGCAGCCTTGAAGGTTTCAACAGATGATGTCATGGACCTAAAACCAGGTAAGGGCTGTGATCAGGAAGCTGAAGAAGCAGGGACCAAATATAAGACACAGTCTAATGAAATCACGCCAGTTTCTTCAGCAGGCAATAATCAAAGCACTCATAAACTCACAGTTGCCAGTCAAAACTTGTCCAGCACCAGCATCAGTTCACCTCCTACTGGTGAGTCTATGATTAAAGACAAAACATGCACTAAAAGTCCAAGAAAGCGACAACCTTCCACACTTCAGGATTCCCAGTTACCACCTGTAAAGAAACCACTAGTGGAGCAGTTTTCGACTGGTAATGCTGTGGAGGGTCAAAAAGCTAACAATGTTAAGAAGGCTCTGAAGGTTGGATCATTAGCTAACAGTGACAATACAGCAACACTTGCTCAAATTCCCGGCAAGGTACCTGTGACAGTATCTGTACCTTCTGCAGCTGCTGCAAACTTAGCAACAGACCTTTCTCTAAGCACCAATTTAAATACCTGTGATCCTGCTTTAGAACAGCAGCTTGCATCAGCATCATCTCCAGATATAAAAGTAAAATTGGAAGGAAACTTGTTTATCATAGAAAATGATTCAAAATCTGATGGCAGCTTTAACCCAAATACATGGCACCATATCACCAAAACCTCTGACTTTGCATCTGTGAATTGTGATCAGCAGCAAGATATCAGTGTTATGGCTATTGCTGGCCACTCTGGCTCTAGTGACTTACAGGAATCGGCGTGGGAGCCGGTGCACTGCGAAGGTATACAGCAGGATGTGTACAGCCAGCAGTTACAGAGCCAGATCCAGGACTCCTTGGATCAAATACAAGCACAGTCTTCAAATCAGTTACCTCTGCAGTCTGAGCTGAAAGAGTTTGAGCATACAGTCCCTCAGTCAAATGAAAACTTCTTTTCATTTGATGATGACCTTACCCAGGACAGCATTGTGGAGGAGCTGGTGCTCATGGAGGAGCAAATGTCCATGAATAATTCCCATCCTTATGGTGGTTGTCTAGGAATGGCACTTCAGAGTCAGGCCACAGCTCAAGGAGCTCCTGTGTCATCTCATCCAAGCAGCACGCACTTTTACCATTC
>NW_008236184.1:3994429-4008975 GCF_000691975.1 Corvus brachyrhynchos
CCTCCCCACCCCGACAAAACCAAGCTCGAGTGGATGAATAACGGCTACAGTGGGGTTAGTAATTCATCGGTTGCAAACCATGGCATCCTTACGAGCTACCAGGAGCTGGTGGAAGATCGCTTCAGGAAACCTCACGCTTTTGCAGTTCCCGGCCAGTCATACCAGTCTCAGCCGCGCCACCACGACACTCACTTCGGTCGCGTGACTCCTGTTTCACCTGTGCAGCACCAGGCAGCCCCTGTCAGTAGCACTACCAAGCAGGAGGGCTTTGCTGTTCCTGCTCCTTTGGACAGCAAAGGAACTGGTTCATCTCTCAACAACAGTCTGAGATGCCGAAGTGTGAGCCCTGCTGTCCATCGCCAGCGTAATCTCAGTGGAAGCACTGTTTACCCTGTGTCAAATATACCACGCTCTAATCTGACACCTTTTGGAAGTCCAGTGACTCCTGAAGTTCACAATGTATTTGCTAATATCCATGCAGACACCAGTGCCAATAATATAGCACAGAGAAGCCAGTCAGTCCCGTTGACTGTGATGATGCAGACGGCCTTCCCGTCTCTTCAGAAACAAACAAACACTAAAAAAATAACCAATGTGTTGTTAAACAAACTTGATTCTGATAGCGATGATGCAGTGAGAGGTTTGGGAATGAACAACATGCCCTCAAATTACACAGCCAGGATGAATCTCACTCAGATTTTGGAGACATCCACTGCTTTTCCTAGTGCCAACCCACAAAGTATGATCAATTCCAGCACTTCAGTTTATGAATTCCAAACACCAAATTACCTCACAAAAAATAGCAGCACCGATCAGATCAGTTTTTCTTCTGGAGATAACCAAGCACAATCAGACATCGGAGAGCAGCAATTAGATTTTAGCAGCACTGTAAAAGACCTTTTAGGGGAGGACAGTCTGCCAACAAACCAGCAGCTGGTGAATCAGGTGGCATCAGATCTCAATAACGTTGCATCTGTCTTTCCCAGCGACATCAGGTTGTCTTCCGAGCTCTCAGGCAGCATTAACGATCTGAACACTTTAGACACAAATCTACTGTTTGATCCAGGTCGTCAGCAGGGACAAGATGATGATGCTACACTGGAGGAATTAAAAAATGACCCCTTGTTTCAACAAATCTGCAATGAGTCCATTAACTCAATGACTGCTTCAGGTTTTGAGTGGATGGAGAGTAAGGATCATCCTGCTGTTGAAATGTTGGGTTAATCTTGTTTTATAATATGTATGTAGCACACTGTATCTAAAAGACAGACGTATTGTATTTGTCTTAATGGAAGTGCCTCCTGCAGCAGAAACACTTGCTATGTATTGTGGCATTTTTGAAAAAAGTTTGCTGTACCTGTTTGCTCATTCTTCAGTAAGGAAAAGGCAGTCTTACCAATTTTAAACAAATCTGAAGCTGATAGGCTATCAAAGAGCCAGTATTAAAATTTGAATTTTGGAGTGTTTCCCATTCAACATTTCTTGTTTTAGCAAATAAAGAAGTGGTTAATGGCAGCCAGTGATTACAGCTCTGGTTGATGCTTTGGGAGGGTTTTAATTCAAGCTCCTTAGTAGGCTTTCCATACTTTGTATTGGTAGTTACTTCTTAGTAGGTGATCTTTACTGACCTTTGTCATCCAGGTTTGCAATGCAGGGTGCCTGCAGGTAGGTAGGTGGTGGGGAGCGGGTACAAGTGGACCAGGTGACATGCAGATGCCTGATCATTGTGTAGCTGTCTGGAGCACTGCTTCATGGTGAACTTCGGGAAATCTCTGTAGCACTGGTGCCACTGGCATCTCCAGTAAAACACAGAGATGGGAAAAGCTAACAGGAATGATCAAGGAAAAAGATGCACTAAATTTTTTTATTTAAGAGAAATAAATCTATGTAGTTATTCATTAATATTCATGACATACTTGATATTTTAGTTCTCATGTCAATGTTTTTATATTAGGTAAAATTAATGCAAAAATATTTTGAGCACTGAGATTTAATCTAGGCATAACACCCTATTTTAAAGTGATAGGTACTGTTTATCAATGCTAGAGAAGGAACATGATATTTTCCCTCTTTTTTTTTTTTTCCTTTTTTTTAATAGAGAGCTGCTGGAGCTCATTAAAATACTGTTTCTAAAGGTTTATTTTTTTTTTTAAGTTTGCTCTTTCCTAACCTAGTGGAGGGTGTAGGAAGATGTTATTTTCTCTCTCTTTCGGTAGGTTGAGCCTTTCTGTCTTTCTTGCTCACTCTCTCTCAAACAAAAGATTATTAAAATATTAGAAAATACGGTTAATCTTAAAACATTTCATATAGAGCCATAATACTGCCAGGCACTTTACAGATACACAGTAAGACGTGTTCTTTCTTTTGGTAAAACTTCTTTTAAAAGTACTTACTGTTTTAGAAGCCTGAATTCCATTTTCAAAAGTGATTTGACAGGGTTGATGAGTCTAATTTTTATTTTTTTAAGATAAAAAACCTGCTGCCCCTCTAGAAAATGAGAATTAGACTTCTGCCTCACTAGTTCACTCAAACCAAAAAGACCTTTTATTTTATCAGCATGGCACACATGGATCTCTCTAATGGTCAAAAAAGAGAGGTATTTAACCAGCCATGGCCCTGATGCTACAAGGAGGACTTGCAAAGGCAGGTTTTTACAAAAGAAGTGGTGCACTGAGTATGCTACAATATCGTCCCTTAAGCCTAGTATAAAATGGATTACTTTTCCTGTAATCAAAGTAGAAAATAGAGCAGGAAAAATTTTCTTCTTTTACGTTTCTTTGAATGAGTGGTCACCAGTTTATGAAGGGGGAGATGCAGTGAGCCCCCCCTAGATTTCTTTAAGGGGAAGATGCTCAGATTTTTCATGTGATTGGTGTTTTTAAGTGTCTCAGTGGTCTTCTGTTTCTTCAGTTTTGGCAAATGACTCAAGATCCCAGTACTAGTCAATTTTTTTTATCAGTGCTGATTCAATTTGTGCTGCTGCATTGGCACTGGAGGTGCTGGTATATCATGGCTTCTCTTGCCCTTGCCCCAGTTCATCACCAGTTCATGGCCTCTTCTGCAGGGACAAACAGTTGTGCCAAGCTATAGCACCTTATGGGGGCCTGATTTCACTGTGCTTGCATGAGAAGTTTTGCCACTTCATCAGGAACAAACTTGGAGAGTTTTGATCCCTCCTTGAAGCACAAGGATGTTGCGATAACGTGGTTTGCTTTAAGACCAAGTGATTCTTCCAAGGCAATGGGGAGGAGACTAAAAGCTGCATAGTAACCTTCTGCTTGTTGTCCTGCCAGGTGTCTGTCAGTAAGACTTGAACCATTTTTCTTGTAGACTAAAGTTGCTGAAGGCAGGGCTTGAATCCTGTACTTGCCCATGGCCTTTTGACAGAGATGTGCTGAACATACTCTCACCCTGGTGGGAGGATGGGTCTGAGAGACACTCAGCACCTTTTTGTTTCTGTTTCCTGACCCTGTGTGAAGTGCCAGCACTACTGTGAATAGGTGAAACCTGCTTCGCTGAAGGGGGGAGGGTCCCGTCCGACTCGGCTATTGTGTGACTCTGTGACTCAGTGGCAGCGCTGCGGGAGGAGCTGCCCGGGTGCTTCAGCAGCCCGTGTTCCATGGCGGGCTGGCCCCACCTCGGGTCGCTGACACTGACACTGAGGGGGGCTTGGGGGAAGGAAGGTTTAGCCTAACTACTAGTTTTTTTAAGAAGATTTCTCACAAAAGCAAGAGTAGGTTTAATGTTGATGCATTCTAAATTATGCAGCCATCACCAAAGGTTTTTAAAAGTGCATTTAAAAGTATCTTTAAATGCAAGCATTACATTGGGCCTAACATGTGACTTAATTAGCAGAAATATTCTATAATCAGTGAGTTTAAAGCAAATATATGTTTAATTTTAAAAGTATTAAATTCGTTAAGAATTGTTTCAAGTAAAATCCAAGGCACAGGCACAGCTTTGTACATTGGTATGTATCATTTTAGAGATGTTTGTGTGTTGGTGTTATAATTAATGTTAGGTCCCTGTACTTAGTGCTAGTTAGTTCTTTATGATACATTGAGACAGAGCACTACTGCACACCAAAGTATGCAATACCCAAAGGAAAATTCTGTGATCCTAACAAATGGAAGCCTGTCTTTGTCAGATACTCCAAAACTATAAATTTGAGACAGTTCTGACCCCTTGTTTACATTATTGGCTTCCGACTAACATAAGAAATAAATTATTTTGATAGCAGTTTTTGAAGTATACAAACTAGTGAATTTGTACCCTGTGTACAGTATTGCAGCAAACACTTTAAATTTGATTGCTTGGTTAGTCCAGCAAACTTTCTGGGTTCATATATTGCACTAAAATTCTGTTGAACCTGTGGCAGGCACATTCCTTAGGATAAATGCAACAAATACGGCCCACAGATTTAAAAAAAAAAAAAAAAAGGCAAAACAACAAAAAAAACTTTTTAATGTGTTTCATTATTAAAAGGCAAAATGTCATTAAAAGTGACAGGTGAAATTGTCTTATGTAGCAATGTGCATTGATCTCAATGAGATATTTCTATTTTTGATTCTCTTACATGAGAATATTGCAGCAGGAAAAATTAAGTTTAGTTTGCTTCACCATGTTAATACATGATCACAAAACGTGCATGAGTGTTAATGACTTAATCTTGTACAGTACTAGATATATTCCTGTAACCACTTTTATTTTTTTTATTCTTTTGCTGTATTGAAGCTGGTTCAGTGTTAACCAGGTGAGCATAGTTATTCACAAGTTATTTACTTTTTTTATGTTAACTAATTCAGCTTAGTTATTGTTGAATATGTTCCTTTCTTGGATTATTTTTTATTGTTCTGGTGTTGAAAAACATTTTTGCATCATTTTATCATGATAAGAATTCATGAAGTAAATAATTTGCAAATAATTGCAATAAGCACTGACTTCCGAACTGAAAAGAAGGAAAGCATTTCTTGTGCAGTGCATCTGAGGATCATATAATAGTCTTGTACTATACTGTGCTTTATTTACTGCACCGTAAGGAAAGACAAATCCCTGTTCCACATTTTCATTTAGTGCAGGAAATCCAGTTTCTCCCCTCTTCCCCAGTGTTTTGTTGTCTGTTGTACTGCTGAAACTACAGTAGTTGAATATTGCAGTAGCATTTCAGTTATTTTTTTTATTGAAAGTGCTCAAAAATTGTTTTTTAAATGTTTTCAAAAACAATAAAAACATTTTATATTAAAATTATTTGTGGAGTTTTTTCTTTATGTGGAAAATGTGCTTTAGGGCTGACCTAAAATACAAAACTTTCTAGTTTGTGCGATGACAGATGACAGCTGCCCAGTTGAACCGTTCTGCATTTGCTGAGCCCAGTAAAGCTGAGCATGAAGGTAAATCTTCCTCGCTGGGGTGCCTTGGTCAGTCTGTCTTAGCCTAAGTGTTGGTTTCATGCCTGGGTGCTGGCTCTTGCTGTTGTGACATACAACATCCCATTGCTGGTGTTGCCATCCACTGTGTTGGTGCTTGCATGCTTACTCTGCTGGTAAGGCACTCTTACAAGATGGTGTTAGGGTGGCTTGACTTGCTGACATAAAAAGGAGAATGTGTGCTTTGATCTATGGAGTCCTGTATTTGGATTGTAAAATTGCATGTAAACCCATCAGTGTACCCAGCACAGTCTGTGAGAACAGGATGGAAAGGCATTGCCACAGAGCAGGAACTGGCTACAAAATAATGAGGATAAATATTCAGGTTTTCATGCCAAAGAGATGGCACTGGTTGACAGACTACATCCCACACTATAGAGGTGCTGAGATGAGCTGGTGGGCAACAAGATTTGATGGTGGCATAGAATCACTTAGGCTCATCAACAAAGAAAAAGCATTACCAGGGAGACATGAGACAACATATATGAAAGAGAATCAGAAGGAGATGAATTTTAACATGTCATTGGAGGAAATACTGTTAATATATCTCACTGGATTCTAAACATGCTTTACAAAGAGTTCTCAATGAACAATTGACAGACACTCTTTATGTTCCACAGTCATAAAAAATGCAAATTAAAAACCCCCAAAGTGTGAGATGAAATATAATGTAGGAGATAATAGAAGAATACTTTAGAAATGTATAGTTCATCTGAAGTGATAATGGGTTTTAATTGGCACCTCTCAGCTGTAAATTTGAAAGAATATGGCTTAATGGTTAATAAAAAGATCAAAATAACAAACAAATCTGTGAAGGGAAATGTCCTAACAGGAAAGATTTAAGAAGGTAGAAATGTTGGAACTGAAATAATGAGCTTTGTAGGTTTCAAATTATTAGATGCTTACATGCTTAACAAAGACATCCAGAGTAAGTCCTAAACAATTGCTTTGAAATATTTTTACATCTCCAGAAATACAAATCTGTATGTATGAATGCAACTGGTATTCCAGTAAACAGAATTCCACCTCTGGGATTAAGGATTGCTGTGTCACATGAGGCAGTGGTTCATGTAGTCCATACAGTGTCTCTGCAAATGATACCACCATGTTCTCTAGAGAAGAAGACCTGCATTATTAGGTGGTCACAGAGTAAGTGGCCTCTGTGGAAACTGTTCTAGACTCAAGAGACAGAAGCTCCATCTGAAGACAGTGCATTAGAGCTGGCATTAGGGTGGGGAAATGGGTTAGGAGACCTCTGGAGCTCCCTTACAACCTCACTTTAGCAGCATGTGCATCTAGGCAGGAGGGTTGAGTAAACCTAACTGGATCTGACTGTGCAGCATGGCTGCTCTCAGGTAAAGTTTAAGCATAATATTTGATGACTATCAAATTCATTTGACAGAAAACTTGTAAATATCTGGGCCTCCTCTGATGCATTAAGTCAGAGTTAACCAAGGCTTGGATCTTGCTGCCCTTCTCCCTCTCTTAAAAATGGTACCAGTTAAGCTTGAAAAGAGACAGAATTGAAGAAAGATATATAGTGAGGCTTACAAATTGGAGCAGTACTGGGAAGTTATTCCAAACTTAAGGAAGGAGCAGTGACCTGACTGTATGCTTAAGCTGCTTCTGAGCTGGGGATCCACATAATAGTTAACAATTAACCCGAATGTGCCCAGGCCTGGGCTATGCTGTCCCTGTACTGTGCTGTGTTTGTCCTCTGGCTGCAGGGAAACCTCGGCTAGGTAGCCATAGCAGCAGAGCCTGCAGGCAGCTCCCACTCAGTGCCAGCAGTGATGCCACTTGTGTGTCCTTGCCTCTTATCTTAAAGTGCAGCTAGAAGTTCTCATGTGAATATCCTTTCTGCTTGACCTTTGAAGTAATGAGCAGAGTTGTTTTCTGGTAGCAAAGTCCTGTAAAAGCTCAAATAAGACAGCCCTTCCATGGACAAGATGTGTGTGTGGATTGGAGGCCCATTCCGTGCTGCACAGTTGGAGGATATGAAGGGGTGTAAGGCTGTTTCTACTGTCCTCTCTTTCTTTGTAGTGCTCACCCCAGCAAATGGCATTTTAAGCATTACTTCACAGGATCTGAGCGCCTTTGTTACTGCTGTTGTAACAAACCAACACCTCCTAGTGCATAATTAACATTACCTGATGAAATCACAAATCTTTCAGTCTCTTTTGCTTTTCCTACCCAACTTGTTAAAAAAAAAAAAAGAGTGAAATATAAACTCAGGAAAGCCAGATCAATTAAGTTGGAAGTGAACTGAGGACATGGAAAAAATTGTTTAGAAAGCATTTAGTGCTAAAAAGACAGCTGTTTCTTGCAGATTACAGTGTTTAAATACCCCAAATAAAAGACCACCTTGATATAATGCAGAATACATAACTGAATGATTATAGTTCGTGATAGGTCATAACATTTCTGCTATGTGCTTTGGATATGTAGGAAATATGCTACTAGTGATGTAAATACATTAAATGTGTTCGAACATTTGCATATCTATTCTCCAATGGCTTTGTCGTGCCTCCTCCTGAATCTGTTCTTCCTGGGCCTGCCTACCCATTTTCTATATCTGGTAATACCTCAGCTCTGAAATCATTAAAAGGGTCCATTTTTGTCCCTGTGGCTCATCTTTTCTCTGCTGTCAGCTTCCTTTTAAATAAACTGCTTTTATATGGATTATAATAAATTATGTATCATTGGAACTTTGCCTATCCACACTACCTAATTAGATGAGGCCTATTAGAATAAAATTTTCAGTGGATCTCAAGCTGCTGGTTCAAGCAATGTTAGCAGTATGCTACTGATCCAAAGCATATGCTGCTGTGTAGGGGGGTTTTGAGTCAAATGTTAAAATTGTACTTGAAAAATTGGCCCAAGGACAGAAATGAGCCTCAGCAGCTTGTTTCATTTTAGCCTACCTAGGCATACAAGGGGCCACTTTTTGATGGAATTATTTTTAAAGTTGTGTATATATTATACCTAATAAGCTGAATGTGCTTTTAAAACCTTCATATGTGATAAAGGTAGGAAGAAGAAGGTGCATAGGAAACTGAAAATGCATTTTTATTTCTTCAGGGGTTGATAGCCTTATGTCCACTTATTAACTTGTTGGTAGTGGATTTTTGCGATGACTAAACAGAACAGGGCATACCTGACTGGTGCTGGGGCTGAGTCCATCTGTAGCCTCAAGTTTTCGAAGCACTTTGTGGAGGAGGTGGCTAGTGGGAATCAAGAGAATCTGTCCCTGCAGCCTTCCTCAGGTAGCCAACCTACCTGTTGCTTCAAATCTGTACTTCTCAACATACTTACTTTAGAGAGCTGTTGAGCTCTCTTTTTGACAATATTCTCCTTTTGTTTCTAGTATAGAGGGGAAAACACAGCCCTGTAACTTATATTACATTATAAACTAACTGATAAGGACTTGGTCATTTCCTTTCCCTATCAAGAATACCCTTGAGTGTTCTATTTGCCTGCAGTGTATCAGTACTTCAAAGCAACACTTGTTCTAAGGGCTACGATAATTTCCCAGAGAGATCAAGCCAAATCACTCCTTGCTCAGAGACAAGAAGAGGCATATTGAAATGTGTTGTTTAAAAAGCTGTGTATAAGCAATGATTATTTCTGACTGGAAAAAAATTTTCCTTGATTCTATTTCAAATTGCTTTGAAAAATTAAAACCATCTCTCCTGCTACATATATAGAGATGAGAAGGATGATGAAGTGCCTGTGTCCAAGAGGCCCTGCTCAAAGATTCTTGGTTCTTGCACCAATGGCATAACTAAAATCTACTCTGACAAGGATTAGTTGTGGACAGCAAAACTAATGCTGGGGCCTAAAATGGCTGTCTCTGCAAAAGCAAAATAGGAGATCTCAGTGCTTACTAATAAGGAATTACTGGAGACCTGTTACGGTGCACGTAACTTTAAATTACTTTAGTGTTTTAAGAATTATCTGAGGTTACCTTTTTATCAAAAACAGTGGCTGTATAATAACAGGAGGATATTTGCATTTCCCTTTGCTTTTGGCAGAGGTAATACTCTAATAATTAATAAATATCATTTTACAGCATGCACAAAACCCTACATTCTTCTCAGTCATCCTGGTTTTTAGGAGTACCTTCTTGTGGGATTACTTTCTATGCCAGCCAGACCTGAAGATATGTGGACATTTCTTGGATAGTGGGCTATTAAGTGTCGTTTGGCATTATTGGTAATTAATTCCCAGTTACAAAACTTTCAAGGTCGTTGGAAGTCAGTCAGTGGACCAAAGATAACACATTGAAAATCTGTGTAGTCAAAAGTATTTGAACATAAAAAACACCTCAGAACTAATTCTAACCAACTAAAACCAGCAATTATTTACTATTCCCATTTTCCTAATGAAATAAGAGAGAAACACTGTAAGAAGTGTGAAAATTATGTGAAAATGGGTTGTAGAAAGATGGGAGTGCATTAATGATGCTCAGTCACACACCACATCAGAACATAGCTTCTCCTGGTCTTAGCAATGTTTTAGGCACTGGCAAAGAGCATATAGCACATATTACTTCATACACATATGGAGAAGGATAATTTCAAGGTATTTAAAGAAGAAAAGCCCAAATATATGATGCCCAGAAAGTTCTTACTTTTCTAACATTGCAATGGGTTGAGCTGTTAGCAAAAATATCCACAATTACTGTATTAAACATGGGATCACTGGTGGATAATTAATCTGGGAACAGTGTGACAGCAGTTGACTGGAGCTCAGCACCTCCGGGTTTCTGTTCTGGCAGCTCTCCTCCCCCTCAAGCTGAAAATAGGGAGAGAAAGATGACATCTGAGTGGTGGTGATTCAGACAAGTGTTTACCATTTCATTCAAATGCATATGCACAAAATGAGTGTGACTTTCCACCTCCACTACAGTTGCTCTTCTTACTATGCAAGTTTGCTCATCAAGACAGATATTTCCAAAAGAAATTGCTTGTAAACTGTTATACTAGTCACAGAAATTAGGAAAAACATTTTTTATATCTTTCTCTTCTACCCTGTGGGAGGTGGAGATCTCAGCATCTTTCCTGGGAGACAGGGAAGAAGGGAGCTGGCCCAGGGCAGGTGTTGGTGCCTTGGGAACACAGGCCCACGCTTGGAGAGCAGTGTTAAATTTTGTCTGCAGGTTGCCCTGGAAAGGAGCTGTTTGAGCAGAGAATTTCTGGTTCACATCTGGTCTGTCCCTGGGTGATGGTCACACCTTGCTGTCAACCTGCAGGAGCAAGTAGAGCTGCAGGACTTGAGATAGCTGAAGGCAGTGACCTGGCTTCAGGCAACACAGAAAGCAAGGATATCCAAACAAGGATATTTTGCTTTTAAGGGAGAGAAGAAAAGCTAAGGAAAACAGAACCCGTGACTTTGGAGAACTGAGAGTGAAAAGGAGCAGGAAGGGGCTGGTGAAAACCTGAGAATGAGCTAACACCAGCCCAGTTGCAATGCAATGCAGAGACAGCTGCCAGCCTGGAGTGACTATCAGACTGAAGTTCTTGCTAACAAAATTTAAGCCTTCATGTTTGTATCAGTTTTGCATCTTGTTGTCATGGTGTTTGAAATCTAGTACTAATTGCCAGGATCTAGCCCATATTTAACAGTAGAGCCAACAAGAGTGTTAAGTCTTGGGCTCTTAACTACATCTCTACATTAGTCTCTTTACTGAGACATTGCCTTGATAACAAAGAAATTTAGATTAGGATACCAATAGCTGTTTACTTCTCTTAGTCATAGCAATGACTCATGGCCAATACAAATTTTTTCTATTAATTCCCTGTTGTACACAGTTTTCAGTTTACCTGTCACTGTGACATTGTGAGTGGTTCATAACATTTTCTATGGTATGACTCAGTAGAACAAAAGACAATAGGACAAAAATCTGTTTCTGCCATTTGTATCTTTTTTGTTTAGTTGCAGTTAAAATGACTTCTATTCCTTTGGTTTAAAGGAAGACCAGTGAAGATAATATATCCAGTTTGATTTAAAACCCTCTGTAGCAAAAGTGTATCCTATATTTAATAAGTTAAAACATACTTTGATGTTACTTGATGTCCTAGCTTTTGTCACTTAACCATCACTGTAGTTAACATATATTCTTAAATGAAAGACTATTGTGATAATCCTTTGGAATTCTGAAACAAATCTCCTTTATCCACATAATTTCCTCCTTTAAAAAGAAACACTGTTGGATTTTTTTCAAAGTAGTTCAGTATTATGGTGTACAGGTTCTCTTTGGCCTAGAAAAGCACTTGTGATAAGGAAAGACACAAACCATATATCATAAGCGTCTATAAAATTCAAACCACAAACTGGGTCTATCAGGATGAATGCCATCAGCTTAGAAATGGATTTTTTTTTAAACTTTGTAAATTTTTGATCTTTCATGGGACTGAAGATTAATTTAGACGGGAAGAGAAGTCAAATTTGTTACCAGATAAGAAGTCACTATCGGGATGGAGTAATGAGATAAAATATTAACAGATTTTTAATGGTGCGGACATGCAAAGTGCTCCATTGCACTCAGATGATCCAAATTCAGTTTATTCTCTGCAACTGCAAATCAATTATTTGCTTTCAGAAGAGCTCTTTTCCACTAGTAGTTTGTAATAGCATAAGACCATAAAATATTAAATGCTGGAGATATATATCTAACATAAGAACTGAATGTTTGTTAACAAACATATTGTGGTTTATGTTCCCCTGTTTTTAAGTAAAAGAATAATTTGGGTGAAGTGATAGATGTCTTGCTGGAATATTGGAGATAACTATTGATCCCACTGAAAATGCACATAGGCCTTACCTTAATATATGGATGCCTCCGGGTAACAAACCCAGAAACACAAGTTCTGTTTTTCAGAAATGTTCATAGCAGGTCATCTGCTTATGGATTTGGGCATTGACAGTGTTCTAACTCCTATTCTGGACAATCAGTGGTCTTTCCACACAAAAAATTAGTCAGTGCTGTGTTACTCTGCTACTTTAAAAAAATAATATAACAAAATGACTGTTAATGTCCTGTTGTGAATTTCAAAAGGACATTATTTTAAATTTCAAAGTTATTGAAAAGAGACATTACTTAAAATTAAGTGTTTGAATTTTGATGTCCTACAGAAAACCCAGTAAGTAATGTGCTAATAAAATATTCATAATGAAAACCTTTATTAAACAAGAATTTAGGATGATTCTTGTTATAGTCTTTACTGTACAGAAAAGCTGAGACTGCAGAAAGCCAGACAGAGTTCTGGCTAGTGACAGTAATGTGTAGTAAGATATTTATAGGGAGAAATAAAAGAGCATCTTTTGTTATACTAACCAATACAATTCTGAAAAAAAATTAACAAAAAACCTCAGCTGTGAGCTTTTGGGGCTCTGATGCTCTCTCTGACATGGTTTGTACACTCTAGCAGAGTATAAGAGGCAGCACTGCAAAACCCAGTGTTCATGTTTGACAGCCACAAACCCACATGCTTTTTCAAGCAAGCTGTAACAACAGTTTACTAATCATCGTTATACTCAATCCCAAAAAAACTGGACCTGGAAATCATGCCTGCTGTAACTTAGGCAGGTTTTCCTTCCTTGGCTGTCACCCAGAAACTTAAATTTGGACAAACCTCTAAACTTGTGCTGGAAGACTCACGTAGGCAAAGCTGAGAGAAAGGAATTGGAAACTTTGGGTGTCCAGAGGGTCAATCCAGAGACAGAAGAGGGCTGTTTATTTTGAAATACCCAAAAGCTTTTCTGGGTCTTTTTTCCAAACTTTTTTGGTTGGTCTTATAACAGACACTGTTTCCCCAAGTAAATCTACCAATTCATATGAAGCCACTTGCCTGAATGCCATTCTGTCTGTCAGATACTCACCTGAATTTTCGTGGGTAATACACTACATTGATTTTGGGACGTGCACAAACTGATGTTGCTATTGAGATTGCCTTTCCTTGGAGCATCTGGTTCGCTTCTGGAAGGAGAATGTGAGTGTGTGTGATAATGGGCACAGGTTTGCCTGAGCCTTTCTGAGGAGGAGTTACCTGAGAGTTTCTGTGATCTGCTTGCGGCATAGTCCAAAGAGCTGAGCCTGGGTCTGTGTTTGTTTTGGAAAGGGAAGAGTTTCTCATCAGATGATGATGGCAGAAGTAGGGCCATCAGGGCGTGAGGGGCCAGGTTGGATGAGTTGAAAGGCGGCGCAAGACCCTGGTTCCTTGCCAGTACAGGTGCTGCTGTATTTGTTTGTTGTTAGTGACCCGTGATTTTCAACATGTTCATCCTAAGAGGGAGGTATGCTCTTTGCACTCCTAGACTGTGCAGTGCCTGGAGGAGTTTGGCTTAGGCTTGCAGAAAGGCTCATGACTACAAAGCTCAGACTAAATCACTCTACTTTATTTACAGCTTTTTTTTTGCACAGCTCTTGCTGTTGTCCTCTGCATGCTGGAAAGGCAGGTGGGCATGGAGGGATTCCTGAGGGATTGATTCAAAGGCTTGAATGGGGTGTGGGGGGCAAGCAGATTTTTTTCTCAAGAAAAGTCTTGATAACGTTGTTGTTTTGATTTCAGACACGGCTTTTACAGTTTATTTTTTTCTGTCCCCTGGCATTCTCCCTGCTTGGGTGTTATGTCAGGTCAGCTCCTCACACAGCTGGGACTTCCTTCCTCCTCAGAGCACCCTGAAGGCAGCACTGCCTCATCCTAGTGGGCAAAGTCCTTTTTTCCTCTCGGTTTTCCCCAAATTTTTGCAATTCCAGGTTCCCTGAGTACGAGGGGTTAGGCAAGAGCTCCATAACTTGGGCCTGGCTCTCAGAGGTCCAAAAATAATCTTAAGATGCGGCAGGGGAGGTTTAGGTTGAACATTCCGAAGAACTTGTTCACACAAAGGGTGATTAGATATGGGAACGGGTTGCCCAGGGAGGTGGTAGAGTCACCATCCCTGGAGGTGTTACAAGAAAAAACTGGACACTTGGTGCCATAGTCTAGTTGACACGATGGTATTGTCGTAGGTTGTACCCGATGATCCTAGGGGTCTTTCTCAACATAATCGACTCGGTGATTCTGTAAAGAAAGACCTCGACAGTGTAAACCACCGGGGAAAATTTTAGAAAGGCGA
>NW_008236184.1:4009457-4038216 GCF_000691975.1 Corvus brachyrhynchos
TAGCACCGGCGTTCCTGTCTCCTCCCGTTGGAAGCTGTGGAGCCTCCTCTATGGACGGAGGGATCCGCGTGCGTTCCCAACTTCCTCGTGACGGAGTGAAGCGGGATTGCTTCTCTCCCCCCGCTCTCTCCCCGGTACCGAAGAATCGCGTCTTTGTTCCGGGCTTTGTCACTGGCGGTGTGACAGAAGCGGTGCGTGGATTAGAGCGGTACAAAAGGTAGTGCGGTGCCTGAGCGATGGGGCTCATCCCAGCCTTGCCATTAGCGGGAGTGTGAAATCCTGTCTGCGATTCAGTGTTTTTTGTAATAAACCCGTGGATGACTGAAAGTGACTCCTGCTATGGCCTCTGTCCTGAGGTCGTAGTTCCTGAGCACGTGGATCTTTGGAAGGTGGCTTAGACCTGGTGTACCTATTACTGGGTGTAAGTGGTAGACAGGTGGGGTGTCTTTTGCATTGTAACCGAGGCTTGTGCATGGGGCAGAATATTACGGAGTAGTTAACTTTATCAAGAAGAAGGAAAGTCAGGGTTTTTTTAAATTGCAGATAGAGGAAGACTAAAAGCAGTATCTCTCTGAAAGCTGTTTGGTGACCTGTGTGAAATGTCAGTAATGTTGTCTTTGGGCCAACAGGATATTTTACCAAGATTGTCCTTAACCAGCTCTTTTTTGTGTTCAGGCAGCGATGATCTCTGTGTCAGTGCATACTTGTTGCATCCATAATAGGAATTCAGTTTGTTAAAGCTCTAAAATACTATTCATTGTCTGTTAGCATGACTCTCTTTCTCAAGTTGTGCTTTACTTTTGGAGAAGTAACTAAAAAGCTCTTAAATGACTTTTTTCCTTCATCTTAGTATTTGAATCACATAGGATTTCTAATAGAAGATTAGCACTGCATACTGCAAGGGTTGCATAACACTTCCTATTGCAAGATCCTGTTTTCAGTTGCTAGTAGCTTTCTGAGGCTATGAAGTTGGACTAAAAGATTCCATGCCTTAGGCTCTCTATTTTAACTTTGTTGAGCTTTGTTCAGTTTAGCTGCTTTGTAGCCTCCATTGCTACAGGGAAAATATTTTGAAATCTGCTTAAAATTGAACAATTCCAATCTTCCCTCTATACTTTTGAGCATAAATATGTTCCTTTGGAACAGCTGGGGGAAGGAGGAGAAAGCATGTAAAAAATCTATTCAGTCCAACTTTTTCTGTAATTCAAAAGCTTAGCCAGACTTTTTGAAGTGACGTATGTGAAAAATGCAGTTTGTTTATGCTTAGAGACTTTAATATTCAGTGAGTACGTACTGATTCGCATGTGAAGAACTTGCTCAGCTATCTTGATAATTTTCATGTGAGACTCAGCATGCACAAGTGACAAAACAAATGATCTTAGGGTTACAGGAAAACTGCTCTGCTAGCTGCTTTTGCCTAGGATACTAGAATGGAAAATAGAGTTCTCCTTCCTTGGCCTTTTACTGTCTTCACAGAGTTTAAGTCGGGAAGATTGTATATGCAGATGAAAAGCATGGTCAGAAACCCAGGTCGTATTGAAAGTGTCATCGAGGACTTTTCTGTCATCCCCCCACGTTGTTTTGCAGTCTTGTCGTAGTTTGTCTGCACACTGCTGCTTCCCCAGGACTGCTCTGTGGCCTCTTGTGCAAGATGGATCTGCACAATCTCTTGTTGTAGCTTTTGGATATAATCATATGGTAAATATAATAGTTATAAATAAATTGTTAATAAGGAAGGCAGGTGAGGAGAAGTTGGTGTAATTGTTGAGGCAGCTAAATGCAGTATTAGAGTGTGGATTCTAGCACCACGGCTCAGGTTAGGCATTTATGACAGATTTCTTTGTTAATTGTGTATTAATCACTTGGACTTAATAAAGGATTGCTAATATGATGTTACTGACACAAAAAGAAGCTGGGATAAAAAATGTGTAATTGAGGTTATTGTGTATACAGTGGGTTCTTGTATATGCTGTGTGTAGGTATCTGAGTTGGAGTGCCTGAATCTAGCAGATGCAGTTGTCCTTAATTTCTCTGGTTTCGTTTTCCTTCTGTAAAAGTATCCTGTCACCCACAGGACTTATGGCTTACTTGAGTATTGAAATAATGAGCACTAGTAAAGTCAATGGAGAAAAAACAATAGTTCTGTATTCAGAGCAGGGTCTTAGCGGTAGAAAAGTAGGTCTCAAATGGTATGGAAATAAGAAGAACATGTTGTATTTTGTCCTCCTAGTAACTTTTTTTGAAGGGGAAGGGAATGCCATAAAATGTTCTTCCCTCTTCCTAGCCGTTTAGACTCCTCTCAGAACACTCTTTGCCACAGGCTCTTGGAGCCTTCAGTGGGGAGCATTCCCCACTGCAGACTTTGGCCTGAGCCATGGTGTGGGAGCCCTGCCTTCTCCATGATACATCTTCCTTTGGATGTAGGGGCAGGTGTTGGTTCAGACCCATAGGAGCAGACTGACGCAACTACTGTTGCCTTTGTTTGTCGTTCTTTCTTTCAAAGACTGAAGGAAGAATTGTTGATATCTTAGCTAATGCACTGTTATTTCTTTGGTTGCAGAAGGAATAACATTTTTTTCAGTGGTTTGCTGTGTTAAAAATACAATTGCTAGAGACTTGTCTGGTATCTGTTTCTGCTTTCTATTATAATACCTGCTTGCACTGTAGGGCTTTGGAATGGCATTTGATAAAATGACACTGCTTGTCTATATACATGTTTTTCATAGCCACTTAAAATGTCTGTGTGTCAGAGTTCTTACACTCCCAGCCTGAATTGAAGACTTCTTATTTCATTTAGCTGTTTTTATGTTGCCTAAATAACATTCTAAGTTAGATAGATTTTTAGGTCTTTTGTATCTATTATGTTTGGTTGGTTTCAGGGATGAAACTAGAAATAGGAAGTTCTCACAGGCAAAAATACACTTCCTACTTGGATGCATGTGCCATTTCACCTTTCTCAGTCACTTGAGAGCTGTCCTGTGTAGAACAAGTGTTCTTGTTTACTGCAGGTCGCCTAAGATTTCTCATAGGCATATGGTATTTCATTCTGAAAACCTTTAGATATATTGTTATATTCCTTTGGGACCTACTGCTGGAGTAGGTAGTTAAATGGTTATTTAGCTTGTAGTTGGTGAAACTGAATGTCTGGGATACGTGGTTTGTCCTCTCTACTTCTGCACACCTTACCCCACAACCCTTCTGATATTGATGTCTTTTGGAGTGATAGTGATGAGAAATGTTTCAGACATGACTTCAGAGACTGGCATGGGCTAATCTTCCTTTGGATTGCTTCTGACAAAACCAGTAATGTTGTTTGACTCCTTTGTGCCTGAACTTGAGGCAGCCCAGTGCTTCAGTTCCTGTTCAAAGCCAATGGTCTCCCCAGTGCCTCTGTATGAGATGTGTGCTCTGTCTTACTCTGTTCTTATACAGGCACTCAAACAGAAAATATAGATGTTCATGTCTCTGTGCTTCAGAAAGAATCTCAATTTTTTCTAGGCTGTGAAGGACTTTACCGTTGCAAGGCATGTCCTAGAATCCCATGTATCTGGATTAGTTGAGACACTTGTAGAAATAGTGATGCTTATGGGCTTGTAGTCTTGAGAGGTTTCCTGATTTTGTTTGGTGTTACTTGGGTTTTTTGAACAGCAGTGTAATTTGTGTAGATCTGGTGGTTTCCAGAAGCTATTTTATGTACCTCTGTTTGTTTTGTGTTGTTTTTTTAAAGCCTTTCTTTTGCACTGAACTAATAAACACTGAGTGGGACTGTTAAGGATACTGGGTTGCACATAGTGAAAAATTGTTTGGTGGTTTGGTGGTTTTGGGTTTTTTTTAAATTCTGTTGACAAATTGGTAACTTCATCAGTGGACTTTTGTTGTCTTGAATCTTTTCCTTAATTTGTAGTCAAATGCAGCTGTTAAATACAATCTGTAGCATTTCTTGATGGATGAGACTTTTGTATTTTGTGTGCACAAAATGCTCACATGGTACAATTAAGCTCTTCTAGTGAGTTATTAAGACTGATATGTAACTGGCAGGAGGAAGTTAATGACTTTGATTATGTTTAAAAGATCAATTAATGTAGTTCTATAATAGGAATCTTTCTGAATCTAAAACTTTGCTTGCTTTGAAATAATTTCTTCAAAGAAAAATGGTTCAGCTCTGTTGGCCACTGTAGAGGGGACAGTGTTCTCTGGGTTGTGAAGCAGTGGTCAAATGGCAAAGTCTCCTTCCCATTTTCCATCTCCTGGTGAAATGAAGTGATGATGCTAAAAAAGACTTGCGATCATTTAGACGTCACCTAACATGTATGGCTGCCTCACTTGCAAGGTCTGATTATTGCAGGAAGTACTTTTCTCCACCTAAGGCTCCCCATTTTGTGGGAAATGCTTTCTTTCAAATGAGAACTTTATGCAGACATGGTATGACTCTTTAAAAAGCCTTAATATATAGTTCCTGATATTGCCAGAATCTTTAAAGTTGATGCTGCTGTACTGTTTTATTGTTGTAACAAGCCTTGGTGCTCTTTTCTTGGCTTTAGTGGTTGTTGATTCTTGACCTATCTAACTGGAACAAAAGAATAACAGGATGTTATTGCCTAGAGGAATTGTTTACTACCAAGTGTTCTCTGTTAGACTATTCAGTCATTTTTATATTGGCTTCCTCAAAAAAAGCTGTCTAGTGGTCCAGTAGATACTACCATTTTATGTTTTACATTAAATTAACCATCCTGGCTTTGGCTATGGTCATCAACATGTCACCATTTCCCAATCTGTGCCTTTTTTCTCACCCTTTCTTCCTGCTTATATTTTTCTTCTGTCTTCTGCTCTCTCTTGGACTTCTATCACTAAGGCAGGACTCATTCTCCCAGTTGTCTTTAGTGTTATTTTCCTACCATGTGAATTTGGAAAGGATAGGGGTGAGAATGAACAGTTTGTTAATACCTGTCCTTTGTAATTATTGACTGCAAACAACTGTAAGCCAGGCAAGACCATTCCATTCTCAAGGTTGTGAACAAGTTTTGAACTCCTTATAAGGTTGAAATTTCTTTCCAAGTGCTGTTTTCTTGTCCTGAATGAACAGTTCAAGAACATCTCATCTCTATATATGTTCGTTGAACACAGGTAGTTTCATAGTGACTATTGTGGAAATGAAACTGTCTTCTTCTGCAAGTGCCACTTTATTAGTTTGACACTAGCTTTGCTGCTATGAGAACACATTTTAAAACTCTTTTATGGCATACATAAAAAGGATTTCTGTTTTATGATCAGTTCTAAGAATCACAAGCTGGAAAGTATTGCCTTTAAAGCTTTAAGTTATTGATTGTCAACATACTAGCTCAGAAACCTTCTATTTCATTCCTTCTTGCACAGTATCTGTTAGTAAATAGATTAATTATTAGAGATTGTGAAAATGGTATGGTTTAGTAGTCCTAGCGATTTTGACTAGCATCTTGAACATGTGTTTTAGAATATACTAATATGATTAACAATAGAATAATGATAAAACCTGGAAGCTGATAATAAGATAACTATCTTGCTGACTCAGCTCTGAAAAGGATGTTTTGTCTGACTTAATCAGACCAAGAAGTTTTGGTTAGTTCAGTCTGTAATATGTCGTAGCCTTACTCCCCTACCCTATAGCTTTAAAATACTATATGACCCCTAAAAACAATTGAAGCTTGAATTTGTTGGGAGCAGACTAACTGATATAAACACTATGTGCAGCCACTCCCTGGCAGATCCAGTAGGTTTAACAATATTTCTTCTTTTTCCATGTGCTGTTTTTACCTGATTCATATTGGGTTGCTTACATTCTCAGAGGAAACAGCTTAACAGTTCAGTTGTAACGTTATTGTATTCTTTTTTTGTTTTGTTTTGCCTCCAGCCTCTGGAATGGCTGGCAGTCAGAAGTTGTCAAAAGAAGCTGAATGTCCTTGTTCCAGCTGTACAAACAGTCCCTGTACAAGTCTGTGCCCAGAGCTGCTGCCTTTGATGGGCTGTTGTGTGCATGTCTGTGTTACAGAGCAGCTGGGTCTGAGGGCACTAAACCTGTAAGACTCCCTGTGTGTGCAGAGCAGCAGAGAATGCTCAGTTTCTTCATCTGTACAGACAGAATAAATTCAGATTGACCCGTTCAAGTTAATGTCAGGACAGCAGAAGCATGGGTAGATGTTTATATCCAGGAAGAGACTCTTGAGATAAATTGGGCTGAGGGAGCAGTCTCTTAGATAAACTGCAGTGCTGCGAGGCATAGCTGGTGTGTTCCTGTTTACTGGCTAGGTGCCTGTCCCCTCCTCTGCCAGCAGAACCACTGGAAGCACGGCAGTGATGTAAAAAAGTAGCAAGGCAAGCTCGAGAGTGTCTATAGTCAATATGGAAGAGTAAAAGAGGTACAGGCTGCAGCCTGTGCAATTTTTGGACCACAAAAACACTCCTGTTGCAGCTGCCTGTGGATCTACTGGAGTTACTGATCCACAATTTCTTGTATGTGGCTATGAAGGAGGTGAATAAGGATCTCCTGATCAAGGTGAATGAAGAGGATGAGGTTCAAAATTGCCTTTCAAACCATAACATTTTGATTTTGAATCTATTCCCTGTGGGTGCCAGAATCAAGTATCTGTTGCTTTGTCTCCATGCAGAGCTTGCATGGCCTAATTTTTGACTGCATGAAATGAGCTTCAAGCGGTCTTGGAGCTCTTTGGCTGTCCACCGCTTTCTGTGATCAGTGTGTTTCTGGCAGCTTTTTCAAGCTATGGCAGCAGTTCCTCAGCAATTCTGCCTGTCATCAGTGAGTGGGGAGGAAAGGTCGTATGGTCATGGCACAGCCCGGTATCCTGTGGGCAGGCTCTGCCTCTTCAGGATGTGTGGGGTCACAGCATAATGGGTCCTTCCAGTGTCAGGCCCTTCTGACTGTGTTTGGATCGAGCCGTCTGAATTTCCCCTGATGTTCCTTGCAAACCGGTGTGACCAGAGAATGGGGAACCTCATCTGTTGTGATTGTGTATTGCCCTTGCATGTTAGCATGGGTTTTTTCCTAAAGTTTCTAATCTCTATAGCTTGGAAAAGGAAGGAGTGGACCCTTAAGTGTCACCTATCAATTCAAAAAAACCAAAAAGGGATGTGGTGGCTTTTGGCAGTGAGAGTGGTTTGTTGAAAAAGTGAAAGTGAAAAAGGAGATCTGTGGGGAAGATTGTTTTGAACAATTCAGGGATTTTTAAAAACTGTTTCTGTTTAATCTAGAAAGGTATTTCTAGGGGCAGTTCATACGTTCATGGCAGTTTGGTTAGTTGTACTGCTGGGCTAACTAAAATGCTGTAGCTGTCCTAGTTTGGCACTGACCCCAAATAAATAATAACCTTTCTTTCAGCAAGGCATGTTTAAATCAACCTTCAGCATGCCAACGCTGGGTTTGTGGCTTCTAGTTTCCTGAGGCTATGTGCAATGCAATTTGTTTTTCTGTGAAATAGCTTTCATATCTCTATTATGATACAAGTAAACAAACCATGTGATTAAGCCAACTTTAAAATCTCAGGAGCTTGGATCCTGTTTTTGGGATCTCCCCTGTGTGGACTACATTGATGCGCTATTAAGCCTGATTCTGGGATGCCTGTGCCCAAAAGCATCTAATTGTCTTTGCTTTTCTCATGCTTGAATAATGGAGCAAATCTCATGGTCTAAGCAGCTAAATGCAGATACAAGAAAACCTATTTGTCTTTTAGAGCTCTGTGTCCTACATCAGCATCTGCTCTCGGTCTTTTTCTGAGAAGGAAAAGGCGGGGTTGTTTGACGAGCTGATTTCTGTCAGTTGGGTCCCATGGGCTGTGACTGAGGACCATCCTCCTGTCGGGAGGGGGTTGAGGTGCTCTGGATGCAGTGGTGCTCAGGGAGAGGGGAAATGCACACATGGGGACTCTTCAGTTTGAATCATTGCCGGAACTCGCTGATGTTGAATGTCACTGAAGGCAAGTAATTCACAGAAGATAAATTGGACATTGCTTTAGAATGTAAGACAGGTAGATATGTTAGGATATTTATGATATATAAAAACGTTAACAAATAGCTCTTCTTAATTTGATGCCAGTTTTTTACTTATGTTTTCTTAAATCTGCTCAGTTCTGTTGTTGTCATAAAACACATGATAATGTTATGTACCTTAAAAGTCTGATCATGACTAAGAATTTTGAAAGTTTGGGCCACTTACTAGTGGTCAGTGCTGGGAGGGGTTGTTTGTTGGTCTTCCTTTTCTGAACTCTTAGAGTTTCTAGTAGACAATTTTCTTTGAGGTGAAGGCTGAAGATAGACTTGTAACTTGGCAGGAATTGACTTGGACAATTGATTGTTTTGTCAGTGAGTGGACATTGTAGATGTTCATCTCAGTTCCCAGGTAATCACCTCTAACTGTAGAGGGTGGGAGAAACTTGCTTATGTTTTTATTATTATGTTTTTTATTTAGTGGTCTGTTCTCAGTTTTACATTTTTAGCCAGTAGTTCCTGCCTCAGGATTAGCATGCAGTTCTCTCCATTAGCTTTAAGAACCATTCCAGTTGGGATTGGATAGGGAGTTTAGCCCTGTAGAGACCACAAAGACCCATAGGAGGCCAATGACAAAGCATTCTTAGTGCTTCCTAAGAGTCTCCTTTAGAAAGTGCTTCCAATAGTATGTGGAATTCAGGAAGGAGACAGGGAGAGCATCTACTGCTTCACCCACTGCTCTCATACCTATTTAACTCCTTAATCACCACTGATTTAGATCAGTTTCCCTCACAAGTGTCTCTGGCCTACCATCTCCTACAAACAGCCCTTCATCTGGAAAACTTTTTGCTTTCTGGAGAAGCAATGCTCATTTGTCTTCCTTCTCTGATATGCTCACAGCTGTTGGGATTTTTTTGCCCTCTTCAGTTCAGTACCTTATCAGATGAGCCATGTAGGACTCTGCAGCTGTATTAGTTAACAGGAGAAGTGCAATTACTTACGTCACTCCTGTGAAGCTAATTTGTATAATGTGTAATTGAAATATTTTTTGCTTTCTTAGAAAACTCCTACCCTGCTGGCAAGTCACATCAGAAATCCCGGTATTTTGAGTGTGACTTCTCTGTGCTGCTAACTAAAAATAGATGCAAGAATTCTTTATTCTTGCATTTCTTTTCAGAGTTTTCTACTGCTTTATTTATCTATTTTGAAAAATTTGATACCCTTTTCATTCTGCCCAGGAAATAAGTATTGTCAGAGTCTATTTCCCTCCCTCTGATGAATGCCAAGATACCATTAGGTGAAAACTTGTGTGGTCCATGCACATTTGTGTGAGTGTTACTGATAGAGCTATTTCTGTTAGACAGAGCAACTGCATCGTTTAGTCTGTAGTTTTCAGTGTGAATTCAAATTTATGCCCATAATTTCTTTTAGCTTTATTAATTGAAAATAGACCTGAAAAATATGTTACTTTGTTTTTAAGGAGAACACACGAATTGTCAGAGTGAAGGTTATAGCTGGAATTGGCCTGGCCAAGAAGGATATCTTAGGAGCCAGGTAAGAATATGTTGTTAATGCATTAAGGGACAGGTGCTTCTTTATTTTCTTTCTACAGGTTTTAGTTCTTGGTAAATTCTTCTGTGCCTCTTATGAAAAAAAAAAATCAGAACTCTTTCAACTGGTAACTTTAAAAAATTATTAGAGCCTATATAAACATGAAGACATCTGCTTTCTTGTCCAAGAGTCACTTGGACAGATCTTATGTATTGGCAAAACAAAGTATAGGAATGTTTTATTCTCGGTATGGTAAAATAGCTCTTGCCATGGAGGATAGATCCATGTCTGTATTTTACTTCAGGTAGGCTACAGCTAAAATAATTAGAGTTTAGTTATAGTCAAAATTCTCATCTGTGCTTGAAAGACTTGGAATGAACACAGTACTAAACACTGGTAGCTGTAAGACTGTTTCAGCTCAAATTATGTGCAGAGGAACAGCGGCTTAACATTTAGCAAAGGAATGGTCAGACTTGTGAGTTGGTAGTTGAAATGCTTTTAGGATCTTGTAGAGTTGGCAAGTGTTGTGCTAAAGCCGCTTTTGCTTCTAGCCTTTGTACAGAGGGTCTAGAAAAGTATTGATGGGTTTAGTACAAGTTCTGCTGTCAGCTGCTTTGGCATATGTGCAGGAATGTTGTTATTTTAACAGTACCAAAATTGCTGTGTGTGACATCAGTTTAGCAACAGAAAAATTTCTGTTGTGAAATTCATATTTTCCCTAAAGCCAGACAATCTCTCTTAAATTTTTTGTTCATGTGCAATTTTTTTTACTCCAAGCAAAAATAGATCAGCTTTTCTCATTATAACTTAAATATTGGAAAACCGTATGCTCTTTTGCTCTATGGCAGACAGTCTTGGTCACCTTTTGTTACTACTCTGAGCAATTGAGTGCTTTGATTGTTCATGAAAAGTAGGTATTCATATAATATATTGGGTTTTAATACCATAGAAAGGGAAAAGGCAGTAGGACATTTTAAGCAACAATATTAGGACATCTTCATTAACAGAAAAATTCAGGTTAAACTCAAACTCTGTCAAAATGATAGAACATATAGTAAAACTGTTGTATGTTCAAGGAAGTACCTCAAATTCCAGGTGTTCTAAAGTGTTAAGATACTGAATACTTCAATATTTTTCAGTCGCAACTGATTTTTTTTCATGCATGTCTTGTTGAAATATGAGAGAATTTATTAAATCTGTTCTCCTGAAATAACTGTGAAAGAGGACAGAGAAATCGTACTGATACATAGAATGGCATAGCTAATATGGTCATAATCACTGCTAGTGTTTATATTAGCTTTATCTCTAAAACTGTGTAGGAAATGATTGTAATTACAAATGTCTATGTATTCGTAAAGTAATTGTAACCACTAGTTACATAACTGCTATTGATTTAAGCCTTTTAAAATTTGGCTGCTAATAACAGTGACCAAAAAGGGCATAGACCAGCATACTACTTGTTTGCTTGCTTTCCCCTCCCAGTGACCCGTATGTGAAAGTGACATTGTATGATCCAGTGAATGGAGTCCTTACCAGTATTCAGACAAAAACTATTAGAAAGGTCAGTCATCTTATCTGTGTGGGTGTGGTGGGGTTTGTTTGGGGTTTGTGGTATTGTGTTGAGGTTTTTTTAAATCAGACTCCAGAGGAAAAAGTAAAACTGTAGGAAATATGAGAATTCATATGTCTTTTGAGTGAATGGACATGTGGAAAGGAATGTTCCATGGTCTGCTCAGCTTCTCTGTTCAGAGCATTATTGTAGTATTTTCTCTTCAAAAATTTTATTGAAAGGTAGAGGAAAAGCTAAGGAATATAAGGTGAGTACTGATTCAAAATGATGTCATTAATGGAAGTAGTGGATTGTTTTGATTTTTCTGAGATCTTTAATGATTAAAGAATCTTGCTGTACAACTTTTATCTTTTTTTATGTTAAAAACACAAACACAATTTGTTCTGTTTAAACATAAATTGCACCATCCACTTGAATCATGACATGACTTGTTTTTCTAGAGTACATGCAGGAAAAAGTCAGTACTGCTGACTTAGTTTAACTAAAAATGAAGAACTTTAGTTTAACTAAAAATGAAGAGAGGGAAAGCACTCTTCCAAATTGTTGTTCTCTGATAGTGGCTGTGATTTATGTTATGAGATCACTCATGCATTTTTCCTTCCAGGTTCATAATTGTTACTGTAAACTCTCTTTGTAGCTAAATTATTTCTAGTATTTTTAAAAATAATCACAGTTCAAAGATGAGTTCAGTTGAGTGAGTTATGCTGTGTTTGGTCCATCTGTGCCTGCTCTGTGTAGATTACGTTGCTTAGAGATTTGGCATTTGTTAAGAGTTGTTTGCATGTAAGTAATGCGGGTGTTGAACTGAGAAGAAGGCAGTGATTATTACTGAAGGGACATACCCTAAATTCAGTTTTCAAGTGTCTAATGCACCTTCTCTGCATCCATGGCACAGCCGAAATCTGAGAATACCTGCGTAAGTTGCCTCCATTCTGCACTGCATTAAATAGTACAAGACTCCTTTGATTTCTACCAGCAATATCAAGGTTAAAGTTTTTATAGTTTTTTCTTAAGTGGATTGTTACATGGAATAAAACAAGTAATACATCAAAAATGACATAGACTAGCACAGAATTGTCAGTATAAGTAATGCTTTCTTCTTTCTTTTTTTTTTTTTTCCTTCCTCCACACATAGTCCTTAAACCCAAAATGGAATGAAGAACTCTTATTTAGAGTAAGTGATTTTGTTTATAGCCTTATTACCTGTTGGATATTATGCTGACACATTGGGAAAAACTACTCACTACTCTTCCTGCTTCAGAACTCTTCCTAATTCAGAAATAACTCTACAATTAATGTTCTAAAAGGCTGACAAACTGCTTGCCTTAGAAATATGTTCGTTGACCCTGGCACAAAAAAAAAAGTTACATTTTCAGTCTTGACGTTGCCTTCTTTTTTCTGTGAATGTTTAAAAGCATGTGCATGGATTTAGAAACAGTTTGGGAGAGTAACAGTTATGGCTTATTGGTTCTAATAGAAATGCATTGCATCATAGAATGGCAGCAAGGTATAGATTTGCTGTTTAATAGAGACCTTAGGTATTTCTTTCCTCCTGCATAAACATAGAGATTTTGCTGAAGACAAGTGCTGGAATTCAGTATATATGTTAATTATCACTGTACTTCTTTTTCATAGGTTAATCCTCAGAAACACAGACTCCTTTTTGAAGTATTTGATGAAAACCGTTTGGTAGGTCTTTTAATGTTAATTTTGCAGTGTATTAAAGACTTGAAGGAATGCAAGTCCATCAGGATTCAATGTGGTAAAAAACTCACACCAACCAACCTTAACTTCTATAGTAAAACCTAAAGCTAAAGGCAGACCTGATTGATTGATTTATCTGATACTACCACACTCCTGAAGCTCTGAAGCAGTTACATTATTACTCTAAACTTCTAATGTGCTTTAACTCATGAAAGCATCATTCTTTTATAGTGCTATTCACATGATAGGGCCACATTCTTTGGTGATACTGAAAGCTCTGCATTGGATGTTTATTTTTTCCTACAAACAAAGCAGTATTGATATGTGGTGTGAGAAGCTTCATCAGTGTGTGAGGAGTATCATGAAACAAAGCGTGTATGGATTTTCTTTGGAAAGCTCAAGAAATGAACGGTGGATTGTGATCTTGTAGATAGGTGTCACTCTGAATGGCAGGTCATTGGTGAGACAGGGCTAGCTTGTGCTTTTGTTATCTCAGTGAAATCAAAAGTCTTCCTCTGACCCAAGCTCTCATTTTGTGTGAAGATGTCTAATTACCTGTATTTCTGTTTGTATGTTTCATTGTGAGTAAGCTTGTAGCAGTACAATCATGACACTTGCATCCATTTCACTGACATTCCTTGTCACTGGAATATATACCTTTCCCTTCTGCAGGAGTTTGGAGCTAATAGGAGGGATTGAGCCCTCTTGCACTCCAAACAGAGTTTCATTCCAATTACAGGATCTCTTTGTGCTCTGTGCTTGAGTAGTGTGTTGGCCATGAAAAACATTTTTTCCTTAAGCTTTCTCCATATGTTCAGTAATCCATTGTATCTTTTATTGAGGTGCTTCCCTAAAGTTAGGAAGAGTGAAAATGTGTGTAAATATAAGTCCAAATGGTGTAGAATAAAGAGATTTAAGAAGGAAGAGGCTTGTTTCTTGGTTATGGGCATTATACAGTCCCCAAACCATTTACTACTTAACTGGTGGTATTACCTGTCCCGAGTATTTCAGATATGGTGTCTCTCTGATTTATTTAAGAGCAATGTTAGAGGGAATCACCAGCACTTGTAGCCTACACGGGAGGCTAAATGTTGTTTTCCAGGATGCTCAAATTTTCACCTGGACATAATATTATGGGCTGAGATCAAAGTATTCTGTCCATTGCATGTCTCTTTAGAGCATTGCTGCCACCACCTGGAAGCCATGAGGCATGATTAGAAAGTAGGATTCTTGATTTTTTGAGGGGAGAAAGCCAGTGTTTTTTTTCTTTGTGTTTTCCACCAAGAGAACTCCTTCACATTCTTTCTGTAATCTAGAGTATATAAGTTTTTTGATCTGTTTGCTTATTGGAGAGGAACCAATTAAACATTTTATTGGTGTCAACAAGGAAATGTGCTTTGTTTCCCATGTATGATTATATTAGAGATCAAAGTATCATGACCTCATCAGTCACTCTATAGTTCTACAATAAAATCTGTATATTTTTCATTGTTTCCATCTCACTTGGTGAATGGAAAAGGCCATCTCCCTATTTCTCTTTAGCTTGCTCTCAGAAAGTGTTTTTATCCCACATATCTTGAGTTGTTTTAAGTAAGACAAATTGTTGCCTTAGCTATGATTGTTGTTTAGCATTGACAAACTCCCCCACTTCTATTAATTCATCCTCACATGTCAAAAATCATAGGTGCCTTGCTAAGTAGCTATGATCAAAAGGTGTTTCATCTTCTGTTATTTTAGTATTTTATTCTGTTATTTTCAGTGTTCTTTCATCTACCTATTGGATGACTGTTTAAAGTCTAAATGTGAGCAAGCTGATAAAACTGAAATATTCTTATATTTGTGAGACTGTCCTCCCAATGGTTCATTTCCTCTTTATAAAGTTTGATCCCAAATGCTTTTATTCCCTTTAACTTTTAGGGATAAATGGAAGCCAGAAATACCTGCTTGTTTTTAAGAAATGTTGTGTTCTTGGATACCAGCCTCAAAACCTTTCTTTGGGTTCTTGCTGCATTGGTTATATCACCAATAGTCAGAGTTTTGAAATCTTCCCATAATAGCTTTAAAACTTTTCAAAAATCACTTGTTTTGGATTTTGTAAAGGAGTGCTAAATCTAGTTTGTTCTTCTGACTTGCAAACCCTTAGTAGAATAAAGGGCTTGAGCAGTTTGTGGAGTCTATAATTATGGTTGTCTTTAAAAACACACTAGAAAAATATGTCGAGAAGGACATTGAGATCACTTAGGAGATGAATCAGTGGAGGGATCACACCTTTTGCTATCTTTCTATCTTACACAATTTAGCCTACCTTGTCACAATTTAAGTATATTGCAAACGAAGTGCCTAAACCTGTTACTGATACCGAAGAAATCAATAACATTAAGCTTTGAATGGAACTATTGGTATTTTTAAAAAACACTAATTTTTAGTTTATTTTTATGCCAACTCTAATTCAGCAACATCGAATTTAACAATTTGAAAGCCATTTTACGTTGTCTAAGAAAGCTGTAGTTGGCTGGCAATATCTATACAAGTATAGCTAAGCAAGAGAGATGTTGAAAAATTTTGCTGGAGTCTTAAGCCTTGAGTTACCAAATCATGTCAGTTTATTGTTTTCCTAGGATTTTTTAGTAAAATTTAAAAAACATTTCAGATCATCTACTGGGGGATGAAAGTAATGCTTTTACTAAAAGAAAGCAGGACCTCCAGTGGTTGCACTTCATGTCACACTAACATGTTACAAACTGTACCACTAATACATTTGTTCTTGGGGAAAGAAGAAGCCTTAAGAAATGCATTTTTTACTTTTCAGTCACGTATCTTATGGTCACTTACTGGTGTTTATTGGTTGGTGTTTAGTTTGTTTGGTTTTATGGGGTTTTTTTTACTGTATTGCTTGAAGTTCAAACGTAACTTTTTGAAACTGACCAAAAGAATCTTTTATGGTATTTTCCTTTCGTCTTCTCTCCCCATCCCAGTTCCCCGCCAACATATAACTTTAGAAGAAGTCCTGTTGGTTAAGCATAATGAAATAAATGAAGTGTTGTATTTGTTGGCTTTTTATGAATAAGCCAGTATTCATTTATTGCTGCATTCTAATAATGGAATTCAGGTAATGGAGGTTAAGTAAGCCCTGGAGTATAATTAGAAAACAAATTTGTTGCTTGCAAACAAGGTACTGTGAATTTGATTCTTGGCTCTTTTTTGGGAAGGAGGTATAAATGTTAATTTTACTGCCTTCTACCTTAAAATACAGTAAAGGTTAAATAAATAGGAAGCAGAAAAAACTCCTAGTAGCATGACCTATAAAAGTATAAATGGCCTAGTGTTCTCTTCTGTTTGTACTCTTTCAGCAGCACTAAGTAATTTCATGTTAGTGCAGTAGTATTCAGTACTGCATCATATATGGCTTATGTATTCAAAAGTACATTCACAGCCAAATGTTGGTGTTTTTCAAAACAAAACCCACAACAAAAAAAGTCCTACTTAATAGCAAGATTCAAAATGGTCTTTTATCAAAAGTCCCACTAGGTGCCAGCAAAGGACCTCTTCAGATTATATGAGCCAGTGAAACATTTTGTAGGAATTCTCAATCCCATTACTCTTGGAAGAATTGACAGTATATTAACTTCTTGACATGCTGATCGTTTTATTTTAAAAAATGAAAATTTAAAAAGTACTAATTAGTTATGAATGTATGAAGCAGTTTGCATATAATTATACAGAATAGCTTTCTTCTGTGATTGTGTTTGGTAATGCTGTTTATCTCTGTGCATACGTAGTTCAGTGTTCTAAAGTTTTGTGTAGCTGGTCATATACCTGCAAATCACATTGAACTGTAATGAATGTCTCCTTACTCTGGGCTTCCAGCAAACAAAATGAGGTAGTTTAATTTGTAAGAATAATTTTGCTTCTTTCTACCTTTAACAGCTGTAGTTAGAAAAGGTCAAACTAGAAATAAAAATAAATGCCAAATTATTAACCAGAAAAACTTTTTTTGGCTCCTATTCAGTTGCACCTCATGTAAAATTATGAATTAATAAACAGGAGAGGGTTCTACTTTGTGCAAATCTTTAGAGAGTGTGATTACTTAGCAGCGTGTGGATTGCAAGATAATGTCAGATTTCTTTCAAGTTTTATTTAAATAGTGCAGAAAAACATTTTCTTAAGGGAGAGGAGGCTTATTTCACTAGTTTGTGGTTAATTCAGACCTCAGCAGTTTGCTAGCACGGTTACTATTTGGAAATTCAATCCTGGACTTGATACTCAATTATATGGGACTTCATTCCTACCAACTTCCTGTAATTCTAAACCTATGGGTAAAAATATTAGTAGTCATACGCTGCTGGGGAAAGTACGGACACATTGACTCAGCTCGTGCAGCCGCAGCAGGCATTGCTGTTTGAAACTTGGAAGTTCTGGAAGCCTATTATTGTATTCATTTATGCAAATTCCAGAAGGTATAATTGAAACAAGGTCAGTAGTGTTTGTCAGTGTGTCACAGCTGAGGTCCTTGGAACACAAGTGCTTTTTAAATGAAGGCTTTCTGACTGCAAGCAATCAACGACGGTCCAGAAACTACAGTTCAAGGAATGGCTGACTTATTTCAAGAGGTACTTTTTTTTTAAATGCTAGTATCTTGTAGAAGTTAGGACAAAGACTGCAACTTTTATGGGCTTTTTCTGTTGTGATGTACCAGCTCTGGGTTCTGTGCAGCTGCCTGTAGCCTTTCTGCTGAAGGATCTTTGTGGGTTTCATTTGCTAACATTCATGGAAATGAGAACAAATGGCAAGACGGTTAAGATTGCATTTTGCTACCCCAAGAAGCAATACAGATCCATTATCAGAAACCTCTGAAGATGTTTTGGATAGTAATAATTGTATGTACTTCCAAAAATCGCAGAATTCTGCACCTAGTGTTACACAAGTGAAACTAACTCCTAGACAAGCTGCTTATGCACCTGTAGTGCAGCAAGTAATCAATCAAGAGAAAAGCACAACTATTTCTTCACTGCAAATAAAAAAGAGCAGTTCACTGCACATTTCCCTGCAGTCTAGGAAGCAGAGTGGATGTTCTGGGTTTGGTGATGCTGTGGCTGGCGGGGGGGACACTTCATTCATTGGTATTGGTAGCGAAGGCAGTTGTGGTGCTGGAACTGTGGCTGATCATCGATCTAATGATAGCCTTCTGAGCAATGCTGCTCTGGGCAGAGGCAGCCTCAGCAGCATTGCAGCAAGTGACAGTGGCTCGTTCAGCAGTGCTGGCAGTGACTATGGATCATGTGCAAGTACCACAAGTGATGGAGGTTCATATAGTAACAGTGTCATCAGTGACAGTGGCAGTGGCACTCTTTGGACAAATGACAGTACTTTCTGTAGTAGTGTTGCATATGGTGACTCTTCATCTAGAAGCACGGCAAACAAATGTAATCCCTCCAGGAGCAACTCATCTCAGGAAATGCTTTATAGAAGTAATACTACTTTTGACCAAGATGCTTTGTCAGTGAGGAAGAAAACTAAAATTCCATTGCGACGTTGTTCATCACTGGTTATTTTTCCTAGGAGTCCTTCCAGTACTCCTCCAGCTTCTCCAGTAAGCTCAGGTCAACTACCACATAGAGGCACCTATCAAACATCTCATAAATTAATTGTTTCTCCTAGTGAGCTGGCACAAAAAGAAGATCAAACCATTTCCAAGGGATTCCTTTCAACAGCAGTCAATGGACTTAGACTGTCTAAAACAGTTTGCTCTTCTGGCGAAGTCAGAGACATCCGACCACTTTATTTGAATGCATCATTACAGGACAAAAGTCAAATTTTGAATGGTCCTCAGCAGGCAACTTGTGAAGAAGTACCTGATGGCTTCTCATGTGTTTCAGTTCATCTTACACAAAGATCATTTGCATCAAGCAGTGAAATGGTTAATGGCTCTTGCAGTCCAGAGTTAAATCTGAACTCTGGTGCAAAATACCCTCATTTAAAACTGGAACGTAGCACATCTGCATGTCTGCCCTCAAAAACAGATTCAGAATATCAGATTAATATAAATGAGCTAGGAAGACCGAATGCACAGATGAGCAAAACTCACCATATTTTACAAAGAAGCGTTTCCTTGGAAGGATCACGTCAAAAAGTTTCTTGCTGCTTATCCAGCCTTAAATACAAGTGTCATAGTGCAAGGACGTCTCAGTTGCACATACAGTTCAAAGCCGGGAATGAAGGAAAAACAACTGGTGTTAGGAAAAGAAATGGAACCTCTAAAAGGGAAATGTCTGGCACTTTGTGGAGGCCCCATAAGGTGAGTGTTGTGGTTTATAGAAAAATGCGATGGTATTTTACAGTTGAAATTTAGCTGGAAAATAGTAAAAGTTTGCAACCAAGACTTCAACGCAGTGATTTCAAAGTTTCCTAATGGTGTCAAATTGTCACCATTAGGAAGTTAATTCTTTAATTATCTGTAACATTTGGGTTTTAGATTAGTTTCTTAGAATATGGTACATACAGTAGCATAGGTGAATAGATGTTACAGTGAAATACCTGTACTTAATATATTTTAAACAATAGTTTGCTGTTTACACAAACTCAGAGGGATTTTCTTGTCTAGTTATCTAGACATGGGAGTCATTTAAACTTTAGATTAAATTTTGTAGTTATAAACACTTAACTTTTCAGTAAATTAATAGTAATTACTGAAGTTGTTTGCATATAAAGTGGGTAGAAATGAGTGGTCTTTTAGTTTTATTTCAGATAGGCTTTATTTTACAGAACACTTTGCTGCATGTAGAATTAAAGATAAGTAGTATTTGAGCAGAGAAGCTGTGAATATCATTTGTTTCTGTATACACCCTGAACCACAGGAATTTTCAGAGTTTCCTCTCACTCTTTTTTTTCCTCCTTCCAACTACTATTTCAGCCGGAGCGGTACAGAGTAACTTAATACCTCTCCCAACAACACTGCTGTTCAAATTATAGTACTTGGGTCTAGAAGGCTTATATTAAATATATATTTTTTTGTAATGAGATTCATGTCCAGCTAAACTGCAGAAGTGTCTACCCTTACTAACTCTTAAGGCAGTTAGTAAAGCATAGGTCACATGAAAGGTGGATTTTAAGACTTGTTTAAATAACATTGTGAGGACTTAAATTATCTGAATATTTTTAGTTATGAATGCTGATAAAAGTGCAACAATTGAAGGTTACTAAAATTGTTTTTAAGAGCTCATTCTCATTGATTTGGCACTACTACCATGTAACTAATATGCTTGTTTAAGCAAAGGGCGTTTTGCCAAAGATCTTATAATTATGACAGTCCCTTTTTAAACTAGTAAGACAGTTACCTTGGAGGTGTTAGCCTGGAATTTTCAGTCTTTTGTTGCCCTTAGAGTAGTGCCTGATGATTCTACACTTTCTGACTTCTTTAGAGCTGTTTAGATAGAGTGTGAAGAAAAATGCTCTTTCCTTCTTGGGAAACTGTGATTTATGCTTAAACTTCTTTATAAAACTCAGAGTGGATCACAGGTAATCACTATATATATATACATGTATATGTTGTTGTGATTCTTCTTCCCAAAATCACACTGTAAAGTGAGGGGTAAGATCCACAATAAGCACAAACAGATTAGAGCCAGACTACTTAAAATGTGTCAGTTATTTTGAAAGTATATTGTGAAAAAAATGTTGAGTCATGCACTTCAAGTACATTTCTCATCAACTTACACTGTTGGCCTTTGTGTTTAATGGCAGCTGATATTCTATATTTTAATCCAAATTTGGGATTAGACTGTTAGATAACATTTCCAGAAAACCTCCTAGGACACTGGACTGGCAATAGTTTGTTTCAGTTCCCAGGAGCAGTGTTTACAATGGATTGACACAAACACCAGGTACAGGAACCTTTCAGTCCTCAAATGGCTCATTTCAGTTTTAATGTAGAACCAGTTAATACTCTATAAAACATGTTATCAAAAAATGTAAAAGCTTCCGCCACCAAACCAAGTAAACCCATAGTTGACTTCACAGCAGTTCAGCAATTCACTGGAATAAAATAGATAAATACCATTGTATTTGTTATTAGTCTTTGTGACCAATATCACAGATTCTATGGCAATCATTTAATTACATAGTCCTGTTAATTATTGTGGTATATTGTGACTCATTTAAAAATAAACAACTCCCAAAATATTTCTCTTGACTCCAGTTAGTCTGGCCTAGTATATCGATATGCTGAGTCTGGGTTCAAATTTAACAAGTTGATACTGGAGTAGCATTTAGTAATGTCAGCTATCTGTACAGAGCAGCCATGAAATCAAATCAGTGCTGTGGTCAGAGACTCCAGAGGCTGAAGCAGCAAAAGGTCTATGCATTCTTTTCTTCTGTGCCTTGCTACCAGCCTTCAGCCGCCTCGGATCACATTTCCTGCTTTCCATAATCAACAGCTTGTTAAAGGCTGGCTTTTTAAAAAAAAAAAAAAAAAAACAACACCATTTCTATGACAACTGGCCTTGGATCATTTTTAATTAAGTTACAAAATGGGGAGTGGTGGTGGCCGGTGTACCACTGCTGGTCTTTACTGGAAACTTATCAGATAAGTTCTTTAGTAGATATTGGTATTTCATTTATGTGAAGCAGGAGGAAGAGATGGTCCATGGTTACAGCATTGAAGTTTGTCCTTGACTATGTATTTCTGCTTTAATGTTTGGGGGTTTTTTGTTGGTTTTTTGTTTGTTTGTGGTTTTTTTAGTGCATCTGTCTCTGCTTAGGGTAGAAATAAATATGCAACTAAAGCATTTTGACATCCCAGGTGTGGATTGGGAGGGTAGGAGTGAGTAAGGGAACAGGTTACTTGTCATCATACATACATAAACTCCAAGAGGTACAGAGGAAGGCAGAAACAGTGAATACAGTTCCAGTTCTTGTAGAACATAAACAGACTTCTAAAAAAAAAGTTCTGTTAATCTCTTCCACGAGTATGATACCATGTTGATATCCCTGTTGACATTAGCTATGCCTTCCCCATCAGTATCACTCTCTACTGGATAATGTGAATATTGTAAATGTACTTGCAAATCTGTTTCAGCAGCTGTATACCTCTAAAATAATTTTTTATACAATTAAGAGAATCAATTGTGTTATAGTCCTTTTGTTTACAAGTAATTTTGCTCGAGTTTTGTCTCTAGTTGTTGAAATAACATGTTTTGAAGCAAAAAAAAACCCCAAACTTCAGAGATGGTGTAAAATAACCAAACTGTTTTTCTCCTGTCAGATTCATGTAAGGGAAACCTTTCAGTTGGAACTCTCAAGCTTTTTTCACCAAACTCCGGAACTTTGCCTTCATAAAAGGAGATACTATTTGAATCTTGCTATACTAAATTTAAATTTAGTAAAACAGTAATTTGAGGGGGCTGCGTGTGAGGATTTCTCTCTTGAATAACTTCCCAGCTGATCTGAACATGCTGAGGGGATCAGAACCTGTGTCTGGAAGATTGTGATTCCCTTGATAAGTGCTGCACCACAAGTTAGTGCTGAATAGTCTGAGGTTGTCTTCCCTCTTCCATTTTCCTTAGGCGTAGAGTTTCTGTCACAGCAAAACTCCCTCTCAGAAAGTAGTGATCCAGCCAGGGAGAAGTGCCAAGAGAAGGGAAGGACAGCTGTGGCTTAGCTACAACTTTGCACATGGAGAAAAGGGGCTGCATGTGTATCAGTGTCCCAAATCTGTGCAAGGAAGTGAGGTGGAAAAAGGGCAGCAAAAGCAGAAGATTATGGGGCCAATACAAGGCAAAGCACAAATTGGCATCACTTTATGTTGCCATGCTATGGTAACCTCATAATCTAATAACTTTTTGTATTGTTCAGTATTGTATATCTTGAAGGATCACGTTACAGGACTGTGTCTGGTGTATTGCTGTGTCATGGTCAGTCAGTTCAGTCTGGGAGAGTTGGAGCTGAAAGGAAGGTGGTGTCTTTCTGAGGAATTGTGGGGATGACTACATTAGACTTAAATCACATAAGAGTGTATGTGTTGTGTCTCAGACAAATTTTGGAAGTTGAAATATACATCAGTACATTAAAGGGAAGATAGTGGAAACTGTGTTAATCACAATAATGAACAACTTACAATTAATTGTAGGTAATTTCCTGTTTCTCTCCTTTAAGTGGGAATGATCTGTAGTGCTTTAATAGTTGGTACTAATTTCTTCTATTTATCATGCTTAAATGCAGAGTTTAGTTACACCTTCTTCTCTACCTTTCTTCATGCTTTCACTTTTGATTAGCAATCCTTCTTCAGGGGAAGAAAGAGATGGCACACAAAGGATGGCATAAATCTTACAGCCTGGCTATGAATGGTTGCTATGTGGGTGCATTAGCAAAGGAAGCGATCAAATAATATTATTTGGTAATAGCTCGATCCCTGAAGTTTTTCATTGTCAGGTTTAGCAGGTTGCATTTGGCAACTATGAACCATATGTAACTTTCAGAATATCATCATACTGTAAGGAAGCAAATACTTGAATATATCAGTATATTAAAGCTCTAGCACTTTGTAGTCCTCAGCAAACATTACATGTACATATTAAGGAGAAGTTTTATTTGATTGTGCTTTGCAGAGATTATGATTAGCCTAATTCTGTTTACAGTCTGCAGCTGAACTGCAGAACTGAAGTGAGTTTGGGCAGGTTTCTCATGCCAGAAAAAAATGGGGAAACTGAAACTGCAAAACCGTGCAGAGCAGGCCTCCTGTAACAGCTTATGTAAATATGTAATTATCCAGCCTTCAGGGTGATTCATGTCCTTTTAATCTGCCATGAGAGAGTGGGAAGCGTTGGTGCTGTGGCTTCTTTAATGTTGCCACAAGCTATAGTTATTCTGTTTAAAGTAAAACTTGTGCACAGGGCAAGCTAGAGACATTGTTCTTTTACTTCTCAATAGCCAAAGAACTTGCAGGCTTTCAGATATGAGCTCATGATCATTGCTTTAATTTCAATTTTTTTTTTCCAAATAGACAATTTGGAAATCGTTGCTGAAAAATGCCAAGTATTGCACACATGAAAGGCAGCTAATGATGCATGCTTGGTGATAGCCTCCTATACTGGTCAGGAAATGGTTTGTGTCATGGGGAAAGACTCGCTGAAAATGTCAGCTCAGATCTTGTTGACAGTTAAAAGGCAAATAAAAGCTTAGGATTTATTAGGGAAGGAATAAACTAACAAAACTAAAACCACCGTTATGGAATTATACAAATCCACATAGGTGCATGGCATGCATATTTCTGGTCATGCTTTTTCAGGAAGTGTGGATAACAGAACTAAAAAAGAAAGGTTGCAAGATTGGGGTAAGTTTTATGTGAGGAGAAACACCAAGTAGAGCAGAGGGTATTCAGCTTTGGGAACAAAAAAAAAAGTAGTATAGAGGGAGTTTTTAAAGCTATGGTTTAGGGGAGGTGAATATTCCCATTCCACTTTTTAAAAAAAATGTTCTTTTATGTGTTACTGAGCAGATTATCTCAAGATCTGCATATCAAAAGTAGAAATGGATTTTAAGAAGTTAGGTAAGTTGAAGAAAGGTCCATCAAAGGGTATTACATTCTCAATATGTATTTTAAGGTCAGGATCAAGAGGTCCATGACTACTTATTCATTAGAAACTGGGGGTTTATATCAAAGGAAGTACCAGTCTTAATTGCCACTATTAATATTCCTTAAGCATCTGCTCTTGGCCATTACATGGAAAGGATACAAGGGTAGGCAGAGTGTTAATCTGACCCCCAGGCTCTCTGGTGCCTGTTCAGCCCTTGCAGCCACAGAGGATCAAGTGGTAGAAATGCTTTCCCCTCACCCTTGGCAGAGGGTGTTCTTCTGTGTTCTAACATGTGTTTTCTCATCTTCCAGAAGTGGATGAATTTCACGGATTGAGCAAGTAAGCAAAACTGAGTGGCCTTTTCAGTCAAGTAATTTGCTTATGACTGACTTTCACCCTTGCCTGAAGGGGACTGCCCTGCATTTCTGTTAAGTGTCTCTGTTTCAAGTGAACTTTTTTCTTACTCCCTGTGACAAACAGAACATGCTGATTTTGGAATGCAGCCAGCAAAATGTTTGTTGCTCATTGCAGTGTTAGTTTATGGATCTATAATAATCTCTGTTTCAGGAGAGTGCATCATTTTTTTTTCTGTCGTGATAGTTTACAATAAACTGAAAAGTCTACAGATAGATGCAGTTATTGAGACCTTGCGCTGCTTTCGGCTGTATCAACTGTAACATAAGCAAACAGAATTTAGGAAGGACATCAGCAAGTTCCTGGCTGAAATTATGTACAAATTTGAATTGGAGTGATTGACGTTAGGGTGTATTAAAATGCAAATGAGACACTCCAGTACAAGGAGTGTGGGAAGAAACAGAATTCTTTCAGACCTCGATGATTTCTCTGGCAATCAGTGACTTTCCTAGCATAAGGGAGATGGCCTGTTCGGTAACGTGAAAGCACAAGGGCTTTTTGAAGGAAAAGGAATTCCAGAATTTATTATAACATTACTTATTTTACAATGGAATTTTTACATTAGCCAGTTATTGTAATAATCATTGTTTCTATTAAGTTTGTTTTGGGACAAATATATAACTTATTAATGAGAAACTTTAAGGGGTTAACATCTGGCAAATGATAGGCTAATAAAGCCATGTCTGAGGTGGGAAGTATAATGTAACTTTAGTAGTGTCGTTGAGCTTGTCTGAAATAAATTGTAATACTGTTTTGTTGGAAAAGTAATTGTGGTTGGATTATTTGTGTTGCAGTCACCTTTTGTTGTTAGAGGTTGAGGCATCCAAGGTCAGTTCATACAGACTGGTTTTACACGGATGGGATTTATAGCTTGAGCATAGCAGAGCTTAAGACAAACCAAACCATTGAGTTCTGCTCTAGCCAGGTCATGCTTCTACATTTACACCTGGCAGCAGGAGGTTCAGGTGTGGGGCTGGGAGAGGTCGATAGGTGGGGCTTGAGACTCCTGTTCACCAGTGGTTGAGGACTAATGCTGGGTGTGTAAGAGCATGGAAAACTGTGGTATGGCTGGCAGTGGCCACTAGCTGTGTGCTGGTGCAAAGGCACAGGGAAGGCCTGAGTTAGTGTTGATGCTGCATTTGGATCAACAGTAGACTTAAGAGTGCTTTTGAAAGCTGATGGACTGACTTTGGAGTGGGGTGAGGCCATGCAGTGTGCATTCAGCCCTGCTCTAGGCTCATTCTCTTAGAAGTGGCCAGGTACCTGTACAGCCCTGACCAACTGATTCAATTTAGGGCTGAAGAGCAGCTTCCAGGTGCAACCTGACTTTGTGCCTCTGTGTGATCCTCTCCTGGATGAAGTGAACTTCACAGGAGTGAGACCATGATGCAGACATGCTCCAATTGTCTTGTCTCCCTTTTGGAGTAAAATAGTTTGTCTCTTTTTAAAAATTCTGTTTCTTTGCTCTTGCTCTGAAAAGCAAAAAGCTCACCAGCTGTATCAAGTCCTTCACTGAATGTGTTAATTACCCAGTGTGGTGAACACCTGCAATATCTGGTTTATCTGTCGTTATTTCTGGGAGCAAATTAAACATGCAGTTTTAACATTTGATAGAGTTTAATATTTTTGTGTTTTAAGCTTTGTAGTGTTAAATGGTGAAGGTAAAAGAGCACCTGGAATTATTACTACAAGTTTGTGTTTCAAACTTATTTGAAGTCTTAAGATTTGGCAAAAAAGCTTTCACAAATAGATGCAGAAGTTTTATGTTTTTATACTATTATGAAGATAACTGACTTGATGCCAGGAATGACTTGTTGAAATAATACCTAATTAAACATTTGGTACTGTTTTCTACTTTTTTTGTGGTGAGTATTGGCAGATTTAACCCAGGAAGACAAGTCTGGATTGGCTTTTGACTTTTCATAAAATGTAATATCTCTGCTTTTTATATGGTAGCTTGTTTGGCCCATCTGTACATCAAACCAAAGGAACTCAAAGTCCTGATGAATAAAATCAATGCATTAATAACTTCTGACATATTCTTTGTTCATGTTGTGCTGAAGTATGCTTTGGTTATATTAGACAACTTGCCTTCCTGGGGCCTGTGTAAAAAAAAAAAAAAAAAAAATGGCTAACCTAAATTGCATTGTTAATGAACTTTTAAGGACAAGTTCTCAAAGTAGCACACATTGAGTGGACTAATATATGAATGTTGTTGTAGAAGTACTGTAAACTAAGTACGAAATTTTAAGGAAGCTGTAAGATTTTGGTACCATATAAAATGTGTAAGCTATAAATGGAGAAACAGACAATGCTTTTGCTCTCATCTTTAGATAAGCAGTTGCCTGAAAATATCTTTGGAAGTGAGAGAGAATTAGTGAAAATGACCTCGGTGTCATTTCTAAATGCTGTCTCTTAAGCAGATGGTAAAACTGCTGAGGCATGTTGTGCTGACACCTTGCTGTTGAAACAGCCAGCAGGGCTGAAGGTCCTGCAGAAACACATGCTGTGTAATAACCCTTGATCTAACAGTATGTATTCTCCCTATTTTGAAAATGCTGATAGAGTCTTATATCTCTTTATCATAGATGCCAACTCTGAAGAAATGCCTACGTGTCATTTAAAAAAAAAAAATCTCCTCACTATCTACTGGTCCCCCTTAAAAATACAGGAGGCTGGGACTGTAATGAATTCCATGCAACCAAGTATTTATTGCATTGCAAGATAGAGAAAACATTACTTGTGGAATCTGTGAATTTGGTACAATCTTAATGTGATAATTTAATCTTGTTTTTTTGAAACTGTTACTTTCCCATGATGAATAGCATATGCTGGCAGTATTTTATGGAAGAAAGAAAAAAAGCTCACTTTTTTCAATTTAGAGTTTAAGAGAACCAAATAATACACTCAGCACAGCAGGAAAAGAAAAATACTTGAAGTTGCTAGTGTAGCTCAGGAAAGCTTTTTTCATTCTCATCAAGCTTGTAACTAATGTTGATGTTTGGGTGTTTAAGCAAGAAGAATGTTGGTTTTATAATGCATCTATTGAGCTCTTGTTTTCTTAAGCAGCGATAGTCCAGATCACTGTTTGTTTTTTCAATTTGAATTGATACTTATGTTCCCTCCAATAAAAGCTGTATGCTTTCTTGTTTTGCCATACAGCTGTAGATTTCTGTGCAAAGACCAACCTGTGCACAACTAGCTGCCTGTTCAGTTAGAAGAAGACTGGGAATATGCTTGGATTTTAATTCATGCACTAATACCACCAAATTGGTAGAGAAAATACTTGTTACTGCAACACCCTAGTCTTATACAAGAACTGTTTCAAAAGGCTGTGTAGTGAATCCAGCAATTAAGAAAGGCATTAAATTCAGTGACCCATTTTCAAACCTGATAAATTTTGGGTTATGTTCTCAGTACTGCTCTTAAACGTGTGACTCAGATAAGTGTGTCTGTTTAAGATCTACTTCAGTTTCTGATGGGAATTGCAGAAAAAAGTCCAAAGTCTTCACTGTTAGAACTTATTAAGCATATATTCATAAAATAGATGAAAATTAGTTTTGAACAGAATTACTTTCTTTTGGTGCTTTTCTTTGAGTGCTTTGGCATTGCACTGGAGTTCTTTAAATGGATTGTGTACAGGAGCTGTCTGTCCTCACCTGCTTTTAATAACTTTCTATAGACTAAACCAGTGAATCCGTAAAACACAAGGCCTCTCTGTTAGTGCAGTATATCATTAATTGAGGTTTATGCACTTACGGTTTGGCAAGCAGAAAGTTTGAGTTCTCTGGCTGTTAAGAAATTAGAAGTTGACAAGAACAACTGACCCACTTGTGTGTGTTGCCTGCTCTCATGAAACAGAGATCCAAACAGTTTCAGCTCCACTGGCATTTAGTTGTTCATGTGTGCGACGTCTGTTGCGAAGCTGCTTTGGCACCTCTTCGCAGGCAGTTAGTCAGCTTGTCATAGTGGGGCA
>NW_008236184.1:4038254-4069548 GCF_000691975.1 Corvus brachyrhynchos
AGGTCAACAAAAATCTCCACTCAGGGTTTTGCTGTCTATCTGGAGGAGAAAGTACTGTTGAAGAGTTGGTTATCGAGGCTAACTCTGCTAAAAATAGCAGGAGAAACAGCAGAATAATAAAGTGAATAACAGGAGCCCATACTCAAATTATGCTGGTAACAAACACAATGTTCTGAGGGATTCTAAAATAGAGCAAACTTTTGTCCCACATTCCAATAATTTATTTGGAAGGCATGTTCCACTTGAGGATTGCCAAGAACTTTACAAATACTAAGCCTTTTAACATGTCTAAGGTATGTGCTGTGCCATTTTAAAAAAACCTCATAGGCAAAAATGGTAGCTATTTTTTTCCAGAAACCTGTGGTCTATAATAGCACAGAAAGTTTTCCTTCAGCAGTTCAGGGAAGCCTCTGACTCCTCAGGTATGCAACCTGTTGTAGCTTTCTACCTCAAATGAGTTTATGGACTAAAAAGATCAGTGGTTTGTATATATTTTCACTTTTGTCCCCTTCAGATCTGAACATGACATCCACGCTGCGAATGGAATTCGAAGTGACATATCTTAAAATTTCTAGCATTTTTTCACCTATGACAATCTAGTTGTGCTTTTTCCAGGTGTAAAAGTTAAAGGCACATGTGAGACACTGATTCTCCAAATACATGTGTGACTTAAAGATTAAATGGATGAACTTAGGACAACAGAGCTAAGGAAAAAGGTACCAGAATTACTAAGGCAAAAAGAACTGCTTCAAGAAATACATATACTTTAATGTCAGAGGGACCAAAACATGGATAGAATTGGACAGGAGTTTTAATACTGTAAAACATTTGAATTGAAAACTAAAATAAGTTTTTCAGAAGAAAGTTGAAACACATGGTTTTGCCCTGAGGTGAAGGAAATAGATGTCAACAAGCTGCAGAGCTTTGTGGTGAAAAGTTTTATGGACAAACGTTGAAGTTTTGCAGTGATTAGTTTGAATATATGCTTGTGGTACACCAACAGATTTAGGAAAGAATAAGCACCAAATCTTTTGTTAGCTGGAAAAATCAGGAAGCCTAGAATTTCAGAGGCTGCATGAGCCGCACAGTTGAAAACTTTTACAGCTCCTTACTCAGTCTGTGCAAAAAAGTGTAGTCTTGCTACAGTGTAGAGTTTTTTAAAAAAAGCCGTAAGCTTATACATACTTCCAAAAAATTCCATGTCGACCTGAGTGTATTACACAGGCACTGATACGTCTTCATGTTAAATGACCCTTATAATACATTTTCCTGCTTCTGTGGAGGTTTGCAAAGGTTTTCAAATCACAAATTAATTTGAAGCAACTTAGCACATGCTCCAGTAATCCATCAGGAAGTCAAGTAAATTACTGCTGGTGGTGATTATTGGTGAATACTGAAATTACCTATGAGGATTACTGCAATTGTAATTTATTTGGCAAGCAAAAATCCATGATCAAAAGTAAAGTGTGCAGTGATACTGTATATTGTCACTCCGTGCCCTGGTCTGACAGCTGCTGTGTTCATAATCTGGTCCTAGTTGGACAGTCCAGATGTCCAAGTCAGGGCAAAATCTTTCAGATAATAATTGTTAAAACTAAGTTCTGTGGTGTGTGTAGACAGAAGGTATTTTTTCGTAGTTCTAACAGATTTTCATGCCAAGCTTGGGACCACTGGAATTGCTGGAACTTCCAAAGCACTCACCACAGATTAAACTTACTTTTGCTTCATGTTATCTTTGACAGTAGCTGTATTATTTGGAAAAGAAAAAAATGTTTATACATGCCTGTTTTAAACAGCTCCCTAGGTTTATGGAAATTGTTGGGTGCTCCTAGGAGGAGGGTCCTTTAGGACAGTGTTTCTACTGGAGTGCTGACAATCTCAGTCCTGATGCTGAACAACTCTCCTGCTTGATTAACATTAGTCTATATAATTTAGTAAACAGTCTAAATCTCCACCCCCAGCTCCCTCAAATTTTGTTTTGAGGAAGGCAGAACTGTCCAAGGCTCTGAGTGTTGGGTCAATCAGAACTTGTTTTGTATAGAACAAGTTACTGCCTATAATTTAAAATGCCTTCAGGTTCTAAGAAAGCACTGCTGTGCTATCAGGGCATGGGAACAATGTTTTTAAAACACTTTGCAGCTTTCAACTTTCTGTGGTGTTTGTTTTTGTTTTCTGTAGACTCGAGATGATTTTCTTGGACAAGTGGATATTCCTCTTTATCAGTTACCGGTTTGTATTTTTTAAGACTATGAAAGGGAAAAAATATTTCTATATGCACTCTATTAGTTATCTAAGGAAATTAACAATACTGATAATAAAGTGATTACATTTTCCTGCTCTGTGGTTCTTTGTTTTATTTTGTAGATCTGTTAAGGATTTTTTAGTGCTGATATTTAAAAGACAGTGTAGGTTACCGTGTTTTTCAGTACTGGAGTGCTTTTAGCTTTTTCATAGATTTACAGTCTTAGAGATAAGAAGAGATTGTACTTATTGTCATGTCTTAAAATATTTTCTTTCGAGTCTGTAAATTTATTTTTAATGTTCCTTATCTACATAAACAGATACAAAAGAGAGTAAGTGGGAAATAGAGCTAGTGTTGCTTTGGTCAATTTTTTCTGTTTCTTATATTCCTTTTGCAAAACACATAATTAATTTTGAAGAAATATCACCAAGAATATTGAAATAAATAAGCTTTTTCATTTTCTTTTGAAGTCTCAAAACATTAGCAGATACTAACAGATGTATTAGAAACTGTCTTAAAGACAGGATAGCAACCTTGGCAAGCCCTTTCCAAGAGCAGGTGTTTCATTCTGTAATATACATAGACACTGAAAGGTAGTGCTTTTTTCTTGAACAGGATTATTGGTCTTATTGCTAAGATTAAAGCTGGTAGTGCTGTTACTCTACCTGAACCTGTAATTTAAGTTTTAAAGTGTTATAAGGCCTTTAAAGGAATTAATTGTAAATGTCTGATAGTTTTCTTTAATTTCAAGTGCTTGATAAAGATATTTCTTTAAAAAAAATTCTTATTCCAGACAGAAAATCCAAGTATGGAGAGACCATATACATTTAAGGATTTTGTTCTTCATCCAAGAAGGTTAGTAAATAACACATGGAAATTCTAACTTTCATATCTAAACAATGCTCTTATGTAATTAGTTGCAAATACATAAACGTTGTCTAAGTTTTTCTGTTTCCATCAAAGAAATTAGAGTAGCCATTTGTAAGATATTGATGTTCCACTAAAAAGCCAGTATTACTTTAAATACTTATTGTATTCAGAAGTCTGAAGCCTCAATGCCATTACAGAACTTAATTATTGTAGATTATAAGAAGTCAAGTTTGCATTGAAACCTTAAGAATAATCCTCTAGCTGTGCTTTTTCAGCTATTTTGTTTTACAAGTGCATGGTAAGATAATTTTATTTTCTCTTCTGCAGCCATAAATCAAGAGTTAAAGGCCACCTTAGATTAAAAATGACTTACTTACCTAAAACCAGTGGATCCGAAGAAGAAACCACAGAACAGGCTGAAGAATTAGAGGTGGGAAAAAACGTGTTTATTGCTGAAGAATGAATGTTATGAATCACTAAGCTATAAATAGTGTTTTAGAAACAAACCACTTAAACGTGATTGCTCGTATCTTGCAGACAATTTAAAATGTTTTAAGTTTCTACTGTTTGTACTGTTCAATGTTGTTTGACCCCAGACAGACACTAACATCTCTCTGGTTTTAGAATTTCAACTCCCTCCAATCCACAGGGATTTTTTGATCTTACCTACCATATATATGTAATCTTTGTAAGCACATCCAATGTAGATTAATGGATTTCTTTTCCAGACTTAACTCTATTCAGCATTACCACCTTTGCTGTAATTAAACTTTGTTACAGAAGGGTGTGTTCATCTACCTCATACATTCGCAGCATATGTGTGAAATGACAATATTTAAACTTTTAATGTATTCTGTGAATGCTCTTTATTTTCCTGCAATTAACAACTTCTGATACTAATATGTTTAAGGAACTTGAGGTAAAAATAAGATTTCTGCATGCGTAATATACCCTGTCATTTTTTAGAAATAAACACACTAAAACCAGAGTCAAATTTACTGGCTTAAGATGTAATGGAACTGCACCTTAAAAGGGGGAGTAGCTTGATAAATTGAGATGTGTTTTTTCAACTTCTGTAATATTAAGGTAATTACATTATGTCTCTCAGCCTGGGTGGATTATATTGGACCAACCAGAGGCTGCTAGCCAGCCACAACAGCAGCAGCAGGAAACTCCTCCACTGCCTGCAGGCTGGGAAGAAAGACAAGACATCCTTGGCAGGACCTACTATGTCAATCATGAATTCAGAAGAACACAGTGGAAAAGACCAACTGCACAGTATGTCTTTTAGACTGAAAATTCAAGTCTTATATTAGCTAGTGTAGTTCACCCTAGTTACACTGAAAGCAAGGAGAAATAAAAAGTGAACAGCTTGAAAATTAGTAGAGAGCTTTCCTTAGCTTAACTTTGAAGCCCACATGCAGTGGTCACTGGCTGGTGGTCATTTTGACTGTACTGTGCTCTGGAAGTATGTGTTCAAATAGAAACTGGTTGCAGTTGGAGAGATAACAACTATAGTAATGGAAAGTAAATAATTTTTCAGTTTTCAACCTGGTTTTTCCTTCCCATCAGGGACTTTGTTGAATTGTTTGCCTTATTTTATTCAGTTGGGGTTTTTTTGTCCTGGAATGCTACCTGGTTCTTCAGCTTACACTTCACATTGAGATGGATGCTTATTCATTTTAAACAGTTTACATTAATTTATATAGTCCAGACTGTTTCTTTTTTTTCTGCCAAAATGACTGTGATGTATGTTTTTGCTGTTAGCCTGGCTTACAGTTGAAAGATAAACTATGGCTGCTGTTTGCTGACTTGTCTCACCCTGCCCCACCAGGGACAGTGTGGCGGTCGCAGATCTTGGCAGTGTGCAGCTGGAGGCCCAGCACGTGTTCGCTCACCGGCGACAGATATCAGAGGATACAGAAAACGCAGACAACAGGGATTCCCCCGAGGTAAAAAAATAAATCTCAAAATGTTTCTGAAATGCAAGTGATTTTTTAATCTGGCCTGCTCAAAAAGCTTAACTACTTTTTAAAAATGTTTTCCCTTTATTTTCCTTTTAAAGAGCTGGGAAATTATAACTGAAGACGAGGCAACAATGTACAGCAGTCAGAACATTCAAATACCTCTCTCGCAAAGTAGTTGTGATATACAGACTCATCTTGCAGAAGAATTGAGTAACAGACTTACTACCTCTGGAAGTTCAGCTACTGGCCAGTCAACAGCCTACACTGTAAATTATTTTTCTCATTGTTCTAATGTAGAAATATCTACAATATTTTGCACAAAAGTCTTACTACTGATAGAATTAGATCCATAAATACTTTATTTAGGAATTGTATTTTTAATTTCATCTCAAATGCACAGATTTTAAGAATAGTCTTTTTGCTGTAGAATCCCATCTAAGCAAACATTTTATTCCTCTCTGCTTTGCTTATATGGATTTCTGCCTGAGGTTAAAACAGATTTGTGTGAGCTATTTTTCAGTCTGTAAATCTACCTCTTAATCTAGTGTCGTAGAGTGTTGAAAACTACGAATGAAAAAAGCTGTATCCTGAAAGCTTATTTCTAAGGGAGTTGTACTATGTGAGTTACTTTTCCCACTAGAATATGTTTTAAGATAGACCATTTTTCATTGTGAATATTGGAATAAGGTTTTGTGATTGGGTTGAGTAAACCTGCTGCTTCCATAGCAGCAAAAAATGGAGCTTGCTCACCCAGTTCCACAGCCCTTGTGCCAGTTGTGAAACTTGCCTGACCTCTGGGTGAGTCTGTTCAGCTTGCTAACCCAGCACAAAACTGCCCTCTTTTCCCCAACTGTGCTTTTTTGCAGTTTGAGCAACTGAAACAGCATGCTAGGTTGTCTGACAAATGATACAGTGGCAAAGGGAAAACAGCAGGAGTATGTAGCCAGGGTGAAACTTGTCTTTTTGGTGCTAGCAAGCAATTAAATGAGCTCAGCTGTCCTGTGAAACCGGAGCTCCACAAACAGCCTTGTAACCTGAGATGTGACATGAGAAATCCACTGTCCATTGAGGAAAGCCTATAGAGGTGACCCAGGCCATCTAGTCTGTTAGATTTTGGTATTGAAATAATAATTAGTTTTTGTGATGTTAAGAATACCCTTCCAAATGTAAATTTGGAATTGAAACAATTAGATAAACAATGTTTATCTAAGTTTGTACAAATGTATCACTAGTGTTGCTGGAAACAGACAAGTGAGAGTAACAAGACTAACTTGAGCTCTGCTATTCAGCATCCTGTGGATAGCAAGAAAACTGTTATTTCGGCTTGCTTGGGTGGCCTGAAAGAGGCAGATGTTCAAATTATTTACAAGAGTCAACTAGAATGGCAGTCTTGCCTTCCTTCACCTTCATTGTACCTCCCAGCCCCCCCCCCCCAAAAGTATGTGGATAGGGAAAAATCCTTCAAATAGTCCTGGAAATTCTGGAGCAAAATGAAGTACAGTTGCCTAATTGTAGGAAATGAGATCTAAATGTGGCTTTAGGCAGGAAGGTGGATACTTATGCAAAGTCCAGGGATTGAATTGCTCTTCTCAAACTGGATGTCTCAGACTCTCATATCTTTTCATTGTTGACTTAATCTACTCTCTGGAAAGTTGTGTTAGCTCTGTGTTAGTTAGTCTATCACAGACTTTACTGACCACACAAAAAGTTCTGTACTGTAAACTCAATTGTACTGTAACTATTTGTAATTAATGTTTTACATGCCAAAACATCTATTGCTAGAGTTTTCTGAACTTTCAAAAGCCTCTGTCGTCCTAAGATTATAATAAACTCTGTGAACTTGATGTTTCTAGCTGTTAAAACAGGGGTTTGAAAAATACGATATTAAATCATGTTTCAGAACAAGTACAGCACTTTGTTCAGGATGGAAACTGTAACAGCTTGAAGTATGATAACCATTGTTGACTGTTTGCTGTCATCCTTAAAGCTGCAGTAATAGCTAATGTATCATTCCTCTCTACTTCAAGAGCCATTCCAGCAGAAGAGGTAGTCTGCAAACATACAGACTTGAAGAGCAGCCTGCACATCCAGTGGTAAGTAATTTTTCAAAATACACAGGCTTTTAGCTGTGCTAGGTGCTGACATTTCAGATGAGATTTGGCCTTCCTTGCCCAGCAGCTGTCCTGACAAAATGGCAATTATGGGTCTAGTTCAGCTGTAAAGCTTTCACGTTTCAGCTTTGTTTAGCATTAGCTTGATGCATAGCCTGTAGAAGGAAGTAGTCTTACCCTGATGATATGAGTTTTGTTTTTCAAATGGTTTGCCTTATAAGTGTTTACTTCTAATTAAAAACTATACCACATTCCGTTATGGTTTCATGGTGACACTGCAAGCTGTGATTTCATAGCCAGAAGTACTAGGCTGCATCAGCCATGCCTAAACTAGATATATAAGTAAATCCTTTAACATGAGGAGTTTGAATTTTGTATAAACAAACAAAAATCTGTTACTTCATACTATTCAGTAAGTACTTACATATTTCTTATCTATTTTATCCAGTTCATAAAAGTCATGAACCTTCTGGGATATAGTTTTGTTGTTTTAATTTGACAGAGGAAAGCCTTTTCACAGTAAGTTTCATAGTTTCCTAATTGTTTTTCATCTGTTATCACTAATATTTAGTTACTGCCTACTTCATCTGGATTACCCCCAGGCTGGGAAGAACGACAAGATGAAAAAGGAAGGTCATATTATATAGATCACAATTCTAGAACCACTACCTGGATAAAACCAGTTGTACAGGTACTATCTGTCCTCAATTTACTGATGTTTGTATTCATTGAACCTTTTAAATATCTCGTGTAATAGAAGTGGAGAGATGGCTTTGAAACAGAACACACAAAAGGCGTAAACTGGTAAAGTACCGCATAAAATAACTGAGAGACTGCACAGAGAGTTAGGAACAGTAACATTTATGGCAAGTCACTCTACTGTGAATGTACCAAGAAAACCTTCTGGAGAGCTGTAACTGACTGGGAAGGCTGGAAGGCTTCTGTAAACCTTTAGCGTAATCAGTGATTGTTAGTCAATGTTGTTTTGATATTATGAAATCTGTGTACTGTCAGGCACTTGCTTTATGAAACTGCTTTCGTGAGTCAAAAATATAGGTTAATAGAAAAAACACATTGCTTTACAGGGCTTTGATTTGATAGGATGTTTTTTGGTCGTTTACCATAGACTGCTGTGGAAACAAGTCAGGTGTCAGCTGCACAAAGTATTTCTATGGGAAGACAGCCACAAGCAACATCAAGTGATTCATCACAACAGTCTTCTCATCAGCAGCCTGAAATGGAGCAAGGATTTCTCCCTAAGGGCTGGGAAGTCCGACATGCACCCAATGGGAGACCATTCTTTATTGACCACAATACCAAAACCACAACATGGGTAATGGAAAACTGCTCTCATGAACTGAAATTCTAGTTCCTCTTGAGTCAAAACTTTGCTGCTTTCAGCAAGCTTCTTTATGTTTCTTTAGTGCCAAGATAGCTGTGTCTGTCTGTTCAGGAGCATGGTCAGAGCATGGTGCTAATAAAGCCAAGGTGGGGCGTTCAATCCCTATACAGGCCATGCACTTAAGAGTTGGACTCCATGATCCTTGTGGGTCCCTTCCAACCCAAAATATTCTCTGTGAGTCTGAGTGATATGTAGTAAAAATGCCTGTCATAATACCTGTCATGAGTAGAAGATCATCAATTCTACTTATTGTATTGGTACTTGAAAGTTTAGCTTGGAAGAAGGAAAACGGGAATCTGCTTTGCAGATGTGAAGCACCTCCTAAATGACATTGCGGCATTGTGATAGCTTATAGGAGCTGTTAATAGAAATGAGTTTTGTAAACATACCTTCAACAGGAAGTCCATTGCCTTGAAGTTATCACAGGGCACAACACAAATTTCTGTAAATGCTTAGAAAAGCAGACCAGGTGCAAGTACCATATGGATGAGGGAGCTGTACAGCTGCAGTTCCACAGAGGGGCACTGCACACCACTTGGCAGTGCTATTAGATGGGTTTTAGCATCTCAAGAGTAAGTCAGTGTTACTGTCAGATGAAAGGGAAGGAGAAATGCATTAAGTTGATTCAAAAGGGGTATTCTTTTTTCCAGGTATATGAAAAGAACTCATTTAACACAAACACCTTCATCCTATCTTCCACAAAAAACCCCAACCTATCAACCAAGCAGCAAAAAACCCCACCAAACCCAAAAAAGCATAAGGTGTGTCAGAAACTGTGTGGAACCCACAAAAAACCCCAACCTATCAACCAAGCAACAAAAAACCCCACCAAACCCAAAAAGCATAAGGTGTGTCAGAAACTGTGTGGAAAGAGTAATTTGACTCAAACACACACAAAGTGAGTTGAATGAGGGATTAATATTTATATATATGTAAATAAAATAAAGTGAGATGTCACAAGATGATGATTGTAAATTACTGGAGGACTGAGAATCCACAAGGATTCCTCTGGCTGCAGAATATGCAACCATTACTAAGTTGGTACTAGGCATATTCTTTACAAAATCATTAATAACAAAAAAAAAAATTAAAAGCAAAACAAAACAGCAAAAGCATTTTAACATGCTGCTTGTTTCCTTTTCAAAGGAAGATCCAAGACTGAAAGTTTCTGCTCATCCGAAGAGAAAGACTTCCCTAGACCCAGTAGACCTGGGCCCATTACCAGTAAGTAAACCATTCTGTACTTGTTTTGCAGGTGAAACAATTTAACTATTTAAATTGGCATTATTGAAATTTGCACATGAGAAAATGCAGCCTGCTTTTTTCCTACAAAAAATACTCTGTTTTGAATTTCAGTGCTGACAGTAGATGGGGGGGAATGCCCATAACTGCAGATCATGTTGAGTTCTGTTCACACTGTATGATCAGAAATTTATAATAAAAATTTAATTTAAATGTTGCCTTTTTACAGCCAGGGTGGGAAGAGAGAACTCATACAGACGGAAGAATATTCTTCATAAACCACAGTATGTACAATGTAGTATTTTCCCCTACTCATCATTTTATTTGTGAACATTATTTACATGAATGGAACTAATTAAGAAATGTCTTGCAGATACAAAGAGAACACAGTGGGAGGATCCTCGACTGCAGAATGTGGCAATAACTGGTCCAGTAAGCTCTCCTGATGTAGTTTTTTGTATTTTTCAGAAATGTTATATGTTAATAGAATCCAAACAAAATCTTGTTATTTATCAGTTAGTTGGTCTAGAAAGTGAAACTTCCCAGGTATTTAAACAAAGCAGTTTTATTTCTTTTTAAAGACCGTTTCTGGGGAAATGGTCTTTAAATGCCAGAAAGAAAAACCAGTTCCCATGGTAGTAAGAAAGTTTCCTTATAGACTGGGGAGAGGGCTTTGAAGTGGGTAAGAGAGTCTATTTCTTTTTTGTCCACACTAGCTCAATTCATGAAGTAAACTTGAGGAAAAAGAAAAAAAAAAAAGAAAAAGGGTTAAAAAGGAATTAAATTAATTTTCAACTGAAAAATAATTATCCTGCCTTGGTACTTAATCTGAAGTGCAAAATTACCAGAACTAATTGCAAAGATGGTTTGCATTATAATTATAGATGGGTTTTAGTGTTCAGCTGATATTTGTGTTTATTAATAGCCTGCATATGCAAACAACCTTCCCTGTCCATGGAAAATAGAGGTGTTTGTAGCCCGGTCTCGCATGATACAGCAGGGAAAGGCTACGCATTATGGACGTCACCAAAGGCATTTTGGTCACTTTGATCTGGGCCACTCGGGGATCTCAGGCAGTTACATCAGCTAGTGGTGAAGTACAGGATGAATTCTGTGGATCCGATCTGAACAGAGAAGTGCTTTTTGTTCCAGGGGTTTATAAACTGGAAGTCTGCCCTGGCACTCAGTAAAACATTTATTCCTGTTATCTCAGAATTTAAATGGGTTATCTGTGTTTCATAAGACACACCAAGCTTTTTTCCTTTTTTCCTCCCCAAAGGCTGTGCCTTACTCCAGGGACTATAAGCGGAAGTATGAATTCTTCAGAAAGAAATTGAAGAAACAGGTTAGTAATCAGTAGGAATCCAGCAGGAGGTTATGAAATTTAGGCCCCTAAACAAGGGAAAGCTTAGGTTACAGGGAAGGTAGACTTACTGTCTGATCACAAATACATTTGTGAAGCAGCAACTTGGTAACAATTAGCAATAACAGTTCAATCTAACAGCAGGGTTTGTGACTTTATGCACTGATGAGACTGCAGGCAATCTAATTGAAAAAGTAGAAATGCTCAAAGATTAAACAGTTGTGAACCTGAAAGTAAGACTGGCAACAGAAAAGTTTGGAAATCACTGATCAAGCATAAAATAGTTTTTGAAACTCAGAATATGGAAAGTTCTCAGAACAGATTTTAGTCTATGTAGAAATCTCTACTGTTACCATGGTCAGGCTGGATGACTACAATGAACTGTTACAGCCTTAAAATCTGAAGTTTATGACTCTTGTTTCCATCTTCTAGTTTGAAGTGGCAGTGCCAGGTATATTTATAACATGTAGCATAAAAGACTGTAAATAGCATCTGGACAGCCAGATAACAATGAGTCTCTGCACTGCTTCAATCAAATTGTACATCCTTGGGAGGTATTTTACATATATAATAATAACCTTTGAGTTTAGATCCGTGCTTCACCTTTTACCTGCCAAGTCTGCCTATGTATTTTGAGCTGACATGTAAATTGCACACAGTTATATGCACCTCATTTTTTGTGTTCCTTATCAAACAAGATTGGCATTCATTCAAATGTCAGTATCTTAATATGAGAAGTGATAGAGAGCTCAGCCACACAATACAGTTGTGGTAGTTTAAGAATTAAATACAACTGTAGATTTTGTCTTAAGTAAGAGAATGGGACACCTAGGCTCATAGAATATTGAACTAGAAGGTGAAATAAGTCAGGTAAAATGGTTCTAGATAATTTTATGTGTCAACTAATCAAGTGTGTAATATGATAAATGTTCAGTGTGAGAAGAGACTCCGTGCCTTGCTGCATGCAGAACAACTGCCCATATGCTGTTACTAGTAAGAACTTACTTTAGCTGTATTTTTGTAGCATGAAACAGAAGTTAGTATCTGAAATTCTCTCTATTTTGGTATATTTTGTTAGTTGAATTGTAGGTAAATAGAGAGCCTCTTTTCAATCATATTGTGTTATGTTTTTATGTAAGGAAAGGGTTTCTATGCCCTCTTTGTCTATTTTCAGAATTTGCATATTCTGCAAAACTTTAAGATGCTGGGTTTTGTTTTATTATTCTGTGTTTTCATATTCTCTCTTTTAGAGTGATATTCCAAATAGGTTTGAAATGAAAATTCATCGCACAACTATCCTTGAAGATTCTTATAGAAGAATTATAGCTGTAAAGAGAGCAGATTTCCTTAAAGCAAGACTTTGGATTGAATTTGATGGTGAAAAAGGTTTAGACTATGGAGGAGTGGCCAGGGAATGGTTCTTCCTTCTCTCCAAAGAAATGTTTAATCCTTATTATGGATTGTTTGAATATTCAGCTACGTAAGTAATACTAGTCTGGAAGATGTGAAAACTTAGGAAAAGCAGATCAGTTGTGTTTCTCATACCTTCTCTAAAAATGGGATTCCTGCCCCCCCTGCAGTCTATGGGAGGGTTTAGTTGATAATAACTGTAATAATCTGCACCTAGTTGTTTGACAGAAGAGTAATGTGGAGACAGTACTTGTGGGGTTTTTTTACAGCAGTCTAACGTAAGCCATGTCATTTTTGCATGGACAAACCTGCTTGTAACCATCTCCTGCGTACAGAAGAGGCAGTATTTAACCAATAATGCAGAGAATGTTATTCTGACTACTTCAAAATTAATGGGAGTTAATCCCTTTTCTTTGGTATATCTCTAATTTACTAAAGTAGTTCATGGTAGTTGTTTCTGATATACTAGTAGTCTTCTATTGAATATTGTAGCATATTCAATAGAAGATAGCTATCATCATGAAAAGCAGTAACTGATTTAACTAGTGATGTCTTTCAGATCTTCAAATGTGAGACTGTTCCAATAGTACAACATTTTGTTTCTCTTTCTCTTCCCTGCTCCCTTCCTTCAACTTCAGAGATAACTATACTCTGCAGATCAATCCAAACTCTGGACTTTGCAATGAGGATCATCTCTCTTATTTCAAGTTTATAGGTCGTGTGGCTGGAATGGCTGTTTACCATGGCAAACTTTTGGATGGTTAGTATTTTTCTTATGTAATGTGATATTCAGATTAATATTGTGCCTGTTTTGAATCCTAAGTTCCATCTGTTCAATTTGTTTCTTCTTCTTTAAAGCCTTTTTTATTCGTCCTTTTTACAAGATGATGCTCCAAAAACCAATAACACTACATGATATGGAGTCTGTGGTATGTAATTTGCTTTATCATGTTGATAAATTTCATGTTAAATTATAATTTTTATGTATAAGAACTATAATATTAACTATTTCATATATATAATGATATATTATATAATATTATTAATATTATATATTGTGTATATATCTTCAATAGCATTTTGAAGGTTGAAAATGCATGATTCAATGATATTTTATGCCACATCTGTAAGTTGCGTAGGAATTAAAACTTCCAATGAAAATCGAAGACCTAGACTCAGATTTAAGTCAGTTAAGCTGTATTGGAAACTTGAATCTAAACTTTCTGTGATTTTTCTTTAAATGTTTTAGACACTGAGGTTAAAATTGAATATAAATACCTTTAGGATCCTATCTTAACCTGCTTTTTTAATTAGTTTGTCTTTGATTATTAAAATTAATAATTTCAGGAGTGAAAATATTTGAGTGATACAATGTAACATTTTTTAGAGGAAAATATGTCCCTTAGACTTTTCTTGTTTGGTTGGTTCCCTGATAATGACTCTTATCTAGAATACTCATGAACAAAGTGATTTTTATTCTATCTTTTTAATCTGTTACTGGTTTTGCTGCTCATCAAGATTACAGAATATAGGTCCTATCTGTTTCTGAGTAATAGATTTATAGATGTGTCCTGATTTTTTTTTTTTTTGGTTTGGTTTGGTTTTTGTTCTGTACTCTAGAATGATGGAATGGTTTGGGTCGCAAGGCAGGGACACCTTTCACTATCCCAGGTTGCTCCAAGCCCTGTCCAACCTGGCCTTGAACACTTCCAGGGATGGGGCAGCCTCAGCTTCTCTGGGCAACTTGTGCCAGTGTCTCACCATACTCATAGTGAAGAATTTCTTAATATCCAAGCTAAATCTACCCTCCTTCAGTTTAAAATCATTATCCCTCATCCTGTCACTACACTTCCTGATAAAAGGTCCCTCACCATCTGTTCTGTAGGCGCTGTATTGGTACTGGAAGGTGCTGTAAGGTCTCCCTGGAGCCTTCTCCAGGCTGAACACCCTCAGCTCTCCCAGCCTGTCTCCAGAGCAGAGGTGCTCCAGCCCTTGTAGCACCTTGGTGGCCTCCTCTGGAGATGCTGTAGCAGCTCCGTGTTCTTATGCTGGGTGCCCCAGAGCCGGGCACAGCTGACTAGGGAGACAAAATCACTTCCCTCAACCTTCCGGTCACACTGCTTTGGATGGAGCCCAGGATGTGGTTGGCTTTATCTTAATTTTCATTTCCTAAGGTTCTTTGTAGTAAAGTCTAACAATAAAAGGAAAATAAATACAGGATGAGAGACAAGAGAAGAGTCCAAAAGATGTTACTTATATCTTACCACCATTTTGGTATGTGAGACATTTACATAGATTGCTGAGCCTTCGGGTTTCAAAGGTCTTCAGAGCTTTGTACAACTGCAGTGTCTCTGTATCCAGTACAGGATTACCCTAGGTAGCAGTGTTCACTGGGCTGTCATGGAACCTCTTGCAGTTTGTAAGGTGGCTACTCTATTTTGTGTTTACTAGTTTTGTAATTCTTTCTTAGGATAGTGAATATTACAATTCTCTGAGATGGATTCTTGAAAATGATCCAACAGAACTGGACCTCAGATTCATTGTTGATGAAGAACTTTTTGGTCAGGTTAGTAGGTTCATGTCAAGTAGTATAGACAAAACATGAACAAAAATGTTTGACCTGTGAAATTAGGGGATTTTATTTGTATGGTGTTAAGAAAACCCCTTCGCTCTCTCAACTGCTTTTCAGTCATGCAGTGCTTTCAGCCTGGCTGTGATAAAGGACTTGGAAATAAGCAGAGCTTTAAAAAATTGCTTGTGCTTTTTTGTTAAATACTACTTGCATTGAAATGTAGCTGTTGCTGTGAAGGCAACCAAGACTAAGACATCCATAGTCCCATTACGTGATCTGGAGTAGAGGCTGGGTTTATATGATTGGCTGGAAAGGATGAGCTCTTTCGAAAGTTGCTGGAATCACTGGGAGATTTCTCTTAAGATGTACTAGAAACCTATAGAATAAACAAGTTTGTTACTGCTTACAAAGCTATTTAAGGTAAGTCATGTTAGAAATACCACAGGTCTTGAATAAAACTTCAAAATTACAGGTGCCAGCTAGATGTAAGGATAATAACCTTTGTGGTCTTGTGTAACACCAGTGATCCTAAGAAGCAGCAATGAAACTGTATATCCATGATAACTGAAAATGAGATATTTGTCTCCTGAGGTTCTAGTAATATAAGTCACTTTGTAAGAGAGATGCACATTGATTCACTTACTGGGATCATTGCTGAAATAGTTTCTGTAATTGTTTTTCCTTGATATTTGGAAGGGAGGCTGGGTCATATGCAGTTAGTGAAGTCTGCCTGACTCTGAACTTGTGTGCAGTCTTGGGTGGTGTGTTGTAGCAGGTCAGAAAAAATTGAGGTTTCCCATTGCAGTCTAGCACCCTTCAACATTACATCTTTTTAAAAAAAATGTACCACATTCTATTTGTTAGGTGACCTGTGGGACTTGATCTGTTTCTCGTAGTTCTCAGATTCTGCAGTCTTCAAGAGTTGCGTGAATTACCTAATATTAACATATGAATTCTGTTACATACTCACCTTGTTTAAGACCTATTCTGTGCATTGCATTTAGACCCATCAACATGAACTGAAAAGTGGTGGATCAGAAATAGTTGTCACCAACAAGAACAAGAGAGACTACATTCAGTGAGTAGTGGCTGCTGTGTGCAATGTATCTCACTGGACTGGCCTCTAGTGCAGGCACTCTATTAGCTTTATTTACAAAAAGTAGTTGTTGCTTTATATATAAATAACTTTTATTTTAAATGTGGTTTTGTTTGGTTTTTCTTTTTTACAGTCTTGTAATTCAGTGGAGATTTGTGAGCAGAGTACAGAAACAAATGACAGCCTTTAAAGAGGTATAATTTTAATTACATAATAAGTTCTTCTAAGAGTTTTTTGCATCTGATACTAATTTTCTTTTGACGTCCTGAAGATGCACAGATAATTTTGTTAAAGATATAAAAAAAGGCAGTGATACTGTTTGTAGTGTCATCTTTGAATTATTTCACAGTTAAAAATATTTTGGTATACTTTTACTGAGGTGTTCAATTCATATTGAAAAATTTGCTTATTTCTCAATTCTGACTGGCAGCTTTAGCTGTGGAGCAAACTATTTAATGACCTCTGGAGAAATTAAACTTAATTAAATTATATTAGTTTGATTTAAGCTAGGTCATTTACCCTTACTTGTATAAATTGTATTACGTATATGATATTCAGACTTCCATACTCATCACTCAGTGTTGCACAATAAAGATGTGAGTAGTCAGTTAAAAGTAGTATAAGGAAACTGGGGACTACTGGTGTCCAAACATCTGTATTTGATATATGGCTTTGGCTCTCTTTACCAAAGCCTCTAAATATTCTTCTCCATGACTAAAAATGCTTAAATAATGTTGACTTGATTTTTACAAACTTTCCTCATCTTTTATAGGGCTTTTTTGAACTAATACCACAGGATCTGATTAAAATTTTTGATGAAAATGAGCTAGAGGTAAGTGTATTGTGGAAAAGAAAACAAATTGTGTTGAAACTTAAGTTTACTGACTTAAACTTTGGTGTTGTTTGTTTGTTTGTTTATCTGTGTAGTTATTAATGTGTGGATTGGGAGATGTGGACGTGGCTGATTGGAAACTACACACAAAATACAAAAACGGCTACAACATAAACCACCAAGTAATACAATGGTTCTGGAAGGTATCATGAAGTTCTAATATTTTCTTACTGAAAACGTTTTTCAAAAGCTGCTGCCTTTCTGCTATACTAGTTTATAGTTTGATTCATTAAAAGGTTAGGCAAATATTATTTGACCATTAAAATTCCTGAGAAAGTAAGAAAGCTAAAGGTGAGTTGCATGGTAAGAATGTATATTCAATACTGAGGCTTGCTTTTTCAAAAACGTCCATGTCTGACTGGGGTTAAAAATATTTGTGTAGGTTTTCCTGGCATGGTTGCACTAAAGAGGTGTTAAACTCTTCTGTTTAATAAATTACAGGAATTTGGCTTCTAGTTCATAACATCAAGAAACTTCAAAGAAAGTGAGGGGCCAGGTCTTCAAGGGAGGCACTTTAACAGCCTGCTAGGCTGTAACCATACTCCTGTTACAGTGCCATTAAAAATTGTTGACTTCATAGCTTTAAGCAATAGGCAGAGAAGTAGACTGTGTGTCACTAAAAAAATGCATATGTATATCAAAGATAATGATTTAGAGGTAGATACTGTGTTGCTTACTATGTGGCTATGTTGTCTACTAGCTTAAAACCTTAATTTTAAAATAAATCTTTAATTGTAATCATTATCATACCATAGGCAGTCTTAATGATGGACTCTGAAAAGAGAATAAGATTACTTCAGTTTGTTACTGGCACATCACGTGTTCCCATGAATGGGTTTGCTGAGCTGTATGGTGAGTACTTAAGATTATCTTCACAATTAAGTAACAAAGAACCCGATACCAACATTGTCCTGATGTTTGACTTCAGACATTGGCAAATTATTTTTCAAATTTTGTTTTAAAATTTAATATGTACTGGCAGTTATAAGAAACAAAGTTAGAGAAGAGTCACTTATATCACGTTTCCCATGGTCTGTAAATGCTTTGTTTTAATTCTGGTTTTGGAAGTTTTCAAATGGATAGGACTTCTCAAATGAATGTGGATTTTTAAAGTTCTCAAGAGCTGCAAAAATCCCTGTTTAACACATGATTGAGCTTGAAGAAAATTCTCAGTTATCCAAGATCTGATTACAAAGACATGCTGGCATCAGCAGTTAACTTCAGTTCCCCGACTGCTTTTATCTGCTCACAAGCCACAGTTGTACAGATGCAGTTGTTTGTAAGGATATACTCCAAAGGGGACCACTGAAATGACACGAGTTAAGCATAAAGCCAGAAGAAAAGTAGTGAACCTACAATGCTGAGGCTGAAACAAGCAGAGGACAGCAGGGAGCGTATTTCAATAGCAAAGCCAGAAAAGCCACTGTGGGCAGACTGCGGGCAAGCAGATAGAGCAGCCCACAAAGGGTGGGGCTGCTTGGCTTAGGGGGGAAGTCTGTTCTCAGCTGCCATCAGCTATTAAGTTTTCTGCTAGATTACTTTATTAAGGCTAAAAGTGCTTGGGATGCTGTGCAAATGACTGAATAGCCTAACTTGCCTCTTTGATTAAACATTTCCTTTCTTATAAACAAGACATTAATTTGTTTATAAAACAAAAGGATTGTGAACAAAACCACCCATCTATGTGTTCCCATTTACCCATGTCTTCATTTTTATCTTAAATACTTGGGTGTTTTTTTTCTGTTCCATCAGTAAATGAGTTGTGAGTTCCAGTGGGAAGGACAGTGTCTTCAGCAGGCTTGAGCCGTGTGTCTGCTGCTGCGCCTGAACCTTGACATTGTTTTTGTTGCAGCACATGCTCATCGCAGGGGAACCCAGTCAGAGTTCTGCTGCCTCAGGAGTTCTGCTTATTTGTCTAAGAACACTACTAGAGACAGAACTCAGAAGTGATACAGGGAAGAAACTGCTGAAGTTCTTGGCTTCCTTCTACCCAGGGATTAGAATACTTGGGCAGTCTTCTGTAGTTGTATTCACTCACTCGTTAATGAAAAATTCAACTAGCAGTTGTCTTGCACAGTGCAAGTTTTTTTCTCTTACAGTTATTTCTGCTTTACTGTGGCCAGCATGGCATCCTTACGGAACCCCAGTAACAATTATATTTCCTGTACCTTGTCTTGAAAGAGCTGTAGGTGGTTTCTCAGTGTTTTGTGCTGGTCCGTGGCGCTTTGCTGCTGCCGGGCTGTTTCCTTCCCACGCCCGGTCTGCGGCCCTGGAGCCGCTTCCTAGCGGAGATCTCCCTCTCGTGGCACAGACAGGCATTTCTGCTCCTCAAACGCGAGTGCTCCGAGGCCGGGAGCAAACCCACCCGCGCTGGAGAACTAGGACACTGAACAGTCTCTGAAAAATAGTGACTTTTTTGTCTTTCTTTTTTTTAACTGTACAGTCTTCTCCCAGTTTAAGGAAACGGTTACAAAATGCCCTTTGCATCTACTTGCTGAGAATTGAGAAGTCCAAGAAACTTTGAGATATGACATGCTGTAAGGCAGTTGTTGAAGGACAGAGGGAGCTGGGGCTGCCCTTGCTAGCCAAAAAGTGTTCTCTCGGGTGCATAAGAACATGCTGGAGTACACATATGATTGCCGTGTTTCCAGAAGTTCTCAGTTACTCTACTTTGTTGTTGTGTAGGTAAAGCTGGACATTGAAGACTTTCTACCTGGTTATATAACTTGGCATGTGGTGATAAACATGTATCCGTTTTTACATGCAAAATTTATAACAGTATAAAATGGTCTTGTCCAGAAAATTTTCAATGCCAGTTGCTACACATATGCATTTAGGTCTTAGGCTTCTGAGTTTAAGGTGTAAAAGTCTCTTGAAATTGAGGTATAGCAAGAAATAATTAAAATACAAGTGAATTGGGATTATTGGCCATTACTGACAATAGTCTGTATTTTATTCATATAGATAGCTCCTTCTAATGTCAGAACTGGATTGCAAAACCCCCAAATATGTCGTAATTTTAATTTCTGATTCTAAAAGGATCTTATAATAGGTTGAAAATGGGTGTGTTCTTTTCTGCAGGTTCAAATGGACCACAGTTGTTCACAGTTGAGCAGTGGGGTACCCCTGAAAAACTGCCAAGAGCTCATACCTGGTGAGTATTTAATTCAGATAAATTATGACCTCTAGTAAGAGTGATAAAATGCTTAAGAGTTTTCATCTGTTTTTCAGCTTTAATCGCTTGGATTTGCCTCCATATGACTCGTTTGAAGATTTATGGGATAAACTTCTTCTAGCGATTGAAAACACTCAGGGTTTTGATGGGGTTGATTAAGACACAGACATAAATTATATTGGTCCAGTGCTGCAATTTCATTTTAAAGGTTTACAAACAAATCTGAATTTTCCAGGGACTACCATTGTATTTAGTCACATGGCAATTGAATCTTCATAGTATCACATGTAAAATAACTAAGTATTAAAAATCACTAACTTTTGAAAATGTATTTTGTCATTTCCCTAGTTTTGTGTACTTTGCCAATACATGCAATATACACATTGGATCAGCCAGTGCCAAGTAAGTCAAAACCTAAAATATTTTATCAGTTGCCTCCTGTACAATATTTGAGACTGTCCTGCAGTAAACTACTGAAGTAAAGCTGTGAAGAAATCTTTGCAGAGGATTTAAATTTGATTTGCTGCTTTAAGAACAACAACTGAAATTGTTAAACTGTTTTAGAAAAATCCCCAGCCAAACAAAAAAAAAGCAACAAACCTAACAAACTTCATGTATTACAATATCATAATCTGTGCTGCTTCAGGCTCTTTGCAACAGATCTGCCCAAAGCACCTTATAACTCAGCACATTAGATAAAACATTGGAAAACATTTGTTTGCAGAACACTGACTTGCTGACATGGTTGTTAGACTTCTGTTTCTTCTGACTTGCTTTTGCTAAAACAATGTAACAAACCCAAGATTTTTATACAAAACAGATAAGAAGCATAATTCTGAGTTTTAATGAGAAATTATATCCATTTTTTGTCTGAATTTGTATACCGATGTTGGTTTATTGAGTGTTCATCACTTTTTTTGATAAATTTGTAGCTGAATGATAATATTTTCAATTCAGCCTTTTGCAACAAATCAATCTTAAAGTGAAATTTGTATGGATATCACTCAGTATTTAGTTACTGATAGTTAGAGGCCTTTATTATCCATTCTTGCAGTATTGCACTACATAACAATAAAGAACATGTTTACAGGGTTTTCTGGGCCAAATTCAGCAGTCTGTTATGTGCAAGCTCCTCTAAACTGCATGGTGGTTTTGCACATGTGATCAGGTGCAGAATTTGGTTCTGTGATATGTTTACAGGTTGCTAGTTTCTACAGCTGCATTTTTATATTTTTTTTTCTCCAGTGTTAGTCTAGAAACCAAATTTGTTAATACAATATAACCAAAGTCATAACCAACAACATGCAATTTATCATAGATAAACTTGTCATATATAAATATTAGTTTGATTTCTTTTGTAAATGTGGGTATTTTTTGTATTAATGTTAAGACTGTTTTTGAGCAAGTGCTGGTTAAAATGATTAGCAAAGTTGGTTCTGAAAGAAAAAAATTGGTTTGTATACCTGGCTTGCTCAAATTTTAACATTTTATTACCAATATGATCAGAGGAAATGACAGTACCCAGCTTTGGCCAGCAAATTTCTGTTTAGTCACAGTCTTTATAAATATGCAAGAAGGAAGTGTAGCACATCTCTCTCTGAAGATATGTAAATTATGTAACAAATGTTAATGGGTCTTAAGGGATATTTAAAATCCCACTTTGTTTTATCCTTTGACTAGGTCATTAGGACTGAGAGTATTACATGTAAATAAAGGTAACTTATACAAATTTCCCAAATCTATAAGCAGTTTTGTACAACGTGAATGATATATCAGTAAATCTGTATAGATTTGAATGTAGCAGGTTTTGTTGCATACTTCAAAGTATAAAATAAGGATCCTGAGAGCAGTAAATAAAAGTTTATTCTAATAAGTTGTGATTCAGTTCTTTGAAGTGCAAATGAGTAATCTTGAAATAGCAAGAATTTAGTAGTTTTTATACTCCTAGGTAGGCCACGGCAGTAATTCCACCACAACATGCTGCTACTTTTGCAGAGCTGTGAAGATGCAGCAGTGCTGTTTCCTGGTGTTCTGTTCCTGAGACGTGCAGCCTCGGAAAAATGCACACTGTGTTTTTATAGAAGCTCTAGGTCTCTGTCAGCCTTCAGTGCATGGCCGGCCTAGAGACGCTGAGGGGAGGCCCCTCAGCAACACTGCTGACCAGGTGAGGCAGGGCCAGGCTCCTCCTTGCTCTAGGAACCTTCCCAGCAGATGCACAGCCAGCACAGCTGGATGGGGAGTGGAAGAGGGGCCCTGAAACCCTGCACCTGCAGCAGGGAGTGCCCAGCAACACATCCTTTCTCTGGGCTTTAAACTAGGTTTGTGGGGGAGTGGTGGGTGATAGCAGCTTGTGCTTAAGTAAAGGAGAGGTTGGTGGTGCTGAGTACCATAGAATGGCCTGGGCGGGAAGGGGACCTTGAAGATCATCCAGTTCCAACCCCCCTCCCATTGGTAGGGACATCTTCCACTAGACCAGGTTGCCGAAAGCCCCATCCAACCTGGCCTTGAACACCTCCAGGGATAGGGCAGTCACAGCTGCTTTGGGCAATGTGTTCCAGTGCCTCACCATCCTCACAGTAAAGCTTTTCCTAATATCTAGTCTCAACCTACTCTCTTTCAACTTGAACCCATTCCCCCTTGTTCCATCACTACATGCCTTGCCCCGTCTATCCTGTAAGTTCCCTTTTGGTATTGGAAGGGTCACTACGTGCCTTGCCCCATCTATCCTGTAAGTTCCCTTTTGGTATTGGAAGGCCACAGTTAGGTCACCCTGAAGCCTTGTCTTTTCCAGAACAATCCCAATTCTCTCAGCCTTTCCTTAGAGTAGAGGTGCTCCAACCCTCTGGTCAGCTGGGGCAGGGTGATAAGAATGAGGCAGCCTTTGTGGAGGATGCCACAGGCTGAAGGGGGCTTGCCTTGTGTGCCTGAACACAGAGGCAGACAGGGAAAAGCCAGGAGGAGTAAAAACATGGCTTGTATGGCTGGATGCAGGGAGGACTGTGGAGGGGGCAACGGGCTGGTGCAGGCCCTTGTGGGAACATCCTGGTCAGGACTTGCCCTAGGCTGCTGTTTGTCATGAGGAGGGGGGCAGGGTGTTTTTTGTAGCTTCTCAGGAAATTCTAGAATTTTAAACCCTGGCTCTTAGGGGAGACAAAATTCCCTCACATCTGTGGGCAGGGCAGTGCAAAGGGGAGCAACCTGGGAGGCTTCTGTAGGGGGCCATGAACAGCCAAACAATGGTGCAGTCTTGGGCAACCAGGGAGGTGCTCTTTGGGATCTGCTGCATGTCCCTTTGTACTTGTATTTTCTGCACATCAACCTCTGTGTTCCCTGAAGCACATACACAGAGAGAGGGGGAAACTCCAGAGACGCTCCTATGAACACCAATTTTTTTCACCAGAAACACAGTTCTGCATGTCAACTGCAGGCTTCTTACTGTGGCATTGCAGAGGAGAGGTTAACAGCTGCTTCCTTGTGAGCCAGCAACCAGCTCTGTCACACTGATTTCATTGCTCTTAACACCGAGCAGTGCCAGGTGAGGGGTAAGGAAGAAAAGCTTCTCACGCAGGTAAGAGCTAATATGCTGGGAAGAAAAGAGGATATAGGATTGTTTGGTAAGAGATTTTGTGCAGATCTGGTTAAGAAGCATTGATCTGTGAAGAGACTCTCTGAGAGCTCATGAGAAAGATCTTGAGAAAGATGTACATTCTAAGGCAGAGGCTGGATCACAATGGGAGGGAGAGCATGACTGCAACAGGAATAGTTTTGCTTTCCTCAGCTTTGAAAACACCGCACTGAAAATTCAGGGGAGTTTGTGCTTGCAGTTTTCTGGGCTGCTCCAAGCTGGAGAGAGCTGCAAGCAAAACAGTTCCCTGCATTGGTTGTGGCTTCTGCAGCTCAGTACTGATTCCAGGCATCTTGTATAGAACATGGAGACTCCAGTGGAGGCTCTGCCCAGGATTTGGACTCTTGGCTGGGCTGGGAGTAGCTGCGGGGCCTCCCTGGGCACTGGAGATGGCTGGGCCAGGCCTCCCCGGGGGTTCACCCTGGCCCGCTGGGGTCACTGGGTGACAGGGCAGCACAGGGACATGAGCTGCTGGCACAGCAGGATGTGAGCTGCTGGCATGGGGGTTAGATGTGTTGGGATGGTGTGAAACCTCCGGGAAACTTCTCAGGAGCTGAACTTTCCTGGGAACTTAAACCATTCCTGTTGCATGTTTAATAAGGATGATGGTGTTTATTTGTGTGTTAATTATTACAGTTATATAGTAAAGGGTGTTTCTAAATAGATATTTATGATGCTTTTGAAGAAGTGAATTTATTTAGCCTAAAAAAGGTAAGTATATAGATTAACTAAGTATATAAATGCACCTCAACAAAGACTTGCAGTGTAAACTGTTCCTAATTCAAAGGTCTGCTTACGCTGCTGTGGGTGAGGCTTTCTTAGATTTTTCAGTCCATGTCACTAATTTGATTTGTGTTGACTTACAGGGTTTTGGTAAGAAATCATCTTTCTCTAAAATTTCTCCTTTACTCTGAAGGTAATTATGTCTGTGTAATTGCTGTGCAGTCTGGTGGTAGGGAAATGAGACTTTAGGCATGAACAAGACACATTCAACACTCACTTGGAGGTTAGGGGTGGTGGGGGCTGTGGGTTTTTCCCTTCAAAATTAATTTCTCTCAACAGGTTTTTAGGCTGAGTGGTACTTGTATCAAGTCTCTCACTTCTCAAGGTGGTGCAGGTGATTCTTCAGCATTCTGGCTGCATCATGAGGTAGAGCTCCAGGTTAAGAGGAAGTTAACAATTTCTATAGAAAGTGCCACTGAGTCTTCACTTATGCAGTTTGAAGGACACATGACTTAAATTCTTTTTAATTACTATTAAAAATCACATCTGTGGCATATCAAACAAGTTTGGTTTTTTTAATTAGAGACTAGGTTGAGTACTAATGCATCAAACCTAGGCAAAATACATGAGTGTAAACTACTGATTTTCCTTCTTTATCCTAACTTTCTCTCTCTAACCTCACTATTTCATACATACACTTACTTTGTAAGCTATCCTAGTGCCTTGACATTTCATTTGTTTTGTAAATTCATAGCACAGTTTGGTGCTATTTCACTAATTGATGACATCTTTACAAAAATCTGCACGTGTCCTTTAAATCCACGGCTGCCTCTGGCATACTGTCAATGTGGGGCACGTCCTGGATCAGCAGAGACTTCCTTTTTTTTTTTTTTTGTGTACTCTTTTCAGTGCAATTTCAGCATTACTTACCAAATACATGATACTCATCAATTCCCTAGGGTGGGAATTGCATCGTGGCAATGATAACATGCTAAAACATATGAAATACTCAAAAAATACTCAAAACCGAGTATGTGTACTTCTAAATATTGTCTTCATTTTACTCATTTCTTGTGTGGTCAAAAATGATGTCAGTTGTTAGGAGACCAACTCTTCTGTCATTTTTCATGCTGTCTGTGTTTTCCTTTCTGTTTCTCATTAATTAGTTTGTTGTAGTACTTGAGTTCTTCAGATAGGGTCTTACAATATTATTTTTGTATGAGATTCTGCATTTTATCAGGCAGTTTGTTTATTTTAATATCTCCTGGTTTTACTCAACTATTAAAAGACTCACTGTGCAATTCTTATGATGTGAACTGAGAGGAGCCCATTTTTCTGCAGTCTATCACCAAGGATCCATACCTCTGGTGTCATAGAAGCATGTTTTTGAAATGTCTATACGTTTAAAAGGCAATCAACACCTACCATCTTCCATGGTTATAAATGGGAATTAAGTATTTAACAGCTGCCATTTTGCTCTGCAGCATCACAGAATCAGTAGGAGATGCAAGCACAAGCTTTGGTGCTCTTAATACTAAATCATTTTTCTTTGGAGACAATTGCTTTTTCTCTGAGGAACATATATCATTAGCACGCTAATCAGAATACAAACAATTCACAAAGGGGATAATGAGGGAGAACTTCCATGTAATGCTTGCTTTATGTCCATGTGATTCTGTAGAAAAATGTTTTGTTTTGCTGAGCTGTCCTTAATTTGAGGTTTCTTGCTTAATGAGACTTCAAACAAATTTTGCATTGTAGGTTTCAGGTTCTCATCCCAGAGAGAGGCTTGGGATTTTGGGGAGGGGGAGGAGGCTAAGCGGCTTGGGAAACCTAAACAGACATTAAGTAAGTGAGCCTGCCTCTTGAGCAAAGACAGATAAGGGCAGCCTTCCCAAATGTGACAGAATGTAAAACTTCCCATTGAAATACACCACAGTCTAAAAACATACATTACAATTTGTTTTTCTTAACCCATTTTGAGTTTAATTTAATGGCACGTTTCCATAATTTTCCGTTAGCTTTTCTGATGCTTTCTACAAGCTGAAATATTTCTGATTGGGGTTTTGTTTTGAGGGCTGGGAAGTATGACCTTTTAGAGGCTGTTAATACACCTCCTTCTATGCGCTGCTGCTTGGGAGTATGCAAAATGCTAAAGATTTAAATCAAACTGCCCCGAGGACTGCTTACTGACCTTTTCAATGCAGAGCTGTCAAAACCTTCAACTAGACATTAGCTAGAGAAGAACACTTTAGGCAGATCAATGCAAATAGAAAACAATGTGGTTTTGACTTTTGGTAATTCCTAGTTAGTGAAAAACAGTTCCTGTGCTGCAAGAGCTGCTGGAAGCAAACCCACGCTGTCAGGGATTTGCTGTGAGTAACGTGTAATAGTTATTTTTCAGGGAAAATCTTTTGTAATCTACTTAAGAAATTAGAAGTTTTCATTAATTGCTAAATCCTGATATAGTTATCCGAGCAGGATGCTTCATTGACTTCAAAGGGATTTTTGTCTACTTAAGGAATGCAGGGTCAGGCCCTTAACTAGTGATAACTTTCTTCAGTGGGTTGTCAGATATGACAAACTATGCCACTTCAGTAGAAGTTACCCTGGCCAGGCCATGCCATCCCTTTGTCTGAAAAATCTGCTTTCTTCCTTTGCCCAAGTAAGGGAATTTCTCTATAGAATATATTAGAAATTATTCTCTAGCTGAAGCTGTGGTTTATGTGAATATATTTTATTTTCTTTTAACAGCTACAACACATTATTTTTTAGTTATGATAATTATGTAATAAATTCCGTTTCAGAAAGTGTTTGATGGAGTTATGAGCCTTCCCATTCTATGTACTGCTGCCCAGCAATTAGTTGTCCGTCCTTAACAGATTTATTCCTAATTAGTTGCTCATGCACTATTGCTTGCTGTAATGTAGAATTTTAAATAAATGCCTGCCTTTTTATGTAGACCCACAGAAATTACCCAAAACCAGGGGACTGAGAAGCTATTCATTCCTATTTTGGGTCTCAGTCCAGTAGTTATAGGCATCCTGTGCTGAAGACTCACAGAATAATTATTTCACAGGTTAGTAAAAAGTCATTCTGTGTGCTTTATCAGAATGTTAGAAGTGCTTTTCTTAGTATAATTAAAGGTTAGCTATCAGAATGTGAGGTGCTGCTTTATCCAATGTAATACGATTGAGCTCTATTAACAGGTAGCTAAAAATTATTATTTTGCAAATTAATTCATTTTGCTATTTTCTATGCTGAGAATTCGGAGTCTAACTGTAAGCCTTTCTAAGATCACATTTTCATTTGTATAAATGTCTACAATTTTGTAAAGATAAGAGGTGAAGTGGTGAAGTTGAAATTTTGCATGCTTAGATAGACCTGCGTTGGAAAAATGAACAACATTTTGGTCACGAAAATACTTTTCTGTACTGGAAAAGGTCCAGCTATTTGACTCTTAAGGTGCAAACAAACTGGATCAGTTGATCTCTCACTGGAGAAAGAAATGAATCCTGATCACGCTGTATGTAATTGAAGCAGCTCAATCAGTTGGTGTGGGGCTGCAGCTGCTTCAGGGCTGGGCTGTGGTGGGGAGTGGCCTGCAGGATATGACTGGTGGTGTCCTGCTCTGGAGGTGTTAACAGGGCAGGCTCCCCCTGAAGCCAACAGGAGTTTGAACACCCGGCAGGATTTGGAGGGCTGCTGTCTATATGTTGAAGGTTTGCTCTCGTTAGGCATCATGCTTTGGGTGCAGCAGCTTGCTGAGGCTGGGTGGGATGGCCCCAGCCTCTCCAGACAGGATTTCCACACAGTGACTTGCAGTGGCCTGCTCCTCAGCTGAGCACATTAGGCCAATTTAACTCCCTAACTTGTCATAACTGCCCCCCACATGGCACGCTTACTTTTTCCCCCTAGTTACTTAGCATGAACATTTTGGTATGTGTTCCATATGTTTATTATTTTAAACAATACAAGTTCTGTCATGTGGCAGCATCTGGCCACTGTGATCTTACAGAGGTATCTGAACAGAAATGATAGCAAAATGTTATTTAGCACTTAACAAACGTAATCCTGGGCTAACGATTAGCAGCAGATAGCTGGATAGCAGCACAGTTATACTATGAGCAGCTTTAACTTCCGGTTGCTCTCCCTATGTATTCTGCAGGCATACCCGGGTATGCCACACACTAAACTGAACCAGGGAATTAATTCCAGCAAAACAAAAAGAAAAGTTGTAACTTGTCCCCCAAGTTATTTCCATCAGGATTAGTTCTCTTGATTCTTTGCTTGGCCACACAACCTCTTTGCAACTGGCAGTGCTTATGCTGGTTGGCAAGTGCTAAATGGCATTAAACCGAGGGCACCTGGGGATGTGCTTCCAGCAGAGCTTCTGATCTCCTCCTGCTCTGCTGTGCCTGGGCAGGAACCGGGTGGAGACCTAAGCCAGGTTAGCAGCAATGCAGGGGAAGGAGGAATCGGGGTGGGCTGCTTTGTTTCCCCGCCGTCCCTTGGGACATGCAGGGCACTGTGATCCAGCTGCCTTCATATCCTGTCCAGCCCTGGGCAGACAGTTCTTCCAGAGCCTTTAAATAGGGGAGAACCCCACAGGCCCCCAAGTGACTCCTGCAGCCCAGCTGAGATAAAATCCCAGCAACTGCAGCTGATGGAGGCAGCAATTTGGGCATCAAAAGAAATCACCCCTGCAATGCCCGGCTTTTGGCTCCTCTCGGTTCACCCCCCCTCCCCCCTCGTAGCTCACTCCTTGCACCGGGGTGTTGCCTTTAGCGGGTCAGCCCGAATTCTTGCTAAAGCCGTTTGGGTGCAAGTCACAGCTTCGTGTGGACCTTCAAACATCTCGGTCTCCATCCCCAAAGCTGTGTTGTGCACAGGGGCATTTGCAGGTCGAGCCTCTGTGTGCATGTGAGGGGGAGGAGGTGCTGGGAACATGCCTTGAAGGCTTCAAATCTGTTTATCTTCACACTCCTGAGAGACGATCGCTCTCCCGTGACAGGGCAGTGCACTGGAGGGAGCAGCCCTGGCAGCACCGAGATAAACCGATGGGGCACAGCCTGCTTTGGCCAAGTGGCCTCTCCCTGACCAGCAATTCCTTATGTCTCTGTGAGATGAAATGGGACAAGAGCAGCAGGAAGCCTCCTCCAATCCTTCTTTTTAATAGTTCCTTGGAATAAATTGTAGATAAGAGAGACCACTTTGTTAACATGCTGAGAATGCAAAGACAAAGGAAGGGCAATCTTTCACAGCAAAAATAAATAGGTCTCTGTAGCAGGGTATATTCAGCAGTATGTCCAAATTCTAGCTAGCCTCTGACTTGCCTTGTTTTTAATTTATTTTATTTCCAATATTTGTTTTGTCATTGCAAACATATAAAGGAAAAGAGGAAGAAATTATTTGCCTGTTTCCTGTTGTAACCGCAAAGTGAAGGTAACATATAGGGATGAAAGGAGACCATATTTCATGCCTGTTGCTAAACAAATAACTGCAGAACAGTGAGTTATCATGATAAGCATGACAGACTAACAAAAAGCTGCCTCTGGGAGATTCCTTTGTAGATTCAACCACAGAAAAGGGTAACCTAGGAGATACTTTCTTTCTGCTTAGTTATTCTTGGTCTGATACTTATTGTATCGACCCAGTGCCTAAACAGTTTGATTTATGGAAGATAACATCAGAGTACAGTACTGCAGCATTTCCAGGATTTTGTTTGTTTCCATATTGGGGAAAGGGTTGAGAGAGAGGACTGTACTGAGCCAATTAAAAAATATATACATTGCAAATGCATTTTATGGGACTGCTCTTCTCCTCTTGCTGGACCATTCCTGTGCCTTGCAATTTCTACATATGCATAAACCCTTTATGAAAATATTCTGTGTGTTTCAGTGTGCAGATTCCAGCTGCTGCTGCCAGTCTGCTGGCACTTTAGTCCCACGCCAGCTACGTGCTGAGGACTTTCCTTCCAGGAGTGCTGAGCACTCCTGAGCTCAGAGGAAGTAAATGGTGCTCAGCTCCTTGTTTGAGAGCCCAAGGTGGCATGGCAGAAGTGTGCAGGCTGCCTGGCGTGGGAGATGTTCACGGTGGTTTCGCTGATCCAAGCTGCTGTCCCATGCTATTGCCACACCTTCTGCTCCATGTTGCAACCCTTGGTGTTTCTACACCTAAGAACCAGGCTAGGGAGATAAACCAGGAGAAAAACTCTACTGAAAAACAGAAAGGATTTTCTGGCAGGTTATGTGTTCAGAGAAGTTCACTGAAGCAGAGGAGCATCAGCTGTGGCATGAAGGCCAGAAGAGAGAGCTTGGAGCTGCAGTAAATCCAAACTCCACACCATGAAGTCTTTACACTGTATGTGAGGACAGGAGCACATCTGGGATCAGATATGCCCCTTTCTCTGTAGCTGTGTGGTTTGTTTGAAGTACCAAGATCTGGTGGCTTGCATCTAGGAAACAGCAGGCTGATAGACCAAAAATACTTAGGTATTTTTCACGCCTTCCAGTAGCAGCAAATGGGCATGGAAGAGCAAGGGATTGCACTTTTCCAGATCCCTGTGAGGTTGCTCTTCCAAACTGCATGTGGTTACCTCTGG
>NW_008236184.1:4069589-4074152 GCF_000691975.1 Corvus brachyrhynchos
TGGCAGGGTTCCTCTTCATTCTGGTGTGATGAGCCTTAGACAGTGGGGGTAAACATCTGGAGGCTGCCTCTGGGGCACTGTGAAACAACCTGGCAAAGGTGCACCACTGATTTGGGCCAGTGAAGCACCAGAAGGTGGCTGGAAGGGGAAACAAATGCTAATATAGCAAATAATTGTATTGCTTTCACTTTGGAGTTGTTGTTTTATGATGAGGTGAGATCTGTGTTCAAATCCCTTTGTCAGGGTGTGCTTTTCCTGTACAGGAAGGCTCCCTGGAGAGAAAGTTCATTAGCATTCCAAGGGCTCAGCCCAAAGTGTGCTTGCCCTTCTGCTCATCGAAAGAGTGAATCTCCTTTGAGAAGGCAATGGAGATGGTAACTGTATACAGGTTTAGAATGAAACAAGAATGTACTAAGTGACCAAATGTACCAAAAGTAAACATTTTTATGGTGGGTCTTAATAGTGTAACATACTTAAAATCTGGGAATACAGTTGTAACTGGGTCAGGAGTTCGGCATGAGAAACAAGAAAGTGTCTAAACATGCTTACAGTGACACCAGATCAAAAACACTCAGAGCAAGAACTATAAGGACAAAACGAACTTCCCTGAAAAGAAGAGCTGATTACACCCTGCCAGGAGTGCAGCATCATGGCAGCCCCTTAGCTGGGCTTTGGGTACTCTGAAGGCAGAGCTGGCTGGTGCAATTTGCAGTAATTCCCCTGTAGTTAATAGCTTTCTGACAATTACCACTGCTCCCAGACTGCCCTGGGCTGCAGCTCCAGTACTGCTACAGCCACACTCAGCTGCCTGTGCTGCCGGTACCCTGCAGTGCCTGTAGCTCCAGCTTCCTCCACACCAGCAGTGACACTCAGCAGCTCCTACTAGCAGGGCTGGAGGATGAACTGGGACCTGGCACTGGTAGCAGGGAAGGGCTGAGCCTGTGGGGGACCATGATAATGATTATATGTCTGTTTGAAAATGGATTTGGGCTCCAGGACCCTACTACCATATCTTACAGGCTACAGCTAATTGAAGATAGTGTTGTGATTGCACATATTCCAATGGGGACTCTTTAAACTGCTGTAAATAACTCTCTCTCCACCTCTCCTGTTTCCCACCCAGAGGTGCTTGTTCCTCTCCTTTTCTGTTCCGTGACGTTATGGTGTTAGAGCACAGCCATGTGAAGCCAAAACAGGAGAAGAGACCATGTGAGTAAAACCACTTTCCCATTTCTGAGCTTGTTAGATCAGGTGGGATGCAGCAGCATGTGGGAACCCAGCTCAGGCCATTTGTGGCCATGCCAAACACCATCCATGCTGCTGTGACAGCTTTTTCCAGGCCACAGGGATGAAAGAGCTAACATGATGCTATTCATTTTCCCAGACAAGGGTGAAATGCTCAGTGCAAAACTGACCACAGAGCAAACAGGTCTGTTTCTGGTTTAAGCTGAAGGAGAGGTAAATGTTCTAACACCAGAAAAATCTTATTCTAATGTGGGAAGAAACTGCATTCTCCATCCTAGGTTTGTGACTGCAGTGATCTCATAAATACAGAGTTCACCTTGGGAAGGTCCAGTTACAGCAAATTTTCAGCTTCTTTCCTTTTCCTGAGGCTGCTCATTCCATCCCAGAGAAGACTCCTGCCTATCAGTTGTCTTTCTAGAGATGTTGGTAATAAGTTAGACAAAGCGTATAAACACCATGATCATGAGATTTCATTAACGTTTGGAAAATCCCTCTCTTTGGTTCATAATAGTACCAAAATTCTGGATTTTACAGCCCTAGCTCAGTTTAGCAGTCCTGGATGCATTGCCAGCTGCCTATGGAGCAAACCCTTGAGTCAGATCTGTTCATATCAATCTGATATTTAAAATCTTTCCTTCCAGGAAACATATAGATTTGTCTGGCCAGGGCTGAGGCTGAAATGCAGCATAAAAATCAGGTTATTTACAGACAGTAACCTGGACAGCATGTTGTTGTTCCAGCCATGGATAGCACTTCAAAGAGAGCTCTTACTACTGACTTGTGTTTTAAGACATTGAAGAGCTGACTGCTCAAATATTACAAGTTATTATTTCTTTGAAAGATGTGTGCAGCTTGTTTGCAGACCCAAAAATCTAAGAGAAAACATAGAAAAGGGTTTATATGGGTTTGAAAAGAACCACAAAAGCTGGGGAAATCTGGATAGCCAAAAATACAGCTTGAGTCAAGGAAAAAAAGTCTGTGTTGGTGACAGAAGAAAAATTGCTGCCTTGCAGCAAAGTACGCATAGCTTTGTTTATGTTGGTTGGCAACCTCTTGTACTCCTGGACTGCCTTTCTGTCTTTCTCAAGATAGTGCTTCTGAAATGGTTGGCCAAGTAGATAATTGGGTTCATTGGCTGCATATTTACAAATATGGTGTATTTGACAAAGTTACAACTGGCAGTGCCTTTAAACTGTGGTTCAGTGAGTTTATCAGTTATATATGAATTTAGATATGTTATCGCAAGTCTGCACTATCTCTAACCCAATTAATTACTGGGAAATGTGTTAAAATAATGAATCCTGACAAATTAAAGAGGGAGAGTTTATACTTATCTAGCTATTGAACTGCTTAGTTCTAGTAAGAATTGTATTACTTATTTTGTTAAATAGAAATATCAAAATTAAAATATTGGCATTTGTAGCTGCCCAGACACAGGCACAAGAAGCATTCCAGAGGGAAGCACTTTCTTTTTAAGCCATTTAATACAAATATTGCATTTGATCTCATGAGTCAAAATCTCCTGCTGGCACAGTGTAGTCCAGGGAGATGGTAAAGCAGTTTCGCCATCACAGCAGAATACAGCAGTGAGCACAGACAACACAGCTAAGGCAAACCAGCCCACAAATAGGACAGGACTACAATTTCCTCTCTCTGTGTTGGCTTTTTTTTGTCGCCTGGTCAACTCAGACCAACCCCTCCTTCAAAAAAGGTTAGTGAGTTGGGCAAGGTGTTCCCCTGGGGCAGGTGAGGTAGTGTCCAGTGCTGGACAGTACAGCTCAGCCATCCGCTCATGCCTGCAGGAAGCAGTGCCAAGGTCTGCCGGAAAATGACCTTACATCTCCCAGGGACAGCTCCAGCCACTCCACCAACTGACCAAGGCACCTGGCATAGAAATGTTACTGGATACAGCATTCCCTATTGTATTTTTCTTCTAGGTGTGCTGAGCTCCTCAAGGAAATCTCAAATTCAGGTCATGCTGATGAACCAGAGTTTAGCAGGAGAGAATACAGTACCAACATGAGGTACAGATGAAAGCAGTGAGTTTACCATGAGAAAGAATGAATATTTAGTCATTAATGCTCAAAAATAATATAAGCAAAACTGCTTGTGATTTTTTTTCATAGTTCACACTTTTCTGATTAGATAAATTAAAACACTGAGGAAAATTGAAAAATACTGGATCAAGTGGATCCTGTTGCTCTATTTAGTCCTATTTGGACACCAAAACAGTGCATTTGCAGTTCTGCTCTGTAAAGTGACTGAAACTGTCTGGATGCCTTTTGGGTAAGTGATTTGCATGTAAAGCAAATATTTCCTAATTACCCTACCTGAAAACTCTGCTTGTATATTTTTGACAAGTGGAGAAGATGATGTAGGTCAAACTATGGCTTTACATCACATTTTAGTAGTTCTGATTTTCTCCCAAAGACTTTCAGAAGAGTCACTGACTCGGGCTGTAGCCAGTCCTGGTGATGATGCAGCAGAAGGGACTGGTTTGGCTGCCAGCTCTCAGCTCTGTGAGCTTTGCAGTGCTGGCAGGAACAAAAAGCAGTAAAAACTTGCCTGTCAGTGAAGTCAGCAGCTCTCACAATGAATGCAAACATAAGGTAAATCTGCTGAGTAAGAAGATGCCTTCCTACGCAGTAACTTTAGAAACTAGAAATCTGAACAGACAAAAAAAGAGATTAAAAATTTGCTTGCTGCAAGCATGGGGTAAAATTAGGGGTGGAACGGAAAGCTTAAGTGATAGCGGCAGCATTTGATGGTATCTCCCATACGCATTATCCAGAGGGTGGTGACAGCATGATTCTCAAGCCATGTTTGCAGTTTAGGTTGCATTTTGGCAAGCTAGTTCGCGGCAGATATAAGCGTAAGGCTGTTTTCTGAGGATGCAAGTGAAGGGCAGCTCATCCTCGACAGCACAGTGCTGTTCCATGTGGCCATCTGGAAGTGGTTTTATTGGTGCTGTAGGATGGGCTCAGTGAGAATCAATAACAAAATTGGCTTTTTTTTTTTTTTTTTCTGGTCAATGCCCATCCTCAAGTCAAACATTTGTCTGCATGCACGGGAAGGCCAGTTTTATCTGGGTGTGAGGTGCTCTGGCACACCTGGACAGTGCTGCACCTGCGCCGGGCAGTGCAGGGTCTACTGCTCAGCACCTCCCCTGGTTCGGTGCTCTGGGCGGACAGCTCTGGGTTTGGCACAGCCCTTCGGTAACGCCGCGCCGGGTCCAGCGCACGTGTTGCCGATGCTCGCCATGCCGGTGAGCCGTGAGATGTCCCGGGGGAGCCCGGTGTCCCGGGGGAAGGCATGGCC
>NW_008236184.1:4074967-4119311 GCF_000691975.1 Corvus brachyrhynchos
CCCGCCCCCCCCCGCCCGTGGGTGGGGGGGTGCGGGAGCCGGTGTGGAAGGCGCTGGCTCTCTGGCTCCTTGGCTTTTTGCAGCCTGAGGGCTTCGCGCCGCTTGGAGTCAGTACCAAGTTTCCCCAGAGTTGTCCGAGTTCGGAGCGCTCGGAGCGTGTGATAGCGACAGCTTCACCTCGTGCTGTGGGTTCCGCGGCATGACTCGCGGCTCACAGTGCTTGGTGACTTGCACGTCTCTGCTTACATGTCTGTCCTTACAGGCAAAATGTTTTGTTGTTTGTTGTTTTTTTTTTTTTTTTTCCTTCTCTCTTAGGAGTGTGGTGCTTTAGTGAACTGTTTTTTGTGAAAGAGCCTCAGGACGTTACTGTCTCAAGGAAGGATCCGGTGGTTTTAGACTGCCAAGCCCGTGGTGAAGCTCCTGTAACTATTACATGGCTGAAAAATGGAGGCAAAGTGTCTGAAAATGAACGGATCTACACTTTATCCAATGGCTCGTTGTATATCAGTGAGGTGGAAGGAAAGAAGGGAGAACTGTCTGATGAAGGATTTTACCAGTGCTTAGCTCTGAACAAATATGGGGCCATTCTCAGTCAAAAAAGCCACCTTACACTAGCAAGTAAGTCCCAGCTCCTGTTTATTAACCTGCTCGTGAGTTTGTGACAGCAGTTCCCTAAACAGCACACAACAACCTATCATTTTGATTGTGTACCTGAAAAGTTAAAATGCAAAATTATGGAGTAATTCTAGAGAACCTTTATTTCTTTTTAAATGTTTAAAGATTATGAGAAAAACTTATGGTGGTCCCTTTTTGAGTCTCTGCTGTGGCAGAAGTGGTGCAGGCGCCTGTGAGACCTCTTGGGCAGTGGTGCCTTGTGTGGGTGGCTTATGTGTGTCACCAGTCTCTGGAGCAGGTGGTGATGCAGAGTAATGCTGGCTACAGAAGTCCTGGGTCTTGTTTGCCAAGTGCTGTTCTAGCAGCCTGACAAGGGTTATCTACAGAATTGATTAAAAAAACCAAAAAAATTCCTTGTTCGGTAGCTTGATGTTGTGTTGTGCCGTCTTGGAGCAGGCGGAATGATTAATATAGATGTTTATCTCTGGAGAGGAAAGAGGGGAAAGGTTTTCTGGCCAACTGTAAGGCCTTGCTTTTCTGACATGTGTTCAGCCAAGCAGGTGTGGATGCTATTCCTTTTGGGACTCCTCTGGAACCTCCCACAAGGGCCTGTTATGTGTTTCCACTAGGAAGCGAGAGTCGCGTTTCTGGAGTGACTCCCTGCTGCTGGATGAATGGTGAAGGAAATAGTTGTGTCTAAGTGCTTTTATGGCTTTAACAGACTGACCCCGGGTGTTTGTTGCCCTCTATTTTCCTATCATCTTTAAACATTGAGCAAGAGATGTGTGTGAGGAACGGAATGCTGTGCCTTTTTCCATGGCAGTGCAGAGCTTTGCCACTAGACTACTTCTACAACATGATCTCCTTTTGCTTCCCAAAAGTACATAGGAATGTACTTTTCAAAGAAAAGTAAATTTTGGCAAAGTAAAGAAAACTTTCATTTCAAAGAACGTATAACACAGAGAGTACACAGTTTATGTAGTCTTCTCATGTTCCCTCTATAATAGGACTTAACTGATGAATTTAATCTAATAGGAAAAGACTTCCTTTGACCTCTTCGACCCTGTTTTTAGTAGCAAGTTGCATAAAACTGGTGCTGGTACCTCTGTGAAAACTTGACATTAGTTCTAAGTTGCAGCTTTTACTAAATTCAACATGACAATAGTTATTGAAATTGGTACATTAGCTTACATTAAAAGATGTGTGAATGTTAACATTTGTTAGGTTTTTTTCTGTGTCCTTCTGACCTGATTGTAAAAACTGTCCACAAGATCCCCCAGGAAGGTGAGAAAAGCCTTGTTCTGTGAGCCAGAGCATTGGGTGGTTCAAAACCATTCTGGAAGCAGGTGGCTCCAAGTGAATGCTGAGTTTTCACATGCTGTAAGAATGTGAAACTCTGGACTGTTCATTTCAAAAACCTGCCTATGTATTACTTTTTATCTTGCTCATGTACAGGATTAATAGACTAAGTAATTCTTGGGTGCTTTTGGTAAAATGGTGAAAAATGAAGTATTACAATTTTTGACATTTAAATTCACCTCACTCAGAGTGTCAGCATGATTAAAAATTAGACAAGAAAACCCTTCTAAAGAGGATAGAATTTTTTTTTGTTGTTGTTAACCAACATAAAGCTAAGCAGCCAAGTGGCTGATGCATTCTGTGTGTAGGTCTGGAAAATTCAGGGCCACTTTAAACTGGAAACATTGCAGGATGAGCTCTATGCTTAATACTGGAGAACTTCCGGAATACTACAGAGCATTACAGTAGAATAGCATGGTAATGCAATTGTAGTATTTGGATTTATTCAGACAATACTGGGCTTCTGTAAATGTTTGCTTCTAGCATACACATTGTTTCATCAGAAAGGTGGTTTAATTTTGCTGATTTTCACCAAGAAAGACTTGTGAACCAATAGATTGCATGCTGTGGAATGAGATTCTTGTTTTGCAGCCCTTTTCTTTTTCCTTCCCCCCTTCTCTGTGGACTGTGACAAAAGGTTTCTTTTTCTTCTTTGAATACTTGAAAGGCTTTCTATGGCTGTTGGAGAAAACTGGAAGAGATAGCGGATCCATAATGATCACAGTAGGTGTTGTTGACTTAGTGATTAAGTGGTTAACTAGTGACCAAACATGAAGTTATCCTATGTAGCAGGCTCTTCTCTTTAGTCATGCGCCAATATGACTCGTTTCAGATTGTCATCTTTACTGTAAAGCTGTGAAATGTGGCAGCAATTTGTATTGTGATCATTTGGAGCCCATAAAACATGTGCAAAATTAGTTTTCTCTCTCATTTTCACAGTGTTTCTGCCTGCTCTCACGAACTGATTGAACTTTGCAGACGTTTTAAGTGAAATAAATGAAAGTCTTGTCGGGGGATTTTGTAGCCTTACAATTTTTCTTTTTAGAAGCAGTTGTCGGTTGCTGCAAAGGCAAATTACCTTGTGGTCAGGGTACAGAAGGAACTATACATATTAAACAGGTGGAGAATAGGCATTAAATGGGCATTCTTTCTTTGGAGGAAAAAAGCAAATGCTCTCTTCAGTTACTGGTAGCAGCAGGGTGTGAGGATGTTCTTTTACTTTGCCTGGTCAGAGGTTTTTCCAATAAGCTTATCTTTTGCTTCAGAATTGTAATGTTTAGTGTTGCATTTGGAAATCAAAAACTTTAATCTGTCCAAGAGTTTAAGATCTGAACACACAAGGAGATCAGGTCTTGGTTTCTAAACTTAGAAACTGGAAGCTGAAGGTTGCACTCTTGGCAAGAATTCCATTATTCATGTGCAAATTAAGAATTCACAGGGTTAAAAGGTTAGAAACTGGCCAGGATGAGGTTTACCCTTGTGATAAAGAGCAGATGACCCTCATTCATTGGCCAAAGCTTTCATGTAGCTCCTCTGCAAAGTTAGTGATTGCCATGAATTGTTCTTGAGGAATGCAGAAATTCAAATGTGAGCAGGCCTTTCCTTAAGTGTCACTATGGAGCCTTATCTCCCGAGCACATCAGAGTAGGTCTGCAGGGACAGGGTTCCTCCCCAGAGGCCCCAAGGCTTTGCTTTCCTGTTGTTCATCCATGCACAAAAGAATTTGACTAATTTAGGGCTCTTTTTTTTTTGTGAGATCCCCCTACTTTTTTAGAAGGAAGCTCTGGTGCTGAGGTGGTGCTTAAGTAAAACTAAATATTAGTTTCAGTACATGCTTGTAGTTACTTCCAAAGCTGGCTGATTGATGTGGGAGCAGAGGAGGAGGTCCTATCTGCTTCTTTGTGAGGCAACATGGGGGGGGGAAATGGTACTACTTAAGAGCATGACTTACTCAAAATTCAACTTTTGTCACTGCTACTGAGAGAGATCCCTTTTAACTGAATATAAAGGGAATGGAGACTCCAGCGAAAGTCCTTTTGGTACAACTTGGAATCAGCCAAAAGTAAACAAGCGGAGATTTTTGTTTTCCTGCATTTTAAAATTTAGATTTAACCAAAGTTAACCAAGATTTTGTCTAAAAATAAAGCTCGACTTCCAATAAGATATTATTCAGGAGAAATCGAGAAGGTGGATCATGTTCTGAAGCTGGTAACATGGGCACTGGGCAGTGATTGGATAGGTTGTTCACTGTTTATTTCCTTTTCACAAAAAGTGGAAATGGAATTCTTGAGATGGATGGTATATAAACAGCATTCCTAGATAACCCTTTCTCCTCTTGTAACTTGGCTGAACTGATTTTAATGTTTGTGAATTACAAGAAATGTAGGCCTAATTCTTCTTGTACAGGTTTCTACATTGCACAAGAGGGAAAGGTTATGCAAGCAGAAGGTTTCTGGGAACATGTTCCTGGAGGGAAACTCTGTGTGTGCCCACTGCACTGCAGTTTGTGGAATGCTGGGCCCTTTACACATAGCAGGCTATACTTTGTGGAAAGTTCGTAATTTTGCTTACCTGCTGAGGCAGTGATTTGACTTCTGGTCCTGCCAATAATTGGCTGTATTTATGTTTTTATAGCCTAATAGCATCTTTTGCTCTGCTTTTAAATATTTGCACTGAAGAGTGCATCCAGCTGAGCCTCTTTCTGTACTGTGACAATCATGTTTCCTTAGCTGTTCCAGCTGTTCGTTCCCACTTTGGCATTGTGCTGTACCTTGTGTGGGCACAACTGCATGTGTAGCTAACTGAGCATGGACTAGTCTGGGTTAAAATAATAGAATTAAAACAAAAGACGGTGTTTAACCCAGATGAGTTCCCTAATATGGTTTGTCTTGGAGCCACTCACAGTGATTGCACTGGTGTAACTGAGAGGACTGGTGTGGAGGTTGGAAGACTTAGTGGGGACAGGGGAAGGCTAAGGAAACTTAGACTCATTAAACTACAGTCTTTGTGAAACATGTAAGCAAAAATTTTGCCCTTCTGCTACTGATTTTTTAAAAAATAATTTAGTATCTTGCCTTAAAATAACAGGATTAATAGCTGTGGTCTAACAATATAGTTTTCATTTTCTATGGAATCTGTCATTTCAGGTGTCTTTCAAATGCGTATAAAACTCAAAGGTATGTTTAATTATTTTAAATAGTAATGGAGAGAGGTACAAATTGTGAGAAAGAAAGGTGGTGTTAGAGGGCAGAAGTGGTTTTGGACTGTGGTGGAAGTGAAATGGCAAATGGCAGCTGTAGCCAATAGTCTTGTATTGAAAGAGATCCAAAGTTTTAATGCTGTAGAACTGGTGTGGTTACACACAGCTTGAGGAACCTGGTGATCTAGGTTTTGACAAGTGCTGCCCTACTGCTGTTGCTTTGATTGGTTGATTTGAATATCCTGAGAGAAAAATTTATTTCTAAGCTGAGAGTGAACATGGCTGATCCTTAGTGCATTTAAATTCCAGTATTTTTAGGCAGGAGGATGAGGTTCCAATGTCTTAGTCAGCCATGTCAGTTGATAACAATGAAGAAGAACTGTAAGATTTTTGTTCTTTAACTGAGATATCCTTGAGAAATAAGAAAACTGAGAAATATTATCTTTCTTAACCCTTTTTATTGTAGTATTTTTCTCTACAACTCTCCAAGTGTATTTTGACCTGAAGTCCTGCAGCACATTGACAGAAGACAATTATCCTTTTAAGACACAACCATACTTTTTTTTTGGTGGTGGTGGTACTAGGGAATTCCCTCCTTTTTCAGCAATGACTGGGCTGCACTTGTAAGAGTCTTCCACAGAATAAGAAATGTGCTTTTATGTTATTACCAAGATAAAAAAAAACCCCAAAAACTTAGTGCACATGAACAGTGTTCATTTCCACTACCATGTTACTTGAGAAGTGAGCTTTTTATGGATTTTCTCAACACCTCAGTTTCAAATTTGTGTCAAGACTAATGCCAGACTGAGGCCTTCCATGCCCTTGCTTTTCTTCCTAGCTAGTAACACCAAAGCTGTTAGGGTTTATTTACTAGTTTTTATCAATGTAACTTTACAATGTATAAAGTTTTTACTAGTGTCCCTTTTAAAAGACTGTTCAATCTTTTTGTCAGTGTATTCTGTAGCGAAAGCTAATAAAAACTTCACCTACATGAGAAGTATTGAAGGAAAACATGGTGCTGTGCTACATGTTGTTCAGAGCTGTGACCAAAAGCACTCACTTCTTACCTGGTGCAAATTCTGTGTGTGCTATGTGCACTAGCCTATGGAGATTCCTTTCCTACTTGCAAGCAATGTATGGCAGCAAAAGATGCTGTTCTGTTCCTGCAGTGTGGTGCTCCCCCCCACTGCTCCCTTTCTTCCCCCTCCCTTTTTCTCTGCATTTCTTGGTGTAGAAATTGTTGAAAGGGCATTCAGTAAGGCCCCCTTTTGTCAGCCAGCTCTGATTATCCTGAAGAAAAGGATCTCACTCTGAGCAGTTGTTTGCCTAGAGACTTGTTGTCACGTCTTCACAATTTAACAGCTGTGGCTATTGATGGTGTGCAGAACAATTTAAGACAATGACAAAAGAGAATCTTGGAGGAAGAATTTAAAAGTTACTAAGCGTTTTCCTACAGAAATATGGTCATGCCCATTGTTGGACAAATTTGTGCTTGGTATTTGTTTGTTTTCCTCAGGATTTTGTATTTTCTCCACACTTTATCTCCAAAATTGTGGACATAATCTTTATTTAGTTTTGCTTTTTTGTTTTGTTTTGTTTCTGTTTCATCAATAGGCCCAGCTGTTAAATTGGGATTGATTACTTCCAGTCTTTATAACTGGTAATCACCACCTAAGTGAAAAAGTAATCAACAATGTCAAGACTCCACATTTTGTTGAGTAAGTGTGGGTTGTATGGTCAACATTAGTTACTAGGGTCAACCTCTAGGTAGCTTTTAAGCAACAGCATTTTAAGCAGTGTCTACATTTAAATGTTGATTGTCTCAGCAACTGAGTTAAAGGTGGAAAAAAAATTGCACTAGATCACTTGTGTTGGGAGGTAGAAATCCATTTGGCAGCCTTCCAAAACCTGCATCTGTAGTGGAAACAATTTTTGGTTGTACAAATTAAATTGTTACTTTTTAAAGACATAAACAGCAGACTTAGGGAAGAGATGGCTGTGAAACCACCTGAGTATGGACAGTTTGCCTAAGACTTAGTGTATGGAATTATTGTAACGTCCTCCTCTGTTTTTTCTGTATGTAAAAACTTTGGAGGGAGATGGCCTTCCTAATTTATTAGAGGAAAATAAGAATAAGCATTACTAGACAGATTTTTTTCCCTGCTTCTTTTACTTTGTTTCCTACCTCTCAATAATAAGTCTATTGGTTTTGCTGGGGTTTTTTTTGGTTTTTTGTTTTTTTTTTTTTTTTTTCCCAATTAAATCAAATTTTGTCTTAGGTGAGTGGAAGTTTTTATTTGTTTTTAACAACATAAATGCCCTCAAAGACAAAATAAACTAAGTGGCATCTGGATAATATGGTTAGCATCTCAAGGCCCTTTTCAAAGTGCTTGTTTCTCAAGTGCCCATCTCTTGTACTTCTGGTAGAGGTTTCTGACACAGCAGTGCATCTGCAGCTTAGGGAAATAGAATCTAGGTATCATTTCCCCCAGAGGCAGACAGGTTTGCTCCTGAAGTTCACTTAGATTCTTATTATCAAAACCCAAAAATGACAGAATGTGTAATCTTTGTATTTTATGGGGTAAAAATTTCAGGGTTCCTGAGTCTTTCTGTGCCAGTATTACACATTAAACAACTTTTAAAACTCCCACTGTGGTCAGGGTCTGACTTCTCTGACTTCGGCTAATGAGAAAACTGTAAATTTTTCAGTAGTTAAGCTTGAGCAAGTTATGTTTGCTTCTAGCCTGCACACTGTAGCAACAGTATTCTGTAAGTACCTGCTTGTTTACAGGATGTCAGAGCAGTAGAATGCAATGTGAGAAATGAAATACTGAAAATGAACTTGTTGTAAAAGACATAGGAATGCTGACAACAAGCTTTATATCCAAAGCTTTTATCAGGATTATATCATTTGAGGCAAAAGTTGCAATGTACCAAGACACTACTTCACCATCTCTGGCAGGGTTACTGGGGAGAAAGAAAGTCCACAGAGAGTGCAGTTATTTAACCTTCTGTAGTCATGATTCTTGCATTTATACCTGTTTTAACTGACTTCCTCTTCTGATTAAAATAATGAGAATATACCCGTATTCCCATAAATTATTTGAAAGGGGTTTTTTGACGTTGTTTCTGCATGTAGGCAAAGCTTTGGGGAAAGGAATGACTCCTGGAACACAAATGTCTCTTCTTCTCAAGACCTCACAGCTGCATTTTTACTTGTATTTTACCAATTTTTTCAATGGTAGAATAGTGCTAAGCAAATGACACCTCCAGCCTTGGAGAAGAACTGTGTTTGAAAGCAGCATCTGCCATCAGAATCCTGGTACAATTCTCCTGGACAGTGGGGAGTAAGATGATTGCTGTTTCAGGATGGTGGCAGAAATGTATTGTGAAAAGCATGAAGCCAGCTGCAGAGGGGGTCTTTGATATATTTTCCCATCTACAGAATCTTAGGAAGAAAACTTCCTGTGTACTGACTGATACCAAGGGACTGGTGGTCGGATGGGTTTGGTCTCAAAACATTGCAATTCACTGTATCTGTATTCTGGTGTGGAACATCTTTGCCAAGCACATGTTTTAGGTGGATGGTGGCATGGGTGACAAATTCCATATGTGCAAGATTTTTGGAATTGCAGCTTCAGGTGGGACAAACACAGTGTTTTAGATAGAAGAAAAGTCTGTCTTTAGCTGCAAGCTACTCTGAGTGTATTGATGACAAAGCAGCAAAACTTACCTTGTCCTAGTCCTCTAGCCTCAGAAGGTGTTAAAATTATGATTTAGAATTTAATAATAGCAATAATTTACCTTGGCCTAGAATTGTGTTAGAAATTTGCTCTTCAACTCTGAGGTGCAATAGTTTAATTCTGAAATTATGTGCTTATGAGAGAGAGTTTTAAAAGAAATAGTTATCTGATTGACCAGGCGTAAGAGGTACTTTATTACAAGAGGTAGTAAGAGGTAAGTTATTACAAGAGTTAAGCATGTCATCTGGTGTTCTTTTAATACATAGCTGGGGGGAAGTTAAACTAAGTCTTTACAGCTTGTGGTGTGCATCCTGTATAGAGTGATGAATGAATGTTGGAAACTGGAGAGGATTCTTTGAACAGAAGCAATTTTATATTTTCAAATTTGATTTTTAGCATCTTCAGATAATAATCTTGATCACATTGATTGAGTACATTGTTTATTCTCATTTCAGTAGATCAGAATTTCTAGTGTAAAACCTGGTTTCTGGGGTTTTCTTGGCTCTATTTTGAGGTATTTCAGATTAAAGTCTAAACAAGATAAAATAAGTTTAGAAAACCAGCTTACATCTCAGCCTTTGCAGCATGAGTTTCTCATATGAACAGCAAGGCTCCATCTTCTCCCTCTAAAATCGTAAAAGTTATCTATCAGCATATTTTACAAAGTGGGTTTGCCAGCTCTTTTAAGCTGTATTGAGAGACACTTTACACCTTAAAATGGAAAGCAAAACATATCAAATAGAAAAGCTCTTCATTTATTTGCTGATCTGTTCTAACATTGAAATTTTTCTCATAATTTGTGTCCTCTCCCATGTTCGCACTCTTTCTTCTTTCTCATGTCAGGTGCAGGCTGATTTTGCTGCATTTAGTTTTTGTTTTTTCATTTTCTCTTATAAATGTCACATATGTGCTATATCATTGTTTTGGATCTGCAAAACTGCTTCTGGTGACCCCTCCTTCCTTATTCCTGTCTGATGACTGGAAGGAGGTGCTGTTTTCCAGTGCGAGCTTATTTTCACAGCTGTGGCAGAGGAGGGAAGTGTCATAAGATACTTTGAGGTCAGTTTTGACCCCAAATTTAGATGAGGTAAAAATGATTCCACAGAACTATAATATCTTGTCTCAGGTGGTCTGTCTTTCACTTAAAATCAGACAATAATTATGATTAAGAAAAAGCTATTTTAATAACCATTGCAATAATGTACAATAAAACCAGTTCAGTGTTACACAGTATTGTTTTTTGCTTTACAACTTGTTACAGCTGGAAGTTTGCAAATAACCTGTTATCTTTTAAAAGAAACCTTAAAGTCTTTGAACATGCAGAAGAATTTTAAATGCTTACTCCTGCTTGTACAATCTTGAACATATTAATAAATTGCTTAGATGACTTATCAGCAAATTAACTAGTGTAAATTATTAAATTACCATTTCCCTGTCCACATCAAGATCTCTAGTAAACCTCTAATAACTGTAACATGTGCCTCAGGCAGAGCTGTGCATTATGTATGTTCTTTGTAGCGAGAATTCGTTGACTTTATGAAGCCATTGACAGACATTTATCATTTTGTTCATTAAACTTGTCTGTGACATCCGGTAAATTGATGTTAACTGGAAATATTCTCTGGGAGTTCTGGCACGACTCTGTCATTTTGCCTGAGGAGAAACTTTGTACATAGCATGTCCCAAATTACAAGGGTGAAACTTCCTTCCCCCACCTCCTCTCCCAAAGCCTAAGTGAGCATATGACCAGCTCTTTTTTCCCCTCTTGCTTTCAATGCTTATTTATGCAAACAGCCCTGTAGCCTTGCAGTTTGCAAGCAGATTTATCATTGATCTTCAATAGAGGTTGAAAGTGGATCTTGCTTTTATTAGTTCAGCCAGTCTGTGCCAGGAAGGCAGCTCAATTTTATCCCACAGCATATAAGAAATTAACTGCGAAATTCTTGGTAGCATTGATGGGAGTTTTGTGACATTCCCAGCACGGGGCAGTTAGTACTTGTTTTTAATGGTCATAATCTTTACCCAATGTTGCTTGTTGCTGAGTCTCATAGTGTTTTGTAAGTGACCAAATGCATTGCTGAAAGCCTTTTAATAGTGTAGAGCAGTGCTTTGTTTGGTCTTCTGAAATTACTTTGTTTGGAATGATGAACAATTTTTTCTGCTTTTGACCACCAGTATAGAAAAAAATACACACTTTTAACACCTGCCAGTGTTTGATTCCTGTGGGATAGCTATCTCTGGTAATGGTAGAGGCTGTTAATAGGATATCTGCCTGCCTTCTAGTGTTCCTGTTGTGCTACCTGGATCCAGCTGTATCAGGGATCTTTCAAACAGATATGAATGGACTAACAAATTGTGCCATAACTAACCAAAATATTTATTAAAGGGTCTAAGATACCATCAAAAAATTGAATACCCAAAAAATCCATTACATAAAATTTTTGTCTTTTGAGAGAAAGAGTAGAACAGTTGGCTCTTGAAAATATATTGTGTCTCACTACATAATAGTTCACTGGATTAAATGAATTTATTGATTTCTGCTTCTTTACTGACACACATTTATGAGCAGTTTCTTTGGCACCATGGCCACATGTCAAAGGTCATAACTTTCCTTCACTGTGGAAGAATAAAAGCTTTCAGATGGTGAATCCCTGAAATCTAAACAGGGCTTTATCCTCCCTTCCCCCCTCTATGTAATTACTGGTTTTGCATGGATTTATTTAAGATAAATACACAATAATAATAAAAACTATACATATTAAAGGAACTCCTATATTATCTATCATAAAATGACTGCAGGAAACTCTATACATAAAAGACAACATATCTAACCTGCTAATAGGTATTATTATGGAGCACATGGTAGTATATTAGACTCCTTTATGGTCAGAAATTTAATTGAAAATGGTCAGTTTTGAGAACACAATAAATATTTTTCATGAAGAATTTTATTACACTTCGGTTTAAAAACAGTATTTCTTTCCTTTTAGGGTTGTGTATACTTGATATGCCAGAGGAGATCCTGAGAGCAGATCCTGCTGAGAGAATGAAGCACATTTGAAATCTGTGCTTTGTGTTTAGATGAATGTTTATAATGTTGACATTTTCTTTAATGACCTTCATTAGTAGTAAGTAGCCCGTGGAGCTTTTCGTCTGTACTAGATATGAAAGTCCTCTCATGACGTAAACATGAAGTTACTAAAAAAAGAAATTGCAGTGAAACATAAAGAAGTTTAATCAGTCCACTAGTTTGCTAGAGGTAAGTAGGCAGGAGTAGTGGGGCTTTAGGACTCTCTAGGAAGAGCTTGTCTTCTGTTTCTGGCAGCTACTAACTGGTAGATTAGCTCTGACCCTCTCAAGACATAGCAGTTGAAGGTAACCTCAGCAGGGTGTTACTTTGATTTAAAATAATTAAAATATTTGTGCTAGGTAAGGTGCCATAGGTTTGAATTGTTAGCATGGCTGGCTATAGTCCTCTTAGCAAGGATGTTTCTGAATAGCAGAGCCTAGAGTTCTATCAATGGGAAGAACACCCCATGATTTTCTAAGAAGGCATAAAAAGTCCCCCCATCGCCTGCCCCAAGAAAGAATCAGCTGCCAGCCTTTATTTTTGCATAGTAGAGATGAAGCCTATTAATCTTTTAATCATGATTTTTAAAAAAGCTTTTAATCATGATTCTTGCAAAAAAACTATCATGGTAGACTTTTCTTCTACTCTGTTATTTTTGTGTGTGTGTGCAAATGATGATCTTATTCTAAGGGAGCTAGTGGCACTCTGCTCTTAAATTTACCAAATATTTATATTGTAGAACTGTTGTTGCTAATTTTCTGACATGTTAACCTTTTGGATAGAAATTTGTCATGCAAGCATCCATCTCTTTACTTTTAAATTTTTCTAATACAGTATTTTTAATCAGGGCTGTTTATCCTGTTGCCTTGAGCAAATCTAAGATGAAACTGTTTTCTGTGTTTTCTCTTTTTTTCACCAGGACAGCATGGGGATGTCTGCTTAGGGAACAGAGACATGGAACTTGTTGGGGAAGTGGTCTTTGTGTCTGGAAGTAGCTTTTGTTGTTGCTATGACTAGAATTGGTTGTCATGTAAGTTCTGAGGAAAAATCTCAAACTTTTTTGGTTTTTTGGCAAATGTTCACACAACCTTACTCAGCTTGACTAGCTAGAGACACAGAAGGTGCTGCTTGTGCTGAGCATGTTGCTTGTGAACACCAAGTTGGGCTTTCCCTCTAAGCAGTCCCGGACAGATGTAGACTTGCTTTTTTTTCCTGTCCTGCATTAATGAGGAGCTGAAGTGTGATCTAACACTGCCTGGAGAAACCAGCTGGCTTCGAAAGCTGGAAACAATGCTCTAATTACCTGGAGAGGAAGTTTGGGAGGGGAAGGGGGTGAGGTGGAGGTGTGAGTGGTATCATGTGTCTAGAGGTCAGGAAGGGTATTGGTGGGAAGAGGCGAGTGCTGAGGAGAATCTTGTGGAGTGAGGGGACCTGGGCTTGGCTCAGTTTGGAGACTGCCATGGGTACAAGATTGGAGTGGAAGAGGACCGGGAATCTGCCAAAGACTGACTCAAGAGAGTGTGCCCATCTGAGCAGCTGATCTTTCAGGACGTGGAAAGTGTACCCAGGAGGCCTGAACTTCCCTTGGGAACTTCAGAAAGACAAAAAATAATCTAGTCAGGGGATCTTTAGAGTATTAAAAATGCATTGCTGCTTCAGCCAGAAGCTTCTGCAATATGTGACATGAGCCCACGTGTCCCTACTTTTCATGGGAAGTCTTTGATTATGTGTTCCTTATGGCCTTGATATTTGATACGAGATTCTGAGGTTTGATCAGTTGGAGCTGCAACAAGTTGGGGGAGCTGTCCGTGATTGCAACACGTGGAGTGCTGTGAAGGATCAGTGTCATGTCTTGGACGTCTAAATTTAGTGAATATTTCAGTCCGCATCCAAATGTTTGTCCATACCCAACAGTAAAATTAAATTAATAATGGAACGTAATCTCAAGGTGTTGTGAAAGTGGATGCAGTAACATTTGTGAAGAACTGTAGTGCACAGCCCAGCAGGAAAGGCCATAGGGAAGTTGGTAACTCTGTTCAGGGCAATGCTTAACAGAGTGTAATAAACAAGGAATGAGGCCACACACTGAACAGAGAGGAGAAAACAAAATATTGAATAGATGCTCATTATGTGAGCACCATTCATTTGGTGCTGTGAATAGTGGGGGAAGTGGATTGTGCAGTTGTATTGTTTCCTAAAGCATGTATATAAACAGAGCAAATCAGTTACATAAACAGCTTCATTTCTTCAGTTTCCCAACTTCTGAGCATTTGGGCTTGAAAATTTTCGTTGTGTGTGTATACACACATGTGAGAGACAGGTATATTGAATGTGTGAGTGGGAAAATTTAGGGATTGGCTTCATTTATCTAATGATGTATGTAACACAAAAAAAAGAAATAAATATGCTTGAAAGTATTAGAGTTTTATATGGACAGGATGTCATGAAAAAAAGATTTGTAACAGAGGTGTGGCAACTTCTTAAACAAATAGATTTGTCAGAACTTTCTGATTCAACCAAAATGTGGTATCTGAGTATGTATTAGCAATAACTTTAACTTGATAATAATAATGCTCAAGTAGTATTTTATATATATATATATATATATATATATACACACATATGCTCATCTATACACTCTCTGGTGTTTGTCAGTACAAACTTTACTCTGCCATATGACTGAGATGAAAACTGGGTTTATTGCTGGTGCAGAGAAGAAGGGCTATTTTGAGGTGCCAGGCAGGACTGTGTGCTCCAGTGCTGTGGAGGAGTTGGCACCTGTGGGTTTCACCTCCTCTTTTATCTGCTCTGTCTCTTCTCTGAAGTATTTACTCCCCCACATAGCCTGGACTACCACCTTCTTGTTAGGCTACAGGTCTTATGTTGAGCCATAGGACGGATTTTTGGAAATACAGCTGTGCAGTCGTGACTAGAGAAAAGCCCCAGTACTTGGGGTGGTGTGTTGTTGTTGTTTTTCCTTTCTTTTTTATTTTTGTTGTTTCTCCTGATACATTTATATAAAGAATCTCAAAAGCAGTGAAGTATTCAAGACCACGTGCCTTCAGTGCAGCATGTACACCTGGATCCTCTTGGGGATCTGTACCTTTGGGTGCAGGGACCTTCTTTCTCTGAGGATGTTTTTCACAGGCCTGTTCAGAAGCTGGAATTATGGGGAAGTGTAAAGCGTTATTTTTATGTATTTTAATTGTTCCTTTTCTCACTATTTAGTTTCTGCAATGTTCACCATTGTCTTCTGTTTATCTAAATAATGGTTGCCCGGCCTTTCACAAACTTGTGATGGGGAAAGATGGTGACCACCTGAAACAATATCATCTGTGGCAGAATAGCCTGAGAACTTTAAATAACCAAAGGGGACCGTTTCCAAGGCAGCTAAGTGACCTTTGTATCCCAGGAGCAGACTATTCATAGAGGCAAAGCCTTTGTCCTGCTTTGACCAGTGGTCAGTGAACTCTGGCAGGCCCCTCGGCTCACCATCTTGGCCCTAGACTAGCAGCTGGTGATTGATTCATTTAACTGTCCAGATTCACATTCTTCTGTCAAGGACTTGTCAAGGAAGAAAAAGGTTCTATGGAGGGCTATTCATTTTACTAAAAGGAAGGGGATGCATTATATGATTGAGTGGATTACTTTTGGGTCAGAAGAGTTCCTGCATTGCTCCGTTTTAATTTGGCCTTCAATCAAAGAGAGATTTAGTTTATCAGTGCAGTGTGGTGCTCATGTAGAGGGACAGATAATTTCAATTCCATCAGTGCAATAGGGTTGTTTTGTTTTGTTTGTTTTTTGTTGTTTCCCCCTGTCCTTTCTGTGACTTGTCCACTCCACTATGTTTCTGCCCAAAAATTCATAGATTTTTGTGATTTGCTGATATGTCAGAGTTAAGAATATTAATTATTATTAATCTCACTCTTAGATTTAATATGTGTGATAGATGAGTATTAATGTTTCTACCTCTTGTATATGGTCTTAAGCAATCCAGGGAAGCCTCAAATAAGTAAAAGATTAGTGTGTTACCTCTGTTTTGGATGAAGGGAAAAGTGAGAAGAGAGTAAATTCTACAGGACCAAACTAATAAATTACTTTCCTCCAGACAACACAGGCAATGGTAAAGCTGAGGTTAGACCCTAGTATTATCTATCTAGTCCCTGTTTTCACCTCTAACAATTGTTTCTTGCACAAACTCAGCATTTTCTAAATGCTCAGGAGAGCTGTTTTCTTCTGCTGGTTTAGAATGCCTTTTCTTGTAAAACAAGGAAGCTGTTTCCATACATTATGAAACCTGAATCATGTTTTCAGTTTTATAACTAATACGTACAAAAAACCAACTTGGATTTGCACTAGGGAGGTGTGTTTCAGCTTTGGTGTGTTGCCAGGCTCCTCTGTCCATTTGACCTCCAGCTGGGTTGTGTTTCCAAGAAAATTAGGATTTTCTTGCTGGTCCTCTTCACGAAGTACTGAGCAAAGCACGTCCTTGCTTAGCTCCTTCCACTGGAAATAACAGGCATTAGAGAGCAGATCCGGCCAGTTAACCTCCTGCCTCTGTTTGAATGAACATGATGAGCTGCAGCAGATGAAATACGACCTTCAAGTTTCTTTTCCCCACTCTCATAAGCTATGAATTGTTTTGATTTGGCTTATTGAACGTATTATGAGGGATTTCTGATTGGCTTCAGGCCAAGGTGTTTTACTTCTGCTGATGGAAGTACAAGTGCATAATTTAGAAGAAAATACAGCAAAGCTTGATCTGTTGTATTCTTTTCTCTCCCTCTTTTTTTGGGGAAAAGGGAGAATTTTGTATTTGTCAAGATAAATGAATGGCTTAACTATCTTAAGAACACGAGGGAAGATGTAAATCTGAGATAATCTAACCTTGCTAACGCTTCTCTGTTATACACCTCTACATATGTGTCAGAAATCTGGGAAAAGTAAAACACCTGTTGAATAGGCAGCCTTCTTTCATGGAGGCCTGGTGGTATTCCTTTCCTGCCAGCAGCTGTGTTTCCCAGGGATCAGTCCCCTTGCTTGAGACTTACTTGTTTCAGGCTGGAGTAGGATGTCTGAGATGGTGATAACAGCTTCTCTGGGCTCCAGATAACACTTCCCTCAGTGCTTCCCTGGTGGCTTTGATTCATGGCCTTGAGTCAGAGACAAATAATGAGCTTTTAAAAACCATGGAAAGGAAAAATGGGTTGTCATTGTGTATTGGGAAAAAAAAGTATTCTAATAACTAGATGTATTACCTACTTAGTAGAACATGGCTGTTTAGTTGTGCTGTGACTGGGCAAACTGGAAATCCAAGAGTCCAACAATTGCCTCCCACCCAAGCAGTCAATAGCCATAGCAAGGTGACTTCCTCTAAAGACATTGAAGGCAATATAATTTTTATCTGGTTGCACTTCTACTTTGTTTCATGTGAAAATTGCAAGAGTTGTAAATACTTCCCCCTCCCCTACCTCCAGAATTTTTCAGGTAAGTGTCTAATTAGAGGATTTAAGTTGCTTCAATAAATAGGTAGTACTGACAGTGTCTTTTGTTACTTTGTTTTTTGTGTGAAGTTTGTTTCTGATTTTCTTTCTGCTACCCTCTGTTGAAAGACTGTTCTTGGGTGAGGTCTCTGGGCTGTGTAACGCAGTAGTGGAGCATTTGGTGACAGGGAAATGAGCTGCAGGCATTTGGCCCTTGAAAGTGGAGGCATTTCTTCTTTCCTTTCCCTGTGGGAATGACGAAATGTTGACATTTGGAGAGGGGGCTGAAGGGCTTGAATTCCCAGCACCCCTGCTCAGCATTTTGCAGTGAAATTGCCTTTCGTCCTGGGTTGCTGATCCTGAAACACTGTAAGCAAAAAATGGAGAGTGCTCCTATCTCTCAGGAATATCATTTCTGACAGTCTGGAGACTTAACAGCACCACCATATCAACTTACACTCATTCATATGGGGATGGTGTCAGTTTGCCACTGTATGAAATGAAACCCCTTTCTCTGCCTTCCCCCAGATGTGAGGGAAGGCGCAGTGGTGGGCGGTGCAGCAGAGGAATGTGTGGGGCCCTGCTCCTGGCCTGGGATGTGCTCTGTGGTGCTTCCTCTGATTGATGAGCTAGGCAGGGTGAGGTGAAGAGTGGGTTTTGCACTCTACTTTGGGTCTAGTTTTATTTTAGCCAGGAATAGCATTTATTCATTTTTAGAGATACAAGACTGATAAATAGAGGTTTTACCCTTCTGCTGGCATCTGCAGTGAAAGTCATTGGTCAGAATGGTGCAGATTTATGCTTGCAGTGCTGCAGACTCTTGTTGCAAAGTGCTGAAATTGTCTTTTCTGTGTTGCACTGAGCGATTATTAAATTTTTCTTGTTCTTTGAGGAACTTTAGAACCACAGCAGTCAATCTTTAAATCTTTAATGTTCTATTTTTTTTTTTTTTTCTTTTTGGATGCCAGATTAGGTTAGTTGTGAAGGGGCATGTCTTTTGTTGCAAAATCCTGCTTGTGTTCTGATCCTTGTCTTCATGTTGTAAAGTGCAAAACTGTGCTGGATGCTCCCCATGCAACAGTTGGGCTATTAAGCAGAACTAATTCTTCACAGAATGGCAGCAACTCCAAAGAAAGGCATCTGTGGGATTAAGCATAGATACTAGAAGGCAATCACTAGGCAAACTGCTGAAGGAAATCAGTCCTTGCAAGGGAGAAAGTGGTGTGTTCTTTCTACTGAATGCATGCAGCCACACAAGTAGAACAGCTTTGAAGCTGGTTAATGTGGCTTACTGTGTGCCTTTTCTCTCCTATTTCCTATGCTTCTTGTCTGCAGAAGAGCAGAGGGGAATTCCTTGATAAGTGCATTAGCATTTATTGTGCCTTCTGTGGCCACACACTGTCGCCTGGATGATAGATAGACTGAGAAGGGAAAACCCCAGCTGGGATGCCTTCAAAAGTGGAAAGATCAAATCTCTCATGCTTGTTTACATGGCTCGGTAAGGAATGTCAGTCACACCATCAATAAACTGTTGAATATATAGAGGCACATATTTCAAAGCCTCAAGATTTTAATTCCTTTAAAACAGTGCTAGTGATAACTCCTGAGGTGATATGTTTGTCTGCTTTTATTGGTATGGGTGGTAGTGGTATATTTTTTCCCTCCTATCAAATTATTCAGATGTAGTAAGGCAATATGTGTAGTCATGTGAGTAGCTTGGATGTAGCTGCAAGAGTGGCATTGTTGCAGTATCAGTAGCTGCTTCTACCAAAGTAAAATAGAAAGACCTAGGTGTATTATCCTGTACTTTCTTCCTTCACAGATTGGGAATTCTGATGCATGGCCTTGCATTGCAGTTGTGGATTCTCATCTCAGTGCTGCTCTAAGAGCACCTGATGGGCAGGAGAACAAACTGTAAAATAAGGTGTTCATGGGTTGGTAGTTTGTAAGTGAGGATCCTTCTGTTATTTTCTCTAGTGCATTGCTGCTGCCCAGGATCCCATTTATTGTCACAATTATGTTATTATGTCATGGATAACAACCTCTGTGTCTGTTCCAGGAATTTGAAGAAGTGAGGAGGGAACAGTCACCTTGTCAAATTGTACCTTTCTGTTCCTGCATGTGTGCTTCTGCATTGAAGAGAACTTTTTGATGGGTGATTATCCACTTCTGAGGAGCCAATTTTCTTCAACTGTTTTGAGATTTTTTTTTTCCCATAACATACAGAGTGGACATGCTGATTATGAACTCTTTCTGTTGCTAAGGTTAACACTTTCCAAAATTTAGTGCTGCCTGTTCAGCAAAAGAAAAGAGCATCTTTCTTAAAGTACAGTATATCCTAAGAAGAAATTATTGCTTTTATCCTTGGAAAAATTGATCAATATCAGAGAGATTCCTGATGTATTGTGATGGTGTTGAGGTATTTTTTCTTAACTTTTTGAGGTTTTTCTCCTTTCCTGTCTTCAACATGCATGCATTTGAGTCCTCTTCTCTTGATTTTCTGCACTGGAATAGATCAGAAACTTGCTCACAAAACTTCCATTCTCTATGTGGATGTCATGGTTTTAAGCTGAAACCAGGACAGTGGAGAAGACAATATATTTTCCTACTTTCTAGGGATACTGTTAGAATGAAGGAATAAGGATATAGTGTAGGAAAGAAAGGATAAATGAGTACATTTCCCTAAAAACCTAGTCCGGAATAGCCTAGTTGACTTCCAGGTTTTCAGGAAGAGAAAATACTATATATGAAACTGCAGACTGGTCTTAACTTTGAGAAGCTGGTGGCGAAAACTGTCTGTGTGTGGCCATAAGCACTTTTATAGAATCTAGTCCCAGCCCAAATGATGGAGAGCTTAGTGATCTTCAGTGGACAAATTCAGACTTGGTTATTCCTGTACAGGGATTTTTAAAATGATCATTCGTCAGCCACTGAATTAAGAGCTTTAAAGAAAGGAGCAGAGGGACCTGAAAGTGTTAGAGGAAACAAATGAGATTGCAGCTGACATCTCCAAGGGAACTTTTGTTCAAGGGTGCTCAGGCTGTTGACCTCTTTGCTTCTCCATTTCACTGCCTTTGGATTATAGCATTCTTCAGTACCAGAAAAGTAGTGGGTAATTTCTGAATGGGCAGGTTTTAATTTTTTTTTTTAAGCAGAAACATTGGGCATTGCTGTACAGAGATTTTAATGCACAAAGAAACAGTTTTCTTTGTATTTTATAAGTATGGGTTTTGTATACGAGGCTAATTATTTCTTTTCTCCCTTCTTATTGGAGATTGGCGAGTAATGCCTGGTGATCTGCATCTTAGTTTGGAAACCATTGTCTAAACATTTCACTTCTTAGATACCTGCCAGCAAGTTGGCAAGAATATGAGAGAGGAAATGACAAATTAGACCATACCATTGTTTCCTCCTTTTTTACACTACTTTCTCTATTGCTTTTCTCTCTCATTGTTTAGTTTAGTGTGGAAGTAAGTATGTGGTAGGCTTGGAGTAAAAGTTTTTGCAATAAGGTGACCATAAGTTTTAGCAGAGCAGTTTCCCAAACTGGCTGGCAGTATGTTGAAGGCAAACTGCAGTAAGCTGTGCAAAGGAGCTCAGCCTTTAGCTGAGCAGTCAGGGCCTTGGAGAAGATTTGTCCAGAGCAGAAGTAATGAATTGAGAGTAGCAGAAAGGGCAGATGGCCCAAATCCTCACTCATCACCTCATCCGGGATTTCTTGGTATTTATCAGTGAAAGCTTTCTGTAATTACCCCTATGTGCAGAGCATTTTCTGGTCCTTCCAAATTCAGAATGTGATTTTGAAAGGGTTTTGCAGGCTAATGCTCCAGAAAAATTTGCTCCTCAGATACAACAGTACTATTCTGTGAACTGAAACATGAGGAGCACATGGTGTGAAGGATCAGTTTTGTCTAAAGGGAATGTCAATTTTCATGGCCAAACCTGGCTCATACTCTGTGCTTGTGTCTTTCATGCTGTGGAAATGGGGTTTTTAATCTTGTTAGCTTTTTGCAATATTTGGACGTTTTTATTTCTTTTTAAAAAATTATTATTATTGTTTAGGTTTGTGTTTTCAGGAACCCAAGTTGTAGTATTAAGATAGAAGCTCATAAAAATGCAGTTCTGTAATTTCCCACTCTTCAGGGTTTTCCAAAGCATCGGAACAATTAGTGTAGAATATCATTGTGTTCTGTACTGACGGTAATTCTGGTCCACGTTCTCTGAAGTGTTAAAATGACTGCTAGGAAATACTAAATGGCAAATGGGTAAAAAAATCTGTGGGGTAGAGAGATTAATAGGTGTCCCATATCAATTATTGATCGTGTCAAATCAATGTGGCAGTTTCGGTCTCATTTAACTTCCCTATTATTTAATTTTAAGGTAATAGTTTGAGTCTGGACTCCTTTTTCAATGCAATTCTGAGCTATCATCTTTAAAACTGCTGCTACAGTGTTCATACTAAAGGGAAGGATTTTCTTCCTTGGATTTGATATTAGTAATTCAAGGCTGCTGTTTGATTTGATCTCTTGTTTTTCTTTCTTCCTTCAAATATTTCTCTTCTGTTACATAATATCTGAATTGGGTGTCATTTCCTCCTGCCCCTCCCCCCACTTTTTATGTGCAACCTTTAGATTTTCCAGGAAAGTTATTTTCCTTTTCATATTGAGAAATTACATGTCGCAGTCATGGCAAACCAATGTGTATCTGTCATGTAGTCTTAGGTCTGTCTATCCTGCCTTTTTTCTAAGAGTGAGTTTGTAGTAACCAGCTTGATAGAACAAAGGAAAGGTAGGAATTAAAGCTAAAATAGGAAGCTGGGAAACAGGTAAAATTAATGCCCTTTAGCAAGATGACCACGCTGCCAGGCAACTCGAGCGAATACTGATTTTAAAGTCATGTCTAACAGTTTAGTGTTAGTACCTAAGATCCAGGGATTAATAGCAGCAATCTCCTTGTTGCACATTAAAAGGATTTAGTTTAGTTTGGGATTAGAGTGTACAAGGTGCCATTCTAGCACAGCTTTTCCTAAGGTATCAGTGAGGTGAAGTGAGATAGCTTAAAGACTGGTTTCTCTATCTGTTGCAGTTATGCTATATATGCACACACACACGTATGGATTTTAAAACTGTGGTGAACTGGTTCATTAATCCTTTAAAATTTATGCTACCTTTAGAAGTGAAATTGTCTGGAAAAGCTTGTTTGAAAGGCTGTTGGAGTTATAGGTCTTTCTGGGACTGAAGATGTGGTTGGGCCTGGGTTAGTTCAAGGACATTAAAATCTGTGGGTACTGGTGTTGGAGCTTCAACCTGTAATCAGGACTTCCTTGTGCACTGGATAAGGATAACGTGCAGTATTCTGCTCTTCTCTCCTGCAGCTACACAGGGGGTGGAACAGGATGGGTCATTATTCTCCTCCCATTTTCCCTCCTACAGGTGTTTCTCAGCATGCAAGTGAGAAGAACAACCACCTTGAGAGCCTTGAGTTATATGAGAAAAGGCATATGAACTGCAGTCCCCTCCCTGGTTTTATTTTTTTGGGGAGAAGGAGAAGAGTTGTTTAGTTGTTTTATTGCTATCAGTTACTTTTTGTTAGGTTAGCACAACTCATTAACATGTCAATGTGAGATAGCGTTACTGCCAGGGATTATTGATACAGAGAAAGAAAAATACAGTTTTTAAATTCTAGCATAATAAGTTAAGCACCTGATACAGCATTCTCCAGAATTTTCATTGAGTTCCTAACATGTGGGCAGTGATGTCAGCAGCCTGGATGATTTATCTGATTATTTATTTATTTAGTGGTGCATCTGATTTTTTTTTTTTTTTTTGGAAAAAAAGCAATTAATTTTGTTCCAATTGAGTTTAAGTATCAGGCTTCAGCCTGGTTTGGTTATTAATTAAAACTAAGTATATTAAACTGAAGTTTTAGCCAATAGTAGTACAAAAACATGCAATTTCAGAATATCTCTTTAAAATGCAGGGTTATAGAAAAAGTGTATTTTTCTAACCATTCTGGCCGAAATTAAAAATAACAGCTGACTTTAGTGAAAAAGTCACACTTACAGTTTATCAGAGGACTTAAATCTCTGGTAATTTATAGGAATGCCATTATGTTGTTTGAATTACAGTCTTTTATAACAGTCAGAATGAACTGACACTTTTCCTTTGTGCCTGAAAGGGCCAAATGTGTTCTGGATGATATCACTTCCTCTTACAGATGGAACTCCGTTCCTAAATAATAGCCATTAGAAGGAGGAAGATGCCTGTGCAGACAGAGTGAGATCGTCTTTGCAGATGCAGTTGCTTCCCTTATTTGCCTGCTCCGTACCAGTACATTTCCATTCAGCAACCTCACCTGAGCTCCCCATGCTGGAGCTAAAACCTCTTCTTGCCTTTTCTGTTCTTACAAATATACAAAGAAGTATTAGGGAGAACAGGGAGCAATGACTCTCATTAATCGGTAAGACTATCACTTCTCTCTTGAGTTTCCTTTCCCAGAGCTAATCAGATCCTGGCTCTTTTCATCTTTCCTTACAGGTCAGGTTCTTTTTCTCCTGAAATCTCTCATTTTTATGCATCACATTGTAAAAATACTAATTCTAGGTCAAACAACACTTGGTTAAAGTTTTAAGAGTGAGTGTAAGGAATCACTGTGCAGTAGCACATACAGGATGCCCTTTCACAGTAATCCCCTTTCACTTAGTTATGAAAATCTTTACCCATATTGCTGTATTGTGAACTGTATCTGAACTGTGTATTGTAAGCAGAACTTCGGCTCCAAAACACTTAATTTTTACTAGCATCTCTTGGGAAACTCAGGAGAGATTCACCAATTATATCACTTGATGACAGCCCCAGCACTGTGTACTCCAAATGCCTGTTCAGAAATGAGGAGAAGAGCTCAGTCTGCAGTCTTGCCGTGTGTCTGGATCTGTCAGTATATACTCATACGAAGTTTATTCCAAATCCAGATCCAGACCAAAGTGTGTAATTTGAGCAGCAAATCATTGGAAATGTGTGTCTATATAGCCAAAAGGCATGGCAGAACTCCTTTTATAATCTCTTTTTAAGCCTTGTTCCTACAAGAACTGAGAAACTGCATAAACTCCAAGAAAATATATGCAAATTTGCTTTGGTGTTAAAATGTAATACACATGTATATTTGTTGGATTTTTCAACAGTGTTTCAGAGAGAGTACATCACAAAAACTAGATCAAGAAGAGAAGAGTTGTCATGTGCTCTCCTGAAATCTATTTCTTTGGAAAAAGCCACAGCTTCTCTTTAACATAAATAAACTTTAACAAGTTTATTTTTCTCAAATGAAACCTCTTCACCAGAGAGTTTAAAGAAATTGGAAGATCTTGGCTTCACTTGAAGGGTTAGGGCTGTTGTGAAATTCTCAATAGCATTAACACATGCCTTGTACAAATGGCATTATGCACTTTTGTTCTTTCCACCTTAGCAGTTCATCTCTCTGAGTGGCCATTATCTCTTGAGAAACACTTGAGCATCACTATCATGTTCTCAATATTTGGTGCATTCTGGTTATTTGAAAACTGTCCTACTCTTTCAATTCTGGGTTTATCTTTCATTCTTACAGGTTTTTTATTTTACAGTTGTAGTCCAGTCTTGGGCTAGAGTCAGCTGCGATGAAACAGTAACCAACATGTAAGTTTCTGGAATTTCTTTTGCCTTTAAGAAGGCTCATTCAGAAAATCACATAATGACGTGAAGTGTGTTAAGTAGAAAGTGCAGCATGTAAGGAGCAGGTTACTGGATTTGTGTTGCAGCAAGCTTCAGGACTTCAGGAGGGAATGAAGTGGGTGTGTGTTGTGCTTTTTTTTTTGCTTGTTTGTTCGGTCTTTTTCTTTTCATAATTAAAGTCAGTGATGGACGGCTGCTGCATTTAAACAAACAAAAGGTGTGAGGCATGAGCTTCTTAAGTTTTACTTTTTCTTACCTTAATAGTTAAATCTGTGTAAACCTGCTTAGGTACACAGAAGGTTTTTACATGATTCAGGATAGTATTCAATCCATGTGCATCAGCAGTGGTTCTCTCATACTGCATCAGTGTGTCACAGCAAGTAATGATTTGGGTTTTGAACCTGTGGATATTTGCCTCAATGGTAAATGAAGGAACTCATACCAGAGCTGAAGTCTGATTTCTCTCTGCATAGATAACATTGATAGCATAAATCACACAGTTCTGTCCAGTAAAGATCTTCACACTCAGAAGTAACTATACAAACACATGCACCTATCACATAAATTTCAGGAATTTATACAAGTAAATACAGTTTCTAGTAATTGTCTTCTGCTTCTGTAAGCAACATTTGGTATCTTGCAAGTTAAAAAGGGTGGGAGCATCAGCTTCTCAGAGTAGCATTAATCATTTTCCTTTGGCTATAAATCTGGGAACAAAATGATTAAATAGACTGGAGAAGAGGGAGTGAAAACTCAAATAAAAAGGCACTTACATTTATTGTGTTGCAAGGTTGTTTTTGGGAGCAGGGTATGTCTCTTGAGACTTTGTTTCTTATCCATTTTATAGAGCTCTGGCGTCTTAACAGCACTGCTTTAATGACTTGTTCTTGGGGTTCTGAGCTGGAATCAGCGTTTGCCAGGAAAATAAGCCTGTTACAAAGAGGTCAGGTTTCATGAGACAGCAATAGACTTGTAAAAACAGATTTTACTGGAACAAATAAAGTCAGAATTAGGAAGATACCAGAAATGTGCATAAAGAAAGATACAGAAGAAGCAAGTATTGAGCTAAACTGATAAACAATAGTAAATTTAAATGAGAGATAAGCAGGGATTTTTTGTTTCTAAAACTGCATTTAGTGACATCAATAAGTTTTTCTGAAGATTTTGTGCAGTTCTTCATAGTTGTGACTTTTGCTGTCTTTAAAGATGAATTTTCAGGGAAAATACATTGTTCCTGATCAGGTGGAAAAATGTTCTTTATATATCAGCTTCAATTAACCACTTGCACTGGACTTTCTGTACAGTGTACCTGAACCTGTTCTTGCTTGCTATTGTGATGGAATTTTGTGTTCTGTGAAATACTAATTGCCCTCAGTTTGCTTTGTAGTTCTTGAGAGTCTCGCCTCTGTCTTTCATCTTCAGCTGTAATGTACCAAGCGCATGAAAGTAAATCATTCTTGCTATATATGTAAATGAAAACCTAATATTATGTTTCTGTTGTCTCACTGTGTCCCTTTAAATAATTGTACCAATATAAGAAAATTCTGGATGCAATTTTATAGTTCCAATGGAGATGAAACTCCTAAAGCTGTGAAAGAGCTTTCCTTCAATAAGACTGTATGATTATCTTCTTGCCTTGTTGCAATGATCCTTTTTCATGCTGCTGACTGTGGTGCAGCTGTGTTACAGGATGGCTCTGAAACTCGCATCACATTGCATTGGTTTGGTTGTTCTTATCATTTATGCCTTTATTACATTCCTAGAAATTTTATTTTGAAATGTGAGCCAACTTGTCTAGTTTGCTGCATCATACTTTCAGTAAATAAATGAAGAATGCAAAGCGCTGTATTTTCTGTTAGAAAGTCTGTTAAGAACGGCTCTAGGGAAGTATTATTCTGACTCCAGGTGAACACACGTTTGCGTAGGGAGAAATTAGAATGAAGAAGAAGGGAAGGAAGTAGGACAATCTCGATGCCTTTTTTTCCTGTTTCTTTTTCCCCTCCTCTCTCTTTTGTGGTGGAAGATTACAGGAGAGCTGGGTTGCATCAAATCCAGCACAAAGCAAATCTGGACAGTTTGGAGTTATGGGAACAACCTGCTGTATGTGCAGGTTATTTGCCTTTTACTGAGTCTGTTTTGTGCAGCTGAGCTTTTGTAGATAGCCAAAAAACTACAGTGTCTCTTTTTTTACTTCTGATGATTCCTTTGTAATCAAAAGAAAGTCGGTTTAAGGCAAGAACTGTTTTTGTGTCTCCCCCAACAGGCTTTAAATGTGAGAGTTCTGTTGTAACACCTTTATGCATGTTGTGGGGGTTTTTGTGTTCTTGAACCTGGTACTGCTAAAAAGTGAAAGAAAGAGCAAAAATTGGAACCTAGTTCTGTTGGTGAGAGGACAGTTCTGTCTGCAGTGAGGGTGGGGAGGGAACAGACTCAAGAGTCTTTGGGGCTGTGTAAACCTGCTGCCAAAAGCACAGGTTGGGCTGTAAAAATGGGTACCAGGAGCATCTCTGCTTCCTGTGTCCTGGGTGTCTGAGCCACATTTGAGGTGCCAGACCTAGTTTACAATGGCCATGGTGTCTGCATCATGTGTTTCCAACAGCTTTCAAGTGGTTTTGCTGTACAAGGTGGTTCTGTTGTCTTGCTATCCACAGTCTTTGGGTGGTCTGTTCACGAAGCGACACACTCTCGCTGCTGATATGATTAGGGACACTCATTCCTGTAGTGCTGATGCAGCTACAGGAATGCAGTGCAAAAAAAAGTGGATTTATTCACACCTGGGAAGTGAAATAGGGATATGAGTAATAGGAATCTTTAAGTTGTGTAGTTAGGCCTGTGCTAGGAATTAATTTGTGCAGGGAAGGGAACTCAGGTGAGTTCACATTTCCTTCACACTCCAGTATTAATCTCTTAATGCTGTGCTGTACCATTAAAATGACAGGAAGGGGGAGCACTCAGTAGAATGCCTGGTGTGCATCAGTACTGCCTGTGTCCTCCATGCAGAATGGCATTTTTGAAATGTGTTGGAGTAAATAGGATGAAAAGCTATTGCCATTAATAAACAAGTAAAATAAAGAAATTATTTAAACACAAAGCTTGAATATTCAAGAGATGGGTAACTTTTTGCTGTTGGTTTATCTATTGCAACCATGTTTCTGTATCGTTTATAAAGGAGTAGAAATTTAATTGGAATCTGATTTTTTTAAAAACAAAAAAAGTACCATTGAGTTTACAGAGACTGTTCCCTCTGCAGTTACTGGGGGTGGAAACGTGTGTGAAATTATTTGTGTTGAGTTATCCAAAAGGAGTTGCTTCGGAAGAATTGTTCTGTTAGTTGTAAGTAGCAGTAAATAAGCAATTAATCAGCAGGTTTTGTATTACTTTCCCTTATTTTTTGAGCAAGGAAATCCAACAACTGATCAATTTCTTAGCTGTCTATTAGCTGCAGGGTATCTATTGATCTCCCACTTCAGTTGGCTCAATATTGTGAACTCCTCAAGTTGTAGATGCTCAAAATGACATTGATGCTCTGCACATCAGGAGTCAGTTTGGTGACTGCTCAGACTGTTGGGATAAAAGTGTTCTCACCTGCTTCAACTTATTTTGAGATTTTTTTAAAAAAATTTTTGATTTCTTTTTCTTACCACACATGAACTTGTACAACTCTGCAAATGCTTTATTTTATTAAAGTGAGTCAGGAACCAAATGGTGTTTTGGAAATTTCCTACTGTAGTCAAAATTTTTAATGCCAGTCCCAAACTAGTTGAATTGACTTGAACTTTGTTAGTCTAATAATTGATATGGTTACCAGCTGCATGCCAGTCAATTTGTATTCTTAATTCTATTTGAGCATGTCATATTTATTCTCATTGAAACATTTTTTACTGAATTAGGTTAAAGCAAAGTTATTTTAAGTAAACCTTCAACCAGTGAAAACATGCTATTGAGCTAAGGTGACAAGGCAGTTAGAGCCATCTTTCTTTGCATACAGAAATAAAAGGACTATTTGAAGTATTTCTGGGTGTTTTTACAAGTTGATCTATGAACTAGAGTTTGATTTAACCAGGAATTTTTTCTCACTTTAGTCTGTTAAAATTGATGTTCTCTTATTTTTAGCCATTTCTGCATTTGAAGTCCAGCCACTTTCAACTGAAGTCCAAGAAGGTGGAGTAGCTCGATTTGCCTGTAAAATAACAGCAAACCCTCCTGCCACTGTGACATGGGAAGTGAATAGAACAACTTTACCTTTAATCATGGACAGGTATGTAGAGTTACACATCTTAGAATGTATTTTATTCTTTGCCATCATTTTGATCCTGCTACAAGAAGAAAATCAGAATACTTGCAATGCCATTACATTAAAAAAGTTCCATGACAACTATTGAAATAGCTAGTCAGAGGTATGTTGCTAATGAATTTTAAATACCTGTTGTGAGTGCAGACCAGAGTCACCCACTATTGTCTGCACAGTAATCACTGATCTTTGAACTCTTATTGGTGAATTTTGTATGCAAGTCATCCTCAGGAACAGGAATTGCAGTGGGGAACGGAATGGGTGAACTTTGGCTCTGGGAGTGGTCTGAACTAGTGGGGTTGCTTTCACTGAAGAATTGATGCTGAACTTGTTTTTCATTAGAGGGACAATAAAGAATTATATATACAGAAAATTGGATTAAAACACTTGATACCAGGGAAATTCTATGCAAGGGGTCGTCTCATGAACTGATTAACTTGAAGAATAGAGTCTGCTGTCTGCTAGATTCTTTCCATGTCCAGTTTGTGTTCATTGAAGTGACTCCTGTCCTTTTTGACCTGTAATTCCATTTGAACGTGTCTAAGATACCCAGCATGCAAAGGAAGGAAAAAAGAGAAACTAAAAATTGAAACCATAGGTGGGTTTCTGGGAACTGTACACCAGTTTGCCCATATATCAGAAACTGCTGTAAAAATCATCCAACCTGAATAGTATGAATGTACTAGAAGGCTAAAGAAGGTTGGGATAGTTGATTCTGAGGCTGAGAAAGAGCTGCTTGTTGAAAGTAAATTCCTCTGCTCTCATGGTGGTGCTGGGGGGAATTCTGCCTGTAGTTCAGAAAGGCAGGAAGGTGAGTCATGTATCGGGAATGTTTTTGAGTCTCCAGCCTGCTGTTCCCAGGTCAGTGTAGCAATGGCTGTTTGTAAATCAAGGAGTTAATTCCACAGTGGTGTTCACTGGCTGAATGTTTACCTACATTTCTTTTTTTTTGTTTCGCAAATCATTGGAAATGTGTGTCTATATAGCCAAAAGGCATGGCAGAACTCCTTTTATAATCTCTTTTTAAGCCTTGTTCCTACAAGAACTGAGAAACTGCATAAACTCCAAGAAAATATATGCAAATTTGCTTTGGTGTTAAAATGTAATACACATGTATATTTGTTGGATTTTTCAACAGTGTTTCAGAGAGAGTACATCACAAAAACTAGATCAAGAAGAGAAGAGTTGTCATGTGCTCTCCTGAAATCTATTTCTTTGGAAAAAGCCACAGCTTCTCTTTAACATAAATAAACTTTAACAAGTTTATTTTTCTCAAATGAAACCTCTTCACCAGAGAGTTTAAAGAAATTGGAAGATCTTGGCTTCACTTGAAGGGTTAGGGCTGTTGTGAAATTCTCAATAGCATTAACACATGCCTTGTACAAATGGCATTATGCACTTTTGTTCTTTCCACCTTAGCAGTTCATCTCTCTGAGTGGCCATTATCTCTTGAGAAACACTTGAGCATCACTATCATGTTCTCAATATTTGGTGCATTCTGGTTATTTGAAAACTGTCCTACTCTTTCAATTCTGGGTTTATCTTTCATTCTTACAGGTTTTTTATTTTACAGTTGTAGTCCAGTCTTGGGCTAGAGTCAGCTGCGATGAAACAGTAACCAACATGTAAGTTTCTGGAATTTCTTTTGCCTTTAAGAAGGCTCATTCAGAAAATCACATAATGACGTGAAGTGTGTTAAGTAGAAAGTGCAGCATGTAAGGAGCAGGTTACTGGATTTGTGTTGCAGCAAGCTTCAGGACTTCAGGAGGGAATGAAGTGGGTGTGTGTTGTGCTTTTTTTTTTGCTTGTTTGTTTGGTCTTTTTCTTTTCATAATTAAAGTCAGTGATGGACGGCTGCTGCATTTAAACAAACAAAAGGTGTGAGGCATGAGCTTCTTAAGTTTTACTTTTTCTTACCTTAATAGGTGTAAACCTGCTTAGGTACACAGAAGGTTTTTACATGATTCAGGATAGTATTCAATCCATGTGCATCAGCAGTGGTTCTCTCATACTGCATCAGTGTGTCACAGCAAGTAATGATTTGGGTTTTGAACCTGTGGATATTTGCCTCAATGGTAAATGAAGGAACTCATACCAGAGCTGAAGTCTGATTTCTCTCTGCATAGATAACATTGATAGCATAAATCACACAGTTCTGTCCAGTAAAGATCTTCACACTCAGAAGTAACTATACAAACACATGCACCTATCACATAAATTTCAGGAATTTATACAAGTAAATACAGTTTCTAGTAATTGTCTTCTGCTTCTGTAAGCAACATTTGGTATCTTGCAAGTTAAAAAGGGTGGGAGCATCAGCTTCTCAGAGTAGCATTAATCATTTTCCTTTGGCTATAAATCTGGGAACAAAATGATTAAATAGACTGGAGAAGAGGGAGTGAAAACTCAAATAAAAAGGCACTTACATTTATTGTGTTGCAAGGTTGTTTTTGGGAGCAGGGTATGTCTCTTGAGACTTTGTTTCTTATCCATTTTATAGAGCTCTGGCGTCTTAACAGCACTGCTTTAATGACTTGTTCTTGGGGTTCTGAGCTGGAATCAGCGTTTGCCAGGAAAATAAGCCTGTTACAAAGAGGTCAGGTTTCATGAGACAGCAATAGACTTGTAAAAACAGATTTTACTGGAACAAATAAAGTCAGAATTAGGAAGATACCAGAAATGTGCATAAAGAAAGATACAGAAGAAGCAAGTATTGAGCTAAACTGATAAACAATAGTAAATTTAAATGAGAGATAAGCAGGGATTTTTTGTTTCTAAAACTGCATTTAGTGACATCAATAAGTTTTTCTGAAGATTTTGTGCAGTTCTTCATAGTTGTGACTTTTGCTGTCTTTAAAGATGAATTTTCAGGGAAAATACATTGTTCCTGATCAGGTGGAAAAATGTTCTTTATATATCAGCTTCAATTAACAACTTGCACTGGACTTTCTGTACAGTGTACCTGAACCTGTTCTTGCTTGCTATTGTGATGGAATTTTGTGTTCTGTGAAATACTAATTGCCCTCAGTTTGCTTTGTAGTTCTTGAGAGTCTCGCCTCTGTCTTTCATCTTCAGCTGTAATGTACCAAGCGCATGAAAGTAAATCATTCTTGCTATATATGTAAATGAAAACCTAATATTATGTTTCTGTTGTCTCACTGTGTCCCTTTAAATAATTGTACCAATATAAGAAAATTCTGGATGCAATTTTATAGTTCCAATGGAGATGAAACTCCTAAAGCTGTGAAAGAGCTTTCCTTCAATAAGACTGTATGATTATCTTCTTGCCTTGTTGCAATGATCCTTTTTCATGCTGCTGACTGTGCTGCAGCTGTGTTACAGGATGGGTCTGAAACTCGCATCACATTGCATTGGTTTGGGTTGTTCTTATCATTTTTGCCTTTATTACATTCCTAGAAATTTTATTTTGAAATGTGAGCCAACTTGTCTAGTTTGCTGCATCATACTTTCAGTAAATAAATGAAGAATGCAAAGCGCTGTATTTTCTGTTAGAAAGTCTGTTAAGAACGGCTCTAGGGAAGTATTATTCTGACTCCAGGTGAACACACGTTTGCGTAGGGAGAAATTAGAATGAAGAAGAAGGGAAGGAAGTAGGACAATCTCGATGCCTTTTTTTCCTGTTTCTTTTTCCCCTCCTCTCTCTTTTGTGGTGGAAGACTACAGGAGAGCTGGGTTGCACCAAATCCAGCACAAAGCAAATCCGGACAGTTTGGAGTTATGGGAACAACCTGCTGTATTACAGGAGAGCTGGGTTGCATCAAATCCAGCACAAAGCAAATCTGGACAGTTTGGAGTTATGGGAACAACCTGCTGTATGTGCAGGTTATTTGCCTTTTACTGAGTCTGTTTTGTGCAGCTGAGCTTTTGTAGATAGCCAAAAAACTACAGTGTCTGTAGCCATACTTCTGATGATTCCTTTGTAATCAAAAGAAAGTCGGTTTAAGGCAAGAACTGTTTTTGTGTCTCCCCCAACAGGCTTTAAATGTGAGAGTTCTGTTGTAACACCTTTATGCATGTTGTGGGGGTTTTTGTGTTCTTGAACCTGGTACTGCTAAAAAGTGAAAGAAAGAGCAAAAATTGGAACCTAGTTCTGTTGGTGAGAGGACAGTTCTGTCTGCAGTGAGGGTGGGGAGGGAACAGACTCAAGAGTCTTTGGGGCTGTGTAAACCTGCTGCCAAAAGCACAGGTTGGGCTGTAAAAATGGGTACCAGGAGCATCTCTGCTTCCTGTGTCCTGGGTGTCTGAGCCACATTTGAGGTGCCAGACCTAGTTTACAATGGCCATGGTGTTTGCATCATGTGTTTCCAACAGCTTTCAAGTGGTTTTGCTGTACAAGGTGGTTCTGTTGTCTTGCTATCCACAGTCTTTGGGTGGTCTGTTCACGAAGCGACACACTCTCGCTGCTGATATGATTAGGGACACTCATTCCTGTAGTGCTGATGCAGCTACAGGAATGCAGTGCAAAAAAAAGTGGATTTATTCACACCTGGGAAGTGAAATAGGGATATGAGTAATAGGAATCTTTAAGTTGTGTAGTTAGGCCTGTGCTAGGAATTAATTTGTGCAGGGAAGGGAACTCAGGTGAGTTCACATTTCCTTCACACTCCAGTATTAATCTCTTAATGCTGTGCTGTACCATTAAAATGACAGGAAGGGGGAGCACTCAGTAGAATGCCTGGTGTGCATCAGTACTGCCTGTGTCCTCCATGCAGAATGGCATTTTTGAAATGTGTTGGAGTAAATAGGATGAAAAGCTATTGCCATTAATAAACAAGTAAAATAAAGAAATTATTTAAACACAAAGCTTGAATATTCAAGAGATGGGTAACTTTTTGCTGTTGGTTTATCTATTGCAACCATGTTTCTGTATCGTTTATAAAGGAGTAGAAATTTAATTGGAATCTGATTTTTTTAAAAACAAAAAAAGTACCATTGAGTTTACAGAGACTGTTCCCTCTGCAGTTACTGGGGGTGGAAACGTGTGTGAAATTATTTGTGTTGAGTTATCCAAAAGGAGTTGCTTCGGAAGAATTGTTCTGTTAGTTGTAAGTAGCAGTAAATAAGCAATTAATCAGCAGGTTTTGTATTACTTTCCCTTATTTTTTGAGCAAGGAAATCCAACAACTGATCAATTTCTTAGCTGTCTATTAGCTGCAGGGTATCTATTGATCTCCCACTTCAGTTGGCTCAATATTGTGAACTCCTCAAGTTGTAGATGCTCAAAATGACATTGATGCTCTGCACATCAGGAGTCAGTTTGGTGACTGCTCAGACTGTTGGGATAAAAGTGTTCTCACCTGCTTCAACTTATTTTGAGATTTTTTTAAAAAAATTTTTGATTTCTTTTTCTTACCACACATGAACTTGTACAACTCTGCAAATGCTTTATTTTATTAAAGTGAGTCAGGAACCAAATGGTGTTTTGGAAATTTCCTACTGTAGTCAAAATTTTTAATGCCAGTCCCAAACTAGTTGAATTGACTTGAACTTTGTTAGTCTAATAATTGATATGGTTACCAGCTGCATGCCAGTCAATTTGTATTCTTAATTCTATTTGAGCATGTCATATTTATTCTCATTGAAACATTTTTTACTGAATTAGGTTAAAGCAAAGTTATTTTAAGTAAACCTTCAACCAGTGAAAACATGCTATTGAGCTAAGGTGACAAGGCAGTTAGAGCCATCTTTCTTTGCATACAGAAATAAAAGGACTATTTGAAGTATTTCTGGGTGTTTTTACAAGTTGATCTATGAACTAGAGTTTGATTTAACCAGGAATTTTTTCTCACTTTAGTCTGTTAAAATTGATGTTCTCTTATTTTTAGCCATTTCTGCATTTGAAGTCCAGCCACTTTCAACTGAAGTCCAAGAAGGTGGAGTAGCTCGATTTGCCTGTAAAATAACAGCAAACCCTCCTGCCACTGTGACATGGGAAGTGAATAGAACAACTTTACCTTTAATCATGGACAGGTATGTAGAGTTACACATCTTAGAATGTATTTTATTCTTTGCCATCATTTTGATCCTGCTACAAGAAGAAAATCAGAATACTTGCAATGCCATTACATTAAAAAAGTTCCATGACAACTATTGAAATAGCTAGTCAGAGGTATGTTGCTAATGAATTTTAAATACGTGTTGTGAGTGCAGACCAGAGTCACCCACTATTGTCTGCACAGTAATCACTGATCTTTGAACTCTTATTGGTGAATTTTGTATGCAAGTCATCCTCAGGAACAGGAATTGCAGTGGGGAACGGAATGGGTGAACTTTGGCTCTGGGAGTGGTCTGAACTAGTGGGGTTGCTTTCACTGAAGAATTGATGCTGAACTTGTTTTTCATTAGAGGGACAATAAAGAATTATATATACAGAAAATTGGATTAAAACACTTGATACCAGGGAAATTCTATGCAAGGGGTCGTCTCATGAACTGATTAACTTGAAGAATAGAGTCTGCTGTCTGCTAGATTCTTTCCATGTCCAGTTTGTGTTCATTGAAGTGACTCCTGTCCTTTTTGACCTGTAATTCCATTTGAACGTGTCTAAGATACCCAGCATGCAAAGGAAGGAAAAAAGAGAAACTAAAAATTGAAACCATAGGTGGGTTTCTGGGAACTGTACACCAGTTTGCCCATATATCAGAAACTGCTGTAAAAATCATCCAACCTGAATAGTATGAATGTACTAGAAGGCTAAAGAAGGTTGGGATAGTTGATTCTGAGGCTGAGAAAGATCTGCTTGTTGAAAGTAAATTCCTCTGCTCTCATGGTGGTGCTGGGGGGAATTCTGCCTGTAGTTCAGAAAGGCAGGAAGGTGAGTCATGTATCGGGAATGTTTTTGAGTCTCCAGCCTGCTGTTCCCAGGTCAGTGTAGCAATGGCTGTTTGTAAATCAAGGAGTTAATTCCACAGTGGTGTTCACTGGCTGAATGTTTACCTACATTTCTTTTTTTTTGTTTCCGTGGCAGGATAACTGCTCTGCCTACAGGAGTGCTTCAGATCTATGGTGTTGAGCAGAAGGATGCTGGGAATTACCGATGTGTTGCCACGACTGCAGCCAATAGACGTAAAAGCACCGAGGCAGTGCTGAGTGTTATTCCAGGTATTTACCATGTGAGAGTTTTTCAATGGCATCATATTCTTTCTTACAGTATAGCAAAAACACCTAGATGCCTTGACGAGATGTAGGTGTCCCTGAACCACTTGTCTGAATAATTTTGCTTGCTTGTATCTTGTGCCTAGAATATTGTTCAATGTAAGTTTCCACAATTACTGAAATAAGGCTTTTGTGTAAATGTAACTTTCAGCATCCTTTAAAAAAGTAGTTTTATTTCATATTAATTGAGGTTTTGTTCAGCTGTGCTCACTTTTTATCATTTTTGTTTATCTCTGCAAAGCCTCAGAATTGAAGCCTTTTCACAAACCATCTATAATAGCTGGTCCTCAAAACATTACAGCATCTCTTCATCAAACTGTCATACTGGAGTGTGTAGCCACAGGGAATCCAAAGCCAATCATCTCATGGAGCCGATTAGGTAGGTCTTGAAATTACAGCATGTGACCTTCAGCCTGTGGAGAGGAAGTAAAACTGGAAAGAAAGGATTTGAGCAATTAGGTTTCTGTTCTGAAGCTTTGTGTAGTAGGTAACAATTAGTAGGTTAAGGTAGGATGAGTGAAACACTTTCAGTTCCATGCTACAGTACTGCTGTTAAGAAGTCCCGAGTTTTTTGGAAGCTTTGGATTCCTTGATTCTGCTGTCAATCTCGCACTGCCCCCGGCACAGGTTGGGAACAGGGACAGGCAGGGTGCTGACCTCCAGGGATCCCTGACTGGAGCAGAATCAGTGGTGTGGGCAGGTTGTGGTGGCTGCATCCATGAAACAGACCTTTAAGTGTTTCTCCTCCTCTTCTTCTTAGAAGCCCTATGAGAATTGAATTGCACCCAATCAAATGGGCCATTCAGACTATAAATAGGTATAGACAAAACCAGGGTAGTCAGCTTGGGAGGGTAGAAGGAGGAATGCAGTAAGAATATTAACATTGAGCAGAGCATCACATTTTTTTCATGAAAACAACTTATGTTTTCATTCTAAAATGTTCAGAAATGTGCAAGTCAGGACTGCACATGTAGAAGCAAACCATGAAAAACTTTCCTACATTTCTCTTTCTAATGTAAGAAATAAACACATCTTTCCTGACTGATTCAGTGGTTCTTACAGAAAAACAAGTAAGAAAAATGTTCACCTAATAGTCATAGAGCATTTGCTGCGAAAATAGGAGAAAATACATGGTAATCAAATATACTAATTTTATCTGCAGCATAATTCAGGAGATGGATGATCACTGTAAAGATGGTGTGTATGTTGGTAGTGATGAACTGAATCATGGTGCCAGGCAGTTGGGGAGGTTAACTTCTAGCTGAGGTGGTGAATTTCAGATATAAACCACTTGAGTAGGTGAAGCCCAACCATCTGAATGGTCAGGAATTAGTGAAGAGCAAATTAAATGCAAAACGGAAACCTCGACTCCGATTTCCTTTGCACCTTTTGACTTTTTTACTCTAATCTAAGCCATTACTGCGTACGCAACCTAATTTAGATAAGTTATTGAAATGATCAGCCTTGTTACCCGCTTCTGCTGCTCTCTCAAACAGACCATAAGTCCATTGATGTCTTCAACACCCGAGTCCTTGGGAATGGGAACCTGATGATCTCTGATGTGAAGGTGCAGCATGCAGGTGTCTACATCTGCCGGGCCACTATTCCTGGCACCCGGAACTTCACAGTGGCAATGGCAACTCTCACTGTGCTGGGTAAGCCCGCTTCCATTTTCAGTGTGTTTGAACACCTTGTGTCTGTCTTTCTGAGCTCTGCTGTGTACTGGGCTGACATTTTATCTCAAACATCGTGCATCAAGGACTGTAGGAAAACTGCAGAGATTGAACAGATCACAGAACTGTGGCTGCCTTCTTCTGTCTGTTGACTTAGATGAGAAGTGTCAGATACCCAAGATTTGAGCTGTGAACTAGCACTTGGAGATACCCAGGTGCAATGTTTGCTCTGGGAAGACAGGCTTTCAACACAGGAAAGGACCTTGTAACCAAGTAGAGATATGTTACGTGTATCTATAAGAGAACAGTATGTCACAGTCTGGAGTTTGATTTGTTTGTATTCATAAGTGCATGAACAAAAATACTTTCAGTGCAGATAGTGTATCTTTAAACACATGTGCTTTGTTTACAAGGAACGTTCTTTCTGCGCGTGTAGATTTGTATTTGGGTGGCTTGAGGAGAGAGGTTTTAATTTGGAAAATTTAGTAGTAGTAGTAGGACTACTGTCCTTGCATTTGTAGGGGCTTGGTTTATTAATTATTTTTTCCTCTTGTAACTTATCTGTAGCTCCACCTTCATTTGTGGAATGGCCAGAAAGCTTAACAAGGCCTAGAGCTGGTACTGCTCGTTTTGCTTGTCAAGCAGAAGGAAATCCTGCCCCCAAAATTTCATGGTTAAAAAATGGAAGGAGAATACACTCCAATGGTAGAATAAAAATGTACAACAGGTAAGACTGCAATTGCTGTAGGAGAGCTGTGCTAATGATGTGCTACCAAAAGATGACATTCCAATAGCTAAATATAGCCAGTCAAGATATAACTCAAGTAAACCTGAAATTGGACATTAAATGTAGTGATGGATGCACATTAATCAATACCTAAAATAAGTAAAGCTTATGTGATAATTGCCTTACCTGGCAGGGAGGGTGGTGGGCAGGACTGGACTAAAGACTTTCACCACAGAGTTGGTTTAGATTTACACAGTAGCAGAATCTTGCCACTACTTCTGTTGAGTGAGCAGCTTATATTAAAGAGTTGGTTCAGGAATTACAAGCTGAAGGTTCTGCTTTTTGCAGGGAGGGAATAGATGTGCAGCTTTGTTTTCACTGTGCCTGGCTTTGGAGGCACGAACAGAAACATGGTGGGTTTTGCAGAACACTTCAAGGTGCTAAATTTCACTGCTGTGCATCCATTGCTAATAGAAGAATTTGTGGCATGTAAGTAAATTATGCTAAATTTAGGAAGCAGAGGCAAACATAACTGTTGTTGCATTATGTGGAGCTAAGTTTATCCAAGATGTGAGCTTCTTTTCCACCTTTTTCTTCCTTTTGGATCCAGTAAATTGGTAATTAACCAGATCATTCCTGAAGACGATGCCATTTATCAGTGCATGGCTGAGAACAGCCAGGGCTCCATTCTCTCCAGGGCCAGACTCACTGTGGTTATGTCAGAAGACAGGCCCAGTGCACCTTACAACGTCCATGCTGAAACCATGTCGAGCTCAGCAATCCTGCTGGCCTGGGAGAGGCCACTGTATAATTCAGACAAAGTGATTGCATACTCTGTGCATTACATGAAAGCAGAAGGTAAGCAGTTTGATTTAAATGCCATCTAATGATTTGTATGTGATAAGGACTTGAATGTCCTTGCAAAGACTGTCAGATTTGAATGGTTCACATTCAGGGCTGCATCAGAGCATTCCAGCATATAAATGCATACTGTAATCAACAGGCAAGCTTGGGGAAAAACGCTTTTGCCACGTCCTCTCATTTGTGGGACTGTGTTCTTCCGACGTACCTGTGTCTGATGGCTCCAGTGAGCAGATTCTGAAGTTAGGAGTGCACTTTGGAACCTGGGGCCTCCATAGTGCTCTCTGGACTTCCCTCTATCCTCAGCAGCAGCTTCTGCCTATTCTCTTGTGTGTGTGCTTGGCAGGGAAGAACAGAGCATACAACAGACTCCTGGAGGATTACAGAGTTGAACTTCTCAACACAGACTGCTCTTTTGTTTAGATCTCCAAATTTTTGTGACTTTGCTGGCTTTGATATATTTGGAGTAGAATAGTTGATACTTTGTCTTAACTACCTTCTCTTAAAAGGAATATTGGCCAGTTGGTAAAATCTACTCTTCTTTTACCCCTTGGTGTCCCGTAATGAGAAAAGTCTACTCAAACACAAGTGCTGAATTTCCATGAATGGCTTATCCCAGTCTCTGGAATGGTATACAAGTTCCTGTATAGAAGGGAATGGATAGTTGGAATAAAAATGAGCAACTAGGCATTTTAAAATCCCTTAATATTGTGTAATGCTTAGCTTTGAGTTAAGGTAATATAAGGTGGTAAGAAACAGCCACTTTTCGAAAGCAGGAGCTGGTGTCTTACTGATTTGGAAAATTCTTAGATGCATGGCTTCAAGTAAGCTGCATTGCAGCTCTGTTTTCTAGGAGTGATTTCAGTTTCCATTGCTATTCAGTAAGTGGTTTATTCAAGGACAGGACTGCAGATGCTCAGCTCTGTGTGGAATACCAGCCTGCCATCTGCTAAGCAGAGGACAGGAAGGACAGCTTAATTAATCTAATACTGATGCAGGAATAGCCACGTTTGCTTTTGCAAGTGGGATATTTCAGGACACAGGAGAATTTTGTCTGAAGGACGGAAGGAAGGAAAGAGTTTTAAAAGATAATGAGAACAAGAGGTGTGGGAAATTACCCCCTACTCTTTCAGTCACTGAGGTATTGTGCTCACAATCCCCTCTTAAAGCTAATATGAATAAAGTCACATTGGATAAGTTATCTGGATAATTGTAGGGAGTAGAGACCATACAACTTCAAAGAAAACTGGGAAACTGTCCTTAGGGAAGTGTGTATTTGTGCAGGAAATACTCTTGCACAGTAGTGAAAGGAGTTATCTTCTGCAATATGCTTTTTGCAAAAATCATTTTGCAGTCCCTACCTTATTTGCTTGCTTATCCAAAGGTTATACTTTATGAAATGAGATTGCAGCTTGTCTTGGTTTAAAAAACAAAACAAACTTCAAACAAAAGCAAGCAACCAAACAGAAACCTCTGATTTATTTGAACTTTCTCAGATACCCATTTTTTTTAATCTTTTCTGACTGCCTTGTGATATTTATCTTATTTAATGTAATGTTGTTGTACATCCTTTCACATTAGTGAAAAAACTCACATAAGGAGAGTGGAGAGAGCTGTGTAAAGAGGAGTAATTATAGTGGTGGGATTCAAAATGTAGGTGATCTGCATGCATTTTAAATTTTGTAACATGATTGCGTAGTATCAGAAGTTTGCATCAAAACATAAACCCCACTTTTGTTTTATAGAAAAATGTTGAGCTTCAAGGGCTAGTGGACTGCACTTCTGTAAAAAGAATAGCTTTCTAAGTGATAGAATGATAGCCTGTAAACCTTTCAGGAGATGTTGCACTCCCACAGAGGCATTATTGAAAGTCTAGGAAATGCCTTTGTGAATAATTATCGCATCAGCAATCTCTCTAATGTAAATTCAGAAACATTTAAAGAAGTGCAAATTAAATATTAAGGAAAATCTTTTGCTGACATTCACACCATATCGGGTCATAGAAGTGCTAACATAGACTGTTGACATAGTCAACATCTTATTTACTGTCTAAGAATTCTAGATAATTACATATTAGTGTAAATGTTTTGTATTAATGTATTGCTTTCATTATTCCTTTCAGCTTATCTTTCCCCATTCTACCCTCACACCCTTTTTCTGACCCTAATGTAGGTTAAAAATTATCTCAGATATATCTGACTTTACTAGATTTTATCTTTGCTTGAAGCTTCTTATGAACATAAAGGTATAAATAAAAAAGTTACAGACATATTTCTCTCTTTAGTTAGGAACCTCATTTGCAAGTGTGAGTAAAGAACATAGTATTGCCAAAGGAAAACAGTGCTTGCCAAGTCTCCAAAGTTGTACTGATGTTTATGATTCCATAAACATTAAATAGAAAGCAGAACTGGATAATGCATGCATCATATGCAGTTTTAAGGAGTTTTTTTGTAGACATCACAATGTGGTAGGTGTTTTGAATACAAAAGATACCATCACTTATTGTTACATTTCACAACTCAAATACTCTGATGTTTCACTGTAAAAACAAGTTCAGGTTCTCTTCTCTATATAAAAAAAAAGTTAGTGTTTTAATCAAGCTAGTTGAAGAAACTAACAGGTGTGGGTTTTGTGTGTTTGTTTTTTGTTTCTTTTAGCAGAATATTTTACATTCAAATCGGGGTCATAGTAGCAAGAAGAATAAGGGTCTGATGAGCGTGCATGTTGGAGTGTGTTAATTCCTTGTTAGTGATTTAGAAAAGGCACAAAGGGAACACTGATTGTGATGGAAGGCAAGCCTTGTTCTCTATTGTGGCTGTTTCATTAGGGCCTCTGCATGAGGCCTAGCAATCCATTCAATGAGAGAACAAGTCCTTTTAATTTGAGCTCAAGGATCTTGTTTAGCAGGTCAGAAATCGTGCCTTGCAATTCCTAATTAACAAGCCATTAACTAGTCTGTTGTGAGATGCTTGTAATCTTGTCTAATTAAAATGCTATCAAGTTAATTCATAAATGTGGGAAAACTTAATGGTGGAATTTGCCTTTCGTTTTGTTTATAAATTCCGTTGTGAAGAGGAGGAGCTGGCTCTTACAGAGTTTTGATTAAGTTGACGTGCACTTGGTGTGAATTGTTCGTTAGCACAGCAGCTTTCACCACACTTGGTCCACTTTATAGCTTTCCTCTATAGGAATAAAGCCCAACAAAGACAAGGACTGCTGCATGCATTGCTATGCATATTTTCGTGTTAATTGCTGGCAATTTTTTTCTTTTTTTCTTTTTTTTCTTTTTTAACAGCTTGCTAAGGAGCCAAACATTTTTGAAGCTTATTCTGGTCTGTTCTTATTGGCCTTTTTCCAAATTAAAATAAAAAACGTGTCAATCAAATGTAATAGAAGTTGCATGGCTAAAATGAGATCCTTTTGCTGAATAAATTCTTTCTGTTTGTTTCTTTTGGGGGGCAGGAGGGTGTTTGTTTTGTTTTTGATGGAGTGGAGCCCTCACATTCCTCACAGTCTGCTATAGAAAGGCTCTGTAAATAGGTTTTGAAAAAAAATCCTCACTCTAAACAAATAGATTTAGAAGCTGGGTATGAATGATAAGGCTATTAGAGCTTGTCTGTTGTGTTACTGTACATTGGGCACAGTTTGTTGTGACTAATGCTAAATAGGGTTTAGAGTTGTATTCAGCATCCCTTATTGAGGAAAATCCTGAAACACCACAACCTGTACTACAGCAAGACACAGTTACTCCTGTGCATAAAAGAGCTTTTGCTTAATAGGTTTGAAAAAATAGAGGCAGGCTGGGGAAGCACATGAAATTAACTTTGTAAGATCTTGAAGCCAAAATACTGTGATGTTTGAGGCTTTTCAGGAATTTTTGTTTGTGTAACCTTTGTTTTATACCAGGTTTAAATAATGAAGAGTACCAAGTGGTCATTGGAAATGATACAACCCATTACATTATTGATGACTTGGAGCCAGCCAGCAACTACACCTTCTATATTGTAGCTTATATGCCTTTGGGAGCCAGTCAGATGTCAGACCATGTGACTCAGCACACCCTTGAAGATGGTAAGAAATTATTTTGGTGAATGTTTTTATGTGCACTGAGTCGAATTGTGCAGTGGTAACAGTTCTTGAGGGTCTCAAATTTCTGTTGATACCAGTGAGACTTCTGGGTACCACAGTACAAGACAGCCAGCTCATGAGAGGAATGAGAATAAAATAACATTCTGACAGGGCAACAATGTGTATTACACAGAGTCTCTTTCTCTGTTGAAAGACATTTCATTAAATCACGTTAATAACTATTCTAGGTCTTTAAGCACTTCCTTGATGATGAGAATTTGACAGTAGCCTACGGTTGGTCTCTGATGCTCTCTTGGGTATCTGAAATGTGGATCAAACTGCACACCTACTACATCTTTTGCAAATTTTGTAGGGA
>NW_008236184.1:4119591-4131548 GCF_000691975.1 Corvus brachyrhynchos
AGGGAAATTTGAAATAAAAATTTGCTGTACAGAAAAGAATCTAACCTTTTGTTTTAGTTCGGGGTTTTTTTGTGTCTATGTGCCTTTTTTAGTAGAATCAGAATTTTGTGAAAGACCCTGCTGAATTATTTCTGTGCAATGATTTAATTAATCTGAACATCATGGCAGCAACAAACTGTTTAGTGTAGATCATTAGAACTGATTAATAAATTCTGACAGGGTTAAGCTTTGGCAGCATGGAACATTGCCATTTCTTGCTGTCTGCCTGTCTCTCTGTCAGAACCCTCCTTACATGGGTGGTGGAAGAAAACATGCACCAAGTGTTCGCCAGTGCAGGTTGTTGTCTGGGCTCTCGGTTGGAGCTGCTGCATCTAACCTTGACAGGCAGTGTGTCAGACCAGTCAGGTGCTGATTGCCTTTGATTACTGCTGGCAGCAATAAGAAGAAAATGTTGAGGGCCTTGCAGAAAAATGTTTGCTTAAGCTGTGCCGCATGCAGCAGGTGAGAAGTGTCAAGTTATTCTTAAACAACAATCTACAGAACTTGTTGGCTTATTTAGTTTTACATTACTGACACGTCATTGTAGGCTGAGGTATCAGACAAGCATTTTCTGTCATTTACCTCTTTATCTTTGCCTTTTTAGTTCCCTTGAGAGCTCCTGAAATCAGTTTGACGAGCAGGAGTCCTACAGATATTCTCATATCTTGGCTGCCAATTCCTGCAAAATACAGGAGAGGCCAGGTTGTCCTGTACCGTCTGTCATTCCGCCTCAGCACAGAGACCAAAATCCAAGTGCTGGAGCTTCCAGGCACTTCAGATGAGTATCTCCTTGAAGGCCTGAGGCCTGACAGTGTGTACTTGGTTCGTATCACTGCTGCAACGAGGATTGGCTGGGGAGAGGCGTCTTTGTGGACCTCACACCGAACTCCCAAAGCTACAAGTGTGAAAGGTAATTCTTAACATACTTTGCACTGAACAACAACGCCTTTTGGGGTGGTTGGATTTTTAAATTTTCTTTTTAATTCCAATTATACAGAACAGAAGAAAATGAGTCTAGAAGCTAAAACATTTGAGCAGCTCACAAACATGAACTAGACTTTCCTGTACCATTTTGTCCAAAGTGAAATACATTTCTGCAAACTAGGACACTACAGATTAGCACTGTAATGTGCTAATAAAGGATCTGAGTTGATGCATGTATGTCTGTATTATAAAAAAATGCACGTATGTTTTGAATATGCAAATTAATATTTGAAGTCAAATTTGTTATAATTGAGCTTTGAATTTCATTATTTTTTAGTAATGTCATGCAGCAGTACATTCAACTTTGCACAAATAGATTGAAAACTATGCAGATTTGAATTTTTAACTCTATTTCTTAGCTGTAATCCACACCCTTCTGCTTTGGATTTGACTGAGTTTTGATTACTATAGTGAATTATTAACACTTGATGAAGTGCGATGGTGTTGTTGATCATATTTGCTCTGGCTTGCTTTAAAACAGGAAATAACTTTGTAATTATCTTTGAAATGTTTTCAGTTTTGCTTAAAAATAACTACCTCATAAATTTATTTATTTATTTGAGAAGATGAAGAATTAAAAACTGTTTCTATTATGTTGTATTCTAAATTAAGTTGTTCAGTTTAGGTTCTAGGGAGTCAGACATCATAAGAAAGAAATAATTACGTGAATACACAGGTGAGTTAGAATAAAAGTCTGGAGTGAAGTTTGGACTGATGGACATACAGATTTTTGCATGAAAAATAGCTGTTTCTGCTATATAAGACTATGATATATACATATATATATTTATCTGAAACCAGCACCAAAGTCTCCTGAGCTGCGTTTGGAGCCCATGAACTGCACAACCATCACAGTGCAGTGGCAGCAGGACTCTGAGGACACTGCAGCTGTCCAAGGGTACAAACTGTACTACAAGGAAGAGGGGCAGCAGGAGAATGGACCGATTCTGTTGGATGCCAGTGACCTGGAATATACTGTCAGTGGTTTGGGTGAGTGTATAAAATATTTCTCAACTGTTTTGGAAGACAATGACACCTTAGAGAGCTTAAATCATTAGACCTGTAAGGCAACAGAGTTAGGTTTGGCCACATATTTTCCCAGCAATAAGCTCTGCAAGCTTGAGTTAGGCTGCTGAGGGAATAATCCTCTCACAAAATACGTGTTGCACAACACTTAAATAACCAGATCTTGTAAGTCTTGTGTAAGTTGGAAGGACACCCAACTACTTATCACAAGCTACAGAACTTAGTTAGTAAATGACATGTCTTTTTAATATTCACTTAATTATGGAGGTTTTTTCTTTTTTGGTTTTCGTGGTCTAGGAACAGTGAAAGATTAATATGAAACACCGAAGATTTTTCTCTGCTATTTTTAGCTTATTTCTCTCTTGTAGCCTTTGTCACAATTGTACTGCATGACAAGCACTACTTGTTCAACATAGAAGCAAGTGGCTCTTGTGCATGTTATAATCCTGTTAATATTTTTAAGGAGTACTGGTAAATATTTGCAGGACTGAGCACAAAGATTAGGGCACAGAGCTTGCTGAGTCCCACTGGAGTCTTTCTATTGATCACCTGACTCTGTTTCCTCCTGTAGCTCTTGCAATGTGTATTAGTACAGAGGTGTTGGGATCATCCCTAGGTAGAAGGTACTTGGTTTATGTACAGAACTGAGAATTTCTTTCATCAAAAGATGTGATCTATCACGTAATCAGCAAAAGTAATATAGGACTTGAGACTTGCTTTTTGAAATGTGTTGAGATAATTAGCTTAGCGATATTGTGGGGAATTAATCTTGACTAAGTTATCAAAGTTGACCTGCAGTCTTAACTAGGTGAAATGGCTTCTTGACCATGCTCAGATATTCTCATCTGCTGCATACAGTTGAGATACAATTTCAGGGGAGATTTGAGAGGAGCATTCTGGTCTGTTAACTGGACAACTGACCATCTGTGACCATTTCTAGCCAGAGCATCTGGCAGTGGCTGACTGTTTAACAGAGTTGCAAGACAAAAGAGCACTTTTGAGAGCACAGAAAGGATGTAGTGTCTGTGTGTCCTAGGACAGAAATGCATAAATCTTTTTCTTTTCTTATTATGCAATACAAAGCTGTAATTTCAAACGCGCAAACTTATTAACAATGTGAGCTACATGATGTGGATTTTCTCAGAACACTAATACTCCTCAGATGAAAATACTGTTTTACAGAATTATATTAGAATGTGTACTATCTGTGTGGTTTTGTTGGTTTTTCTTTCCAGTGACCATGTAGACAGGTGAGAAAACGAAAGAAAAGTGAGCTTGGGAAATTACAACTTTCACATGGTCACAGTTAACTGAATTGCAAGAAGGAATAATTCATGTGCTTGAGTTAACCATTCAGTCATGGTGCACATGATGTGTTGAGTGTTTACTCTTTATCGTAATTCTCAGTATCTAAATATGGTGACCAAAACATGATACATTCCATATAATCTGATTGCTGTAATTTATATTTTTCACATCTACATCACTTGTGCTGCTGTAGGCTAGTTTCACTGAAGAGTAGTTTTTTTAATAACTTCAGTAGAAGTCACCTCTCTTTTTTTAAATGGGATTTATTGAGTTATTTGAAGTGTATATCAAATATGAGTTTTCGTATGTAAGTTTCTTTGCTGGTTTCTTTTTTGTTTGTTTGTTTTATAGCATTTACAGTAAAAGGCATTCATCACTACAGCTACAAAAGACTCAGCTCAGGAAAATTGATTAGGTCATGATTTTCCACTGCTAAAATGATTACTTACACTGCAGCTTGGAAAGTTCGCACAGACTTCTCATAGCAATAGTGCCTGTCTGACTACTGTGTTTGCCCATTGCCAAGCTGCCTGTTGGAAATACTTGTGCATGCCAAATTATTTCTTAGAAGACAGTGCACAATCAATCTACTGCCTCTGGCAGCTGCACATGTGGAGAATGTAGCAGGTAGAATTGTAGGCAATACATAAACCCACAAAGACTGTAGCAACATCCATACATTAAGAAGGGATAGGTTTGTTCATCTTTTTATTTCTTGTTAACAATCTAAGTAATTTGGAGCAGTACATTTATTTACTTAGGCATTTAAAAGTTTAAAATATTAGTTATTAGGAAATGGGTCCTCCCTGGTACAATTTGAGGTGAAACAAGGCAAGCCACCATGCTGGGTTTTGTGACTATAGTAAACTGATTATGAACTGGACAGAGGCTTTGAGGACTGATATTCTGTCATCCATTTGCCTCTCCTGAGGATACTAAACTACTGATTTATTGACAGAGTCTTTAAAATAAATGTCTTCATTATGAGCTCCAGGAATTAGTAGAATACTGCAAGTGTGAAACTTGAAGAGGAAAGGTGTGTGTTAAGACTTTTGGTGTCATATAAGTCAGATAATATGGTCAAAAGGAAAGGTTATTCCTAATTTGAAGGAGTATGCTCACAGTCCTAGGTGCTTCCCAGTGGCAAAGAGGTTTCATAATGCAGTTTCTCAGGCATTGTGTGTTGCCACTGAATTTATATGGATTCGAAACACTCCCTCGTCATATCTTTGTCATGACCTACAGCTGCCCTACTATTCCCTGTTCTTTTGCATGGTTAATAAAATGCAGATATACCTGTAGTGACATTTAGAGCATGTCAATACATCCATGGAACATTATGCAGATGTTGGTACAAATGCCAGTTGTGCAAGATCTGTGTATTTAAAAGAAGACATTTCACTTACCCTGTGGCAATTGAAGTGCATCACAAAACGAGAAGTCATGATAGTCTCTAATCAAAGAGAACATTAGCATTGTTATTACAAGCACTGTTGATTCCTTTGTTGTTGATAGCTTTGATAACTACTGTAAATGACTGCAAATGTCTACAGGACTCTTGATGGATAATTATGATAGATAAAGCAGAATCAGCAATGCTAGTGTGAAATAGATTACAATTATTGAACATGAAATGTAGCAATATGAATATTATGCTTCATGTTTTTAGTCTTTTGTTGGTTCCTACCTTGTTTTCTGAGAAGTGACCTCTCTTTCTCCAGTGTAGGTCTACCCAATTACTTCTGTGTATTTTTATACTGGATTATTTAGCATGATAGTCACCACATAAATAGAATTAAATGAGCTGATCATTTATTGTTAAAATAAATATCCACAGTTTCACATAGACATTTGTTTGTGTTAAAGGTCTTTGCATTTATTTTTCAATAGCAGGCTGTTTCCTAGTCCAGTGTAAAATTCTATTACTTGAATTTGCCACAGGAGCAGACCCTTGGGTGCATACCATGCATTTTTACCTCAATTTTTAATTCCTCCATTGCTTCCTCCTGATCTAGAAATTTTTCCCTCCCAGAAAGTCTTTCATTGTGAGACTTGATAAGTCTGCTGGTACAGGTTCTGTTTCTGTATTGGTTCAGAATGTGTGTTCAGAAGTTGAAGTGAGTTTTGCTGGTGGAAGAGTTGGTTGGGGAACCTTCTCACTGTGCAACAGGAGAGGGATTGGCAAAACTTGAAAGTTAAAACAAACAGAGTGTCCAGATAAGCTCATCTCCCCCTTTAAATGTGTTCAGATTATTTTTTTCAAAGAGTATTTTCAGCATATGTGTATGCATCCGTGATGTTGGTATCACTCCTGTGCTAAGTGGAGTGTTTGCCTGTCAGATCTCACTGTATTTGCAGCTGTATCATTGGTAGGAAAGTGGAGCCTATACAGGGATGGCAATGACTTAGAAGAACCCATCTGAAGCTGATCTGGGAGGATAAAATCAAACTGAACTCCTTGGTTAGCAAAAGCAAGAAAGCGTGATCAGTTCTGATGCTGTAACACAAGAACTGTTTTTCAGGCTGCCTGGAAATCTTCATCTCTGAACTTCATTGTTCAGTTCTTATCATGCTGGTAATTAATTAAATGAATGCCACTGGTGATGGGGGGTTGCAACCTGTTCGTGTGCCTTTAGCCTCCAAGCCTTCTATGCTTGGAGGAAGGGACAAAAGCAAGAATTCACTCTGCTAGTTCATTCTTCCATGGCTGCTGTGTGGGAGCTGTACCACCCTCGGCGCTGGCAGTTACAGTGAGGGTTTCAGGAAGTTGCACTTTGGTGACAAGGCAGACATAGGGTCTCAGTAAATGCACCCGAAACCCTGAGGCCAGGAGGTACTGGCAGAGATGTGCTCATGTTCTGTAGGTGCTCTTTTGTTTTTGCTGCACGATGATATCAGAGTAACTTCTTTCACTCAGACACCTTAGGGGATGGAAAAACGAGTCTGTTTGCTTTGGTGAAAATGCCTTGAGCATGGGAGCCCACCTTCCTTGGCCTTTCCCTGGAGAAGGCCCCTCCCCAGGACAGCCTGTGGAGTGAAGTGTCCTGTGCTGGGAGCACTGCTGGCTCCCCAGACCTGGGGCTGCAGGGGCACTTGGCAGAAGCTGCCAAGTGATTGGATGGCCGTGAAATGGAGTGTATCTGCATAAAAGAAACCATTAAACTAATAAATTGGTTGGTGATTCCTGAGAAGCTTGGAGACACTCCAGGCTTTCTCGCTGGGAAAGCTTCTCCTGTGCTGGTGGGGTCATCTAAGATGTTTAACATGAGGTGCATCATGACCCTGGTACTTCTCCTGTTACCCCAGTTTTACATTACCCATTGGCATTTTTCCCTGCCCCAATCTAGTACTTTTGGAAAAATAATTTAATTCTGTCAGACTCATGCCTGTGATATACTCCAAAAGGTCTGGTCTTAATCAGAAAAGCTTCTCTGTCTGAAAACTCTTCTGTGTTCTGCCTCTTCCCAGTTACAGAGAGCAGAAATAAAGAAAAGTGCATTTCCCTGTGTTCCTTGACTTGGACAATATTTCCAAGTGAAGAATTTGTCAAAGTCTAAATGACACAAAGGCACATTTTGTGACCCTGCATGGCACTCCCCTTTGGAAAGGGAGCTTCTACTGAAGAATTAGCCAGCTACTTACTACACTTAGGATTCCCCCAGAGACTTGGCCTTCAGTTGTTTAATTTCCCTGGGATCTATTTATATTGTGTTACAGCCATGACCGTAGCTAAGCTTTAGTCCAGGGCAGCAAAAATGACAAGGTCATTCAACAGTCTATAGAAATTGAATAAGGGTGTGTAAGACGAGTCAGTGCAAAGAATTCCTCCAATTAAGCTGCCTGATGCACATCACCCAAGCATCTCTTGTAATGATTCTGTAAAAGTGCTTTAAAGTTTTGTAAAGCAGTTGATAGGATGGTCAGATAGGACACAGTGGTTTCATTTGCACCATACTGCAAATGAATGTGCTGAAAAATGTATGTTTTAAAAACTTAATGGCATCTCTGACAGTGTTGATGCTGTCTTTCTTAAGAACTGCAAATGCTGAAGTACTGAGAAGGAACACTGTAACTGCATTTCATGTGTTAATGTAGTTATTTCTGAAAGCTGGGGCTATAATTTCAGTTTTATCCCGTGCTTTATTGATGTCAAAATGTAGTCTCACATATTTGTATCTGACAGTTCTGGAATACTGAAAATTGCATGTGTGGGAATTGATATTGCTTTTTGTATGTAAGTTACTATGGAAATTTAGCTTGGAATTCCCATACAAATTCAAGCAGCCAGGCATTCCTACAGTTTCATGAAGTGATGTGAAAGAAACACAGGTCTTTCTCGAGAAACACTTTTTAAAAAAAATTTCATTGTTAAATGTTTTCAAATGGCATTAAAGTAAATATAATTTAGTATAACAGATATACTTTTTTCTGCTTGTGGTATTGTACATCAGTTCAGACATCCGCAGTTAATGAAATGCTGATTTGAACAAAAGACAGCTCTGTTAAAAAATAATTGGAAATTGCTTTAGTTCTTAATAAAGATGAACTAAAAGCTCAGTTTTCTTCTTTGGAGAACCAGATGATTGCACTGTCTGCTGTATATATTGTAGTCATTATATTTACATTGTTACATAGTGGAAAGTGTGTAATAGCTCAGTAGGTGACCAGGACAAATATTATCATTTATTTCCACTGTTTACAGCTGGGTCAGTCTAGTGTTTACTCATGCTGATTACATCCTTAAACTAAACCTCTTATCTGTCAATTCTCCTGATTGTGTGTAACAGCCTTGCTACTACTACTTATCAGCTAAAACATAAGGGATTTGCAGAGAGAGGGCAGGAAGAATCAGACAAATTGAACAGGAATAAAACAAAAAGCCCTAGAAGTAAACTGGGTATGTTTAAAATCAACCTTTTCCTCAGCTGTGACCCCATTTTCTTTCCCAGACATGGCAGATTATGTATATTTCTGGTTAAACCCAAGCTCTTGCCTAGTCCTGCTATGATAGTGCTTCTATGGCCCATCAATAAACAAGAGACACACATTCCTTGCTCCATAATCATGAAAGACAGACCTGTCACCACTCTTAAATGAGTCTGTCTTCCAAATGCAGACATGGCATATCAGCATATCATTTTTTCCTGGTTTTTTTATCTCAGGTTTTGAAAGAGAGGTTATAGATTAGAAGAGAGAATGGAGGGGGCTTTATTACCCTGTAGCTTTTTTACCTGTGAGATATCAAAGCAAATGGTGCTTTGATAAGCTTTTACCTCTTTTATATAAGGAACCATATTGCATTCTACAGGCTGTAAATGTAAACAGAGATCAAACTGGGTTTTCTGTTTTGTTGTGACTTACAAACGGTTGCATCATGTTTTGTTTCCAGTGCATGTCAGTGCTAGTAGTTTCTCTAGGTCTGTTTGTAGCAGAGAGCCCCCTTTAGGCTCAGATTTACCTGTCTCTGCTTGTGGAAGACCAGACTGAGTGGCAGAGGCAGGGAAGGCATCAAACCTCTCTCCTGTGCAGCATTTCTGCTCATGTACTTGTTGGTCCGTGTGCAGCTGAGTTGTCCTGGGGAAATATGGGAGGCTGCACAGTGCAAATACACTGGCATGAGATGACCAGACACTGATTCCACACTCACCCTCTTCGTTCATGCCTTCCTTATGGAAGGAAAATACTGCACTGCTCTGTTTAGGTGAAAAATTGATTCACTAAGGTTGTAAATTGAATTCTTACTGGGCAAAACTGGAGCCGATGTTGAACTCTGTGGCCCTTTGCTGGAGCTTGTTGGCCTGGCATCCATTACAGCTACTGAGTCTTGGGCAAAGCTGTATTTAAGCACTCTTGCACACGACTGAGTGGGAATCCCAGATAAGTATCAGCCTGTTCTGAGCAGATTTGCTGGGGAGCAGCCAACTAACTGTCAGCTGCTAATGCTGCATACCTTTTATGCAGTTCAAGTGACACATCTGTAAAAAACTGTAATGCCTTACTTCCTGTGTGGTTCTGCCAGTATTTGTTTTGCATTGTGCAATATTGCAGATTTGTGTCATTACTGTGTATTTTCACTTTAATTTTTGTTCTTAAAAAAAGATTGCTTTGTCATACATGTTTTCTGTCAGAATTTAAATTTACCTCTATTAAAGAAATGGGATTTACGATTTTTTAAAAATCACATCACAGTTACTTCTGCCCACGTTTTTTGTGTTTTGAAAGTAAATCTTACTTTCATACAGTTCATTTCTAGTGAAAAGCTTTAATTAATGTTTAATGTATTTGCGAATTTTAAATTACACCATCAAGGCTCTCTAGGTTACCAATTTAGCCAGTAATCAACTTCAGCAGGCACTGGAATGCTGCTATTTGTAATATCTGCATTAGCAGCATAACTGGTTTTGGTGTTAATTAAAATGTTATGTATGACAGACCCTTACGAAAAGGATCTCTAGGCTTTCTTTGAATTAACTGCAGAGTCATGGAATGGCTCTAAAACTCATGGAAATTTATTGATTTGTCAGCATGATAAGCACTTCATCTTGGGTCAGAAAACGCATTCTTTCTCTTTTAGTTAAGGACTTTCATAAACAGGTAGATTGTGTTTTGGAAGGATTGTCTAATACATTTTTATGTAACCTTCTGAAACATGCTCTGGTCCAGCTTGAACTCAGTTATCTGGGAAAATAGTTCTGACATCCTCATTTAAACATGTCTTGACTTTTAACTTCCTGAGCTAGTGGCTCTTTAAAGGGGAAGGACATGGCGAGGGAGTAGATCCTCAGCTCAGAATGAAGATTGAGTGTACTGTACTTCAAAAAATCAAAATAGAGTGCTAAGACAAGTTAAGCCCTGCTCTAAAGAGATACTGGGAGCTGTCAGGATGAGGGAAGTGTCATTGTTTGGGGCAATGCCTTGTAGCAATGTTAAAGGTAGTAATGTAAAGATACGGCTTTGCTAAGGCAACAGGAGAGATTATGTTCCATGGGCCCACTCCAGTAGCATGGAGGGGTTGTGCTTATTCTTGAGAGACTTTTGTCTCTTTATCAACTGTCCCCATAACTGAGCTGGATGCATGTTTTTCTCAGGGCATCAGATTAATTGTGTCACAACTCAAAAAACTGGAATCAAGGGTGCTTCAAAGCTTTCAAAGTAGGAGGAGATTTTTTGCACTCTGGCAAGATAACTTGTCAGCCTGTTGTGAAGCAAAATGTGTTGCCTTCAGAGTATTTAAAGGTAAACTTTTCGATGTTGGGAAAGCGATTAGAATCTTGCAGGAAATGCTCTCTGCTGCTCTGCGTTCCTGGGGTAGAAATTCCATTTAGAGCTAAACCTGTGTGGGAATTCAGTTGGGAGATTGTGTCATGTTGTTTGAGTAACAGTTAGGATGCACACAGATAGTGTTGCATTGTTCATTTGCCAGAGCTGAAGGTTAAAATTTGCTCCATGAAAAGGACATACTGATCACTCCTTACAACAAGAACAGAGTAAATAACTTTAAATGAAAAACCTCAGAAATGTTTGTAAGTATTACAATGAATATGTAATAGATACGTTTTGATAGCTGTAAAGTAAAAGTGACCACTAAATAAAGACTTAATTTCTTGAAACTGGAAATTAAGTTAAAAGTATACCCCCCTGTTTAAAGCTAAAAATGACCAAGAAGATAATGATTGCAGGAGTGACCAGATAAGTGATAAAGTTTCTTAAACAAAACAACAAAATAAACCAAACCAAAGAACCCTGGAAAACTGAACTACTGTGTACATTTCTGCTATGCAAGCTTTTTTAGACTTAAACAGAACTTTAAATACAGTGGGTGGTTTGTTGGTTTTTTTTTTTTTTTTCTTTTTTTCCCTGGAATGAGAGGATTTGTCTCTGGGAGACAGCATTATTTAATTTGCTATTTATTGGACTTCATTAGTAAAATACTTAAGTCCTGAATTGCAAAGAAACTGCTCCTTGGAGAAAGCTTAGAGAAAACTCCTGTTATAGGAAATTAAATCAACATTGTCCATTAATCATACTGCATGTCAACCCCCAGACCTCTCTTGATTGTTCTTGGTGAATGTGAGGAACCATTAGATGTGTGAGGTCCTTAAAGGTCTGAGTAAGTCAAAGGGGAAGAGTTTAAAAAAATGCCACCATTAGCACATGAAAGAGACTTCAGAGTGGACAGAAGAAAACATTTGCTGTACAGGGCTAGTTACATTGCTTAATTTTTTCCCCCTTTTTATTTATTTTCTTCTGTTGTTAAACAACAATCCAGATGTTGTGATCAAAATGTGAATTTAATTCATCCTGAAGTTTTTTATCATTAACTTTTTTTGGGTCATGTTACCAGTTGTAGTTGTATGGGAAAGATAGTAATAGGGGATCTTAGTAATTTCTGTGTTAGTGATAAGTAAATGCACTTCTAAAGCTAAGCTAATGTTTTCTGGTAGCTTTCCTGCCTTCAGTAACACCTTGGTTATATATTTGCCATGAAGGCATTGTTGCTAGCAGCAGCATTTTTTCAAATTTGGGAAAAGATGCAATTGTGAAAAAGCGCGTGTTTGTTTTTTTCAGGCTTCCTGGAGTCACACTTCTGTGGCAAATAA
>NW_008236184.1:4131991-4172796 GCF_000691975.1 Corvus brachyrhynchos
TAAAACTTTTCTTCCAAACCTGGATTTTAACTTTTTTTTTTTTTCTTGCATCTAGGAAAAGTGCTTAGTATAAATAAGATTTGCATAAAAAGTGTATTTCAACATTTATACTCACTCTCACAGTGTTTTTTTACTTTACTATAGCTGAATATTTTACCCCTGCTCAAGCTGGTTATCATTACAGAACAAAACCACTTGTTACTGCATGTGCTTGTAGAAGCCAGGACAGGGAAATCATTCTGATCCTGTTTGGTACATCTGTGAAAGACTTGAGTTTTCTGCCTCTTGGGGCGTCCAGTTGTGCACACTGGGGGTTTTTGTACAACTGGCACATTTGTATACTCAGACGAAGGAGTAGACATAAAATCCTGTATGCAAATACACCTTGAAAATGTGGATTTTTTTAAGTGGTAGGTAGGATAGTGTATGTGGGGGAAGAGAGGCAGATGGGTGGTTGTTGCACTACTGTGCCTTCTGTCCATTTACCAACTTTCTCCCTTGTATATTTGAGGTGCAGGGAGGGCTGTGCTCACAGCCTGTTGCCCAGCTCAGTATGTGTGTGTCTGTATTTGCAAGTGTTTATAGACACTGTTGGGAGAAAAATAGGATATCTTCTTGATCCTCTTTGTCTTAGTCTAGCCCAGCACTTCTCCACCACAAGCATACCTCTTACTATATTAGTCCTTTTTATAAATTTTTATTTTCATGATAATGGCTAATGGCCTAATTTGAATTTTTTTCTCTCTTCATTTCTTGGCTGCCTTCTTATGGCTTCTCACCTGCCTTTATTTAATTTCCCAGTTTCCCATCAGCCCTTGTTGCCTTGGTGACAATCACTCGCCTTGGAGATCTCTATCTGTAGCCCTCCCTACCAGTTGTTTGTGCTGGAAAACTTTTCTCAGAAGTGGCTTGGATGTATTAAATCTGTGTTATCCAGGCAGAGTAGACAGGCACACATGGGCTGTGATTGGTATCACTGTCATATAGGCAGTGATATTCATCTTTCTCCTTCAGAACTGACAGCCAGATCTTGCTTCCAGCCAGCCCAATAAAATACCTGAAGAAAAGCACCAAAGCACAGTCAAGCTGTAGGACAGAGAAGTGAACTGCTTGGTGTGATTCAGATTGCAAGCACGAGTCCGGGGTACTCCAGCTGACCCAGCAGTGCCTACACCTCCCTCTTTTCCTTGAGCCTCCCTGTTGGAAGATATGTCTCTCAAGGGTTATCTTCTACCTTGCTGGAGGCTGCAGGAGTCTGCTGGTGGGACCTCAGAGCCTGTGTTGCCTCTTGTGCTCCTGTGCAGGGCAGCTGAAACACTCTGCCTGGAGCAGTGTGGCAAACATCCACTTTAGGCAGTTATTCTTATTTCCACTTTGCTAATAACACATGTTCATCTGTCTGTGCTAAGAACACGTGCTGTGCTCTTCCAGCAGTCTATAAGCATTCCCATGAAATTCACAGGTGAATGAGTGTTCACTGTCCCATGTTACACACTGGGTACCTGAAACACAAGGAACATAAGGGCCATTTTCATGGACTGCTCAGGTATTGATGGTTTAAACTGAGTGTGATGGGGATATTCCTGCAGTCAGTGACAGAACTGAGCTGTAAATGTCCAGCTTTCCAGCTTTGGATTCAGTCTATTAGATAACAGCTCCCCCTTGAGGGAAATGTCTTTTGTTAATAAACTCGTAACAGCTCTGGGATCAGTGAAGTTTTCTGGGTAGGTTTGAGGGTTACAGTTTCACCAGGCTGTTTAAAACAAAGTTGACTCGTGGTGGCTGTGCTGTGTCCTGACCAGCTGCCAGGGCTCCCTCTGCTGCCTTGGGATGTTGTTTAGCTCTCAGAATTCATCCAAGTGCAACTCACAGCACAATAAAGTAGCAAAAGCTGGCACTTCCGGAAGAAAACACCCCACATTCCTGTGTACCTGTCTCTGCTAATTTGTGCTGCTGCTCTCTGTGCTTGCACACTTCTGACATTTGTGTTGGGGCACAGGGACGTGGTGGGAGGTGGCAAGGGAAGGCAGTGGCAGGCGCGAGTGGCTGAAGGGTGAGGGGAGCAGGCTGGCTTCTTTCAGCAGCAGCACAGCTAATGCTGCTTTAAAGTGCTCATCAAACTGCAGGCTCAACAGAGCATTTGTAAAACTGAATTAATGGTGGGAGACCCTTTTAATTGTACAGAGGGAGATAGCTAGCTAAGAGTTAAGTAGCTGTGTGTTTATTTTACTTAAGCAATCAATCAGTCAGACTGCTTTCCACTTTCTAAGTGTTGTATAAACTTCATATGCAGAGGGATTGCATCAAGATAATTTTCTTCTCCTTTTTTTCAATCAAGATATTGATATAGGTTGAATTTAAATCTTGAATGCATTAGGAAAGTTAACAAAAATAACCTTGATTATGAATTGTATCTTAGTCTTTTGCTCTGTACGTTTCAGCTTGTTAATATAATGTTTGACATGTATTAAATGCTTGTTCTTCCCAAAACTATTAAAAAATACAGTAGGTAAGACAGAAGATTTAAATTACAACTTGTCTGTGGTCAAACATTTGGACAAAAGTAGCATTGCTTCCTATGAAAAGTGATTTTGCTTATTAAAAAAAGTTAAACATTTTGAAGGAAAAATTTAAGCCAGAACAAATTCCCATGCATATAAATTACAGAAAGTACTTTACACATACAGGGAACATTCTTGAAGAAAAGAACACAAACAGTAAAATTCTACTGCAGTTTCTACAGAGGTGTATTTTCCTTTCCATGTTGTTATTGTTATTCTGAGCATCCTTTAAAGTACATTAGTTTTTACCTGTAATAAATACAATCTACATTAAAAACATGTAATGTTGTAGTGCAATTCCATGTTGGGAAAGATACATTTTTTGTCTTTACGGAATACCACAAAGTATAAAATAAATAGTAGGTGCTGTATTGTCAGCCAGAAGAGCTAAAGATTTTTGAAAGTTTGAGGAAGCCTGAAATATTCCAGGTTACTCTTCTTGTTTAGATGCTTCTTTGTTTGGACATTAAACATCTTTGCAGAAGGGTACTCAGGCCACAGTTCAGAGAATTACTCTGAGTAAAGGATTTGAGCTCCTGAGAATATTAGGTCCAAATTCAGATTACTCATATTGACCTCTTTTATACTACCTGCAAGATTTGTCTATGGTGCTTTCAAGAGCTGGTGTTTCAGAAATTTGGTCTTGATTAAATGGTCTTCAAATAAACCATTAACATCTATTTAACTAAAAGCAACAACATCATTAACTTGCACAGCTGCTGCCACTAATATAGACTGAGTAATCCTCCTGATAAATTATCTTAGACGAGCAGAGTCTTGGCCTGGAAAGAGATGAACACAAGATGTCATTGAAATATTGTTTTGGGAGGAATCAATGTGGAGATGAAAAGTTACTGTAATTTTTACAGAGAAGCAGGTTGTCCTGGCCTTCTAGATGGGTATTTTCAGCAAATTTCAGCATACTGAAAGCACTCAAAAAGGAGTGTAAGTATGTAGTATATCAGGCTTCATTGCCTGGTGACAAGCTGTCACTTACTGTGTTCTTTTAATAAATGTTTCTGTGCAAATTCATATCATAAAACTCATTATGGATAGCTCCTGCCAGTGTGCCATTGGATATAACTGTGGTGAATATTAGAGCCAAGGATGTTGTAGGGTCCTGGATATTTCTATTGTCATAACAAATGGAAATTTTATTTAGGGCATGTTTTAGAAGTTAGGAATGTGCTGTATGAAAACGTAAAGGCTAAAAATAACACTGCTGTGCCAAACCATCAGGGACGTGGTTCAGCATAATCTAAATGTAATTAAAATGAATACCCTTGCTAAATGTCAAAGATATGCAACCAGTCAGAGACACTGAAGGGACTGAGGCTTCTAAGAAGATAGTGAGGGAAAAGTAACAGACATGTTCACGTATGGGACAGATCCTGCATGCATTTCACAGCTGAGGAAACACAGCCCTGTGTCCTTGTGCCATCACACTTCAGGTGAAATTACCTGCTGAGACAAGGCATTTGAGATGAGCTCTTTACAAATGCTATTAGCTGCTTCCTGGTTTATTAATGCGTGTAATTGGAAAATATTTAGCATTATATGATGGATTTTCAATGAATAATTTATATTAAAAATAGTGTGGAAAAGGAAGCTCAATGCCAGCCCTTTTGTTTGGCTTTTTTTTTTTAATGAATCTGAATTTAACTCAGCAAATGAAGTATGAGAGTTGTAATATTAGCAGTAAATGTATCAGACTAGCTGGCAGCTCATGATAAATAGGTCAGTTTAGCAAATTCACTGTAAAATTTGTCAGCAGTCTAGGTTAGCTTGTCCCCCTACCCTGTATCCAACAAACGAGTGCTGAATTTTGAGCTTCATTAAGAGGCTGCTTTGTTTACACCTGCAGAGGGTCTGTATGATAATAGTTCAGTGCCCACACAACCATGCATGCTCCCAAGCCCGTGGACACAAGTACAGGTGGGTGTCTGTCTGTCCCCTTGGCTGCCTGGTGTCCCAGCAGTGAGAGGGAGCCCTGTGTGAGCAGGAGAACACGGCCCTTGACACCTGCAATAACAGAACATCCCACTGAAGTTAGGGCCCTAATTATAGATGCAGCTGGATAGAGCCCATGCACCCAATATTTGCCTTAAGAAAAATATAGTGGTGGTTTCCCCTTGCATGTATTTAGTTTGTTTTCCTGTCATGATTGACTTGTTTTATGCCTAGAAAGTTGAATGTGTTTTAGTGCAGTTCCTTGTTACCCTCTGAAGAAGGAAAGAGCCAGACTGAATTTTAGTTGCCCTGCCTGAAACTTTTGCATCTTGCAGTCATGCTTGCAACAGCACAACTCTGAAAGCTTGAGATCTGAGTCACCAGACCACAGATGTTTTTGCAATGAAACCATGCACCTCCTACAAAGTCACTGTGGTGCAAGTAATGATAGATAGTGTTTTCATTTTGTTGCACAGAAGGGTCAAAATGGCACGGGGAGTCCATGACAGACCAGCAGAAAATGTTGGTTCTGAAAGAAAATTTATATCATAGCTCCAGGGGAAAGTTTGGGTGCCATGAACAGATTGCCTTTGTCATTGTGTGCAAATGTGTTATTTGTAAGGTGATGCTAGATGTCAGGCAGTCGGTGCATATGTATGGTAGAGCTTGGTACCTAAACAGATGTTAAACCAAATTTGCTAGAGTGCTTATTATATTGTGTTTAGGTGCATCCTCTGGAAGCATTTCTCTTAGACAATTTGCCTGGCCTTCATGCTAAACTTTCTTCTTATCTGCAATGCAGAAATGTTGGTCTCCACTGGGGAGATCATCTTTTCAGTCTCTTGTATCTTACAGAAAATAACCTTTTATAGCATGCTCCCATTTTGAGGCGTATTTGTAGCAGCATTTCTGTGTGGGTTGTTTCTTTCCCTTTTTCCTGACCCACTATTGTAATGTTTGATTTACTAACAATGTTCTGTGTCTTGTGCATAGCTCTGCTGTATGTAAGGGAACCTGTTGTGTGGGGTGGCACATCCTGTTTGGACCACTGCATGAATTCTCAGGGGACAAGTGTGTGTTAGTAACTGGGGTAATAGCTCTGCTGGCTTCTTTGGACACTCTCTCCCTCCCCCCTCGCCCTCCCTTTCTTCCTCCAGAGATGGCCTCTCTACATAATTCCATTAAAGTGATTGTGCTCAGAGAGGTGGACTGAGGGGCAGTGCTCTCATCTTTCAAAGCAGGACCAATGAGCTATGTGCTTTCCACTGGGCAGCAACAAAAGAAAAGGTCTCTCAGAAGAAAAGACGAGCACAAAAGATCAAAATTAGGTGTTTGTCCAGGCCTCTGGTATTGCTTTCAAGTTAGCTTTTGAGGGCTCACTTTGAAAACGGTGAGCCAGGCTAGTTAACATAAGGGTGTCTGCTGGTTTAGAGAGCGTTGTTAGAATAATATTGGAAGAGAGCTTTTTGCTTGTGCAATTTAACAGTTCTCTAAAATGCAGGAGAAACACAGGGGCTGATGGCAGACCTTACAGGCATGGAGGGAATGTCCCACACCCGTGAGGAAATCAAGCAAACTTAAAATCCTTGAGATTTGCTCCACTTATTTTAAAAGGATTAGAGACCTTTAGATAGTTCTTGTTTCCGTGGGCTCCAAAAAGCTGAAATGCTGTGCTGGGAATTCATCCTGCCCCGCCAGCACTCCCCCAGCACTTTTTTGTATGAAGCTGCCATTGCTGATGGTGGGCAGTATGAGAGGTGATGTTTTTACTGCAAAGGGGTGTGAGATGTTGTTTGTCCTGGGGCCCTCTAAGGGGATAGTGCAAAGCTACAAAAGGGATACAGACCCTTTTCAGATTTAGACAAATAAGCGAGAGCCATCCAAAGCCATGGAAAGCCAGACTGTTTAGCTGGATCAATTCACATGTGTCATATGTTCCAGTTTCTACCAAAATAAACTTTTACAATGTTGTACAAAGAACAAATTGCCTAGTTTCTGCTTCAGTTATTTGGTTTGCAAAGGAAAACATGAGTATCACAGACAGTCTTTGTTCCATCTAAATGTTTAAAGTTACCTTTAAATTGAAAAAGAAACCATGTGATGTAAAATATTGGTGATTTTTAACTACTCGAACTATTTTAATGGGATATTAAAAGGTCGTTATTTAAAATGTGATCAATTGTGCAACCAATTGAAATTCCAACTCCTTTAAAAATAAAATAAATTAAATATTACTTGAAGCTAATAATAATGCTTAGCAATTGCACATTCAGAACATCAACAAGATTTTAAAAACTGTAATAGAACCGGGTTGCTTAACTGTGTTTAATTGCTCAATTATATGTATAAGCAAGGTAAAAAGACATTTTTCAGAAAAATGAAATAAAATCCAGTACTGACAATCTGAGAGGGAATACCGGCTTTAGAGTGGAACAGACCTGAGTCTGTGTCATCCTCCTGCCTCCCAGCTTTATGTTTCTGTTTGGCTTGATGCACTTCTCTCTGTCCTTTTCCTCTGGTACATTTGAAATGTATTTGCTTATTTTCCTAATAAGTTTCTGCTGTATTTACATTACTTTGCTTCAAGAGTACATTTTTAAGGATAGTATTTCTCAGTGCTCTTCCTTTCCCACCCTTCCCCCTTAATAATTCCCCTGGACCTCTGTTGCTTGGAGCAGACTTTGGCTAGCCCCAGATTTGATGTCAAAGGCCGTGACCCGATGTCAGAGCAGCCCATGCTGCTGGCCTCTTCTTTGAATAATTATCTGGAGTTTATTGTGTTGAAGGGATGGGCTTGGGGGCAGCACAGTCACCCTGGCAAACCAGACCAATGAGCTATCCAGCCAGACCACTACCCAACAATGGACCTGTAGGTTACACAAAAAATCTAGCAGCACAAAAGATTAAATTAAAAATGGACATTTGAGCACAGAAGCTTTGTCCTTAGAAAAACTATTTTTTCAGCCTTCTTAATGTACTGTGATTTTGATACTTTTAACTGAAAGGAATAAAGTATGATTTTAAATTTTGTATGCAAGCTAGAATAAAGCTGAAATATTTTTCTTATCTCCTTCCCCAACTGTTAGAATTTCCATACTAGCTGTAGCTTAAGAAGTTATTTCTAGGGTTTTAGTCACTGAACTTGGCTCAAAACATCAAGACACCAAACCTTTTTTTTTCCCCCTCTAGAAATTCAGCGCTGTACCAATTATTTTAGAAACAAGAACAAAGCCCCCAGCAATTTCATTTCTATCAATAATTTCCTTTTAAGTTACTGAGGAACGTTCAGAGCAGGTATGAAAATTTGTTCCAACAGTAAATGATAGTAAAATGTCCATTTTCTTTCGCCTTCCTTATCTTTTCCTCCCCCCAAAGAGGACTTAAAGTGTTTGAAATCCAGATTGTGGGGTGCTGTCTCTTCTTATCAGGACTGAATGAAAGGCTGCTGGAGGTGGACTCACTGTTCTGGAGGGGTGGAAAAAAAAAAGAAGTTCTTTCATGGTCTGACCTCGGATTCTTTCTTAATTTTATCTAGCCCTGACCTGTTGGCTCTGCTCTGGCTCCTTTCAAGGCCTTCAGAGCTTCACAAACATGCAGCAGCTGAAAGAAACAATGACAGGGCTTTTAGGGGTTGCAATCTTACACTCTCTTGTAACCTTGGCTAAGTAGCCTGTAAACAGATGCTTTCTCTGAAGCTTTTGCCAGAAAGCCAAAATTTTGGTTGTGTTGATGTCGGCAAACACTTTGTAACACGTGGATTTAGGATTACTCATTTTGTATTCAGTATAAGCTTCAGCTGAATGAGCAGCTACCCAGAGTGTATCTCGTGTGTAAATGTATAAAACCTGCTGTTACAGGTTTTATACTTTCCTTTAGTGCTGTAAATTTACCTGGAACAGAAGAATTGCATGAAGACAAATTATCAAAATCTGAATGGGATAAACTGATTTGAAGATAGTGTTAATATGTAATCAGGACATTTGCATTTCTCTGTATTCTTTTGAGAAGGTAGGGTGGAATTATACATGGATTAGGATTTTTCATTGGCTGTGTTGTTAGTGTCATGCTGCTTTAGTCTTAGAGGGTTTTAATTATGTAATGCAATATTGAAAATGGAATTTTTGTTCCTGTGAATGTAGAAGTGGCTTTATTGTTCTTAGTAACTTTTTCTAAAAGTTTGGTCTGTGCAATATTGGTAATTTAAGAATGAGGTAGTTGCATTATAAAGTGCTTCACCAGCTGCAAAGTGATTAGAAGCACGTTTCTGGTTTTAGTTGTTCAACTGCGAATACAGGCATTTAATCTTTGATGCCTCCAGTTTTTCCAGCTGTGTCCATTGGAAGTGCATGAGGACACCACCTGGCTGCCATGAGGTATAACTCTACCAGATGGAATGAGCCTGCCCTGGTTGGAGATGTTCCTTCCTCTCCCCATGCCACCTTTATCACTTGGGAAATGGCTTCAAAGCAGAGGACCTGGAGTTGCTTCTGCCTACCACTGTGTATATATTTCCTAGACCACTTATATTATCCCAGGCTTTGAAAACTGGGTTCCGAATGTTTAATCTGTGTTTAACTAATAAATAGACGTGATTTCAACGTATTAAAATCCTAAGTGTTGGAAAAGAAAATGGGAATATCTGACTATGAATATTTCTGACTCACAGCTGTTTTGTAGTTGCAAGTTTTCCCCTTCAAGTTTTCCTGAAAGAGAAATGGAAGATTTACATAGAAGCAAGGCTGATAGCAGGAGTAAAGAATACTGAATAATTTCAAGCTGGTGCAATAAAATATAGATGTTCCAATGAGGTGTAGAGCTACAGAACTGCTAATAAGTCAAGTCTCAATTCTCTGTGATATTTTTGCCGTTTCTCTGTTTCTCACATCCAGACAGATAAACAGCTGTGGTTCTCCCTGCATGCTGGGAAATGAAATGTCCCAAAACCAGGGTTGGAACATCTGAGTGCACTGCAGTATTTTTCTTGAAGAGTCTGTTTGTATCTTCTGTGAGCTTCCTGTCTTCTTTTTGACAAGCTAAATATAATCTCTAAGATTATATCTCAGGGATGTAGTAAAACAGCAAAATACACCAGTAAATCATTGTCATCTGAATTCTTACTGAAATATAGCTACTGTAGTGTTTTATGTTTTTCCAAGTTACAATCCATGTTTGAAATTATAGCTCAACTTATTTTTTTTGCTCATATTTGTAGTATTTAACTTTGCTCTAGTTTTACTCAGAGGTGTAGAACCCATTCATAGACTCTGAAAACAAAGACAAGGCTTCCCCATGTGTTCTCTGATGAAAGACCTACCAGGGTTGGATCTGCAGGACTCACTACAAATTTTTATAGGAGAGCGAATGACAGGATATGAGATTCCAGAGGAATATCACCAGGGAGCCGTGAGCTACCTACAAAAACTGCCATAGGAAGATGAGGCTGATCCAACATAAATTGTCACCAGTGATATTTGGGACAGTATCTGTTTTGATATTTGAAGTTGATCAATATAAGGCATAAACAGAAGACATAAGATACTTTTTCCTACGCTTATTTTATAGGAGTATTGTTACCAGAGGCAAATTTTGTGCCTCTGATGGAACTATTATTCATTTGTTCTTAATCCTGATAAGTTTTGGTTACACAAAAAGGTGTGTGCAGCAGATTCACTGAACTGTGTGAAGCTACTCCAGCTTACCACATCCAGCCTATGATGTCTTTTAAGACAATCTCTGTGTGCTCCAGAGGCACTCTTGTAATAAGATCTATGAATTAGCTTTAGCATGTTACTATCAGCATCTGTGCCAATCCCCTGAATTGCAGAATCAGTGTAGATTTTTTTCCTTTCCACCAGCTGATTTAAGTAATAACAATAAAAATGCCTATTAAAGACCTTTAGGTGCTGTGATAATTTTAAAGCAATCTAATACCAACAGCACAAAACCTCGCAAATGATATTTAACAGAAACAAATTAACTTAAAAAAAAATTCTGCCAGTTGGTAAATAGGCTACAAAATTGTTCCTGTTCACCTTAAGATTGGGAACAAGCCTTCAACCTCTACACAAATGCTGGCAATTGCAAGAGAATTAATTGAAACAATTCAGTGTTACCAGTGATTCAGAGAAATTTTGAAAATGCAGAGGTGAAATATTGATGTGAAGTTTTTTACTTAAGTTGAATTTATGTTGAATGGACTGAGTAAATCACTGCACCTGCTTTGTTTCTGAAGAGCAGTGATTTTCTGTAGAGAGATGTGGTACTCCTGGGTCTGTTGTGAGCACAACTGTTTCCTCCAAGCCTTCTGTGCATGGATGGTACACACTGTCCTTCCATGGAACAATGAATTCTCAAGAATCTGAGACTGTCAGTCCCCAGGTGGCCATGCTATCCCCAATCTTTTAGCAATGATTTATGTGTAAACTACTCAAGATACCTGTGCTGGTTAAAGATAAGAAAGCTCCTGAAGTTTGTTTTCTCTCTACGGGTATGTCTGGCTTTGAGTGTTTGATCCAGCTGATGAACTGCGAGATGAAAGTGTTTGTGCTAGGTGTGTACTGGGATTGCCATTGAGGAGTAAATCGTATCATAAGCCTGTAAATGAAATGTAAAATTGTAAAAAATATTCTAAACAAAGGCTACTTCAGACAAAAAGTATTTCCCACCACCTCATAAATAGCGAGCAAGTACTGTTGGAACTGAGGCAGGTCTTTGGCAGATCTTTGGTTACTGTGTTTGGCACAATGGTGAAAAAATGATCAGCATGGATCTGCATCTTGGTGGTGTTTTTGAATTGGTCTTTGCTCATGTTATGTGTGTAATCTGTGAAGCAAGTTTCACATCAATTTCTATTGCTGCTCAGTACACTGTCTTTAATTCTTTTCTATCATCCTTTTTAGATGACTGTAACATTGAGGCTTTCCTAGGGAAGTACATAACGTACTCCTCCCTCCTCAGCTGCCATTTCAATTACAGAAACCCGCAGATGGGTTTAACCATAGAAGCCCTAATGTGTGACAGCTTAAAAATTCTGACATCACTTTTGGCTTGAACTGGTCCTGCCACCAATTAAACCATGATATCATGAAGTGAAAATAACCTTGTTTTTCAGACGGTAGGGACTAGTCCAGATACTTTACTTTTAAACAGGTTTTTCTCTAAAAAGATAATTCTGCTTGAAACTTCTTGTGTTATACAGGAGTAAGAAGAATGGCATTCAACACTGTGTTTCTTCTACATGTAAAGTATTAAGGATACTTTAAAAGTAAGGTTTTAAAAATGTGTTTTCTCTCAAAGGCATTTGTATTTTTTTGTGGGAGTTAGATTTTTTTGCCTTTCTTCCACATCCCATTATTCTTCCTTTTCTCCTCAATCAAGTGTTAATGAGGAATTCAGTTAAAAAAAAAAAAGAAATGCAATGAGGATAAACAGACCTCACAGGCTCCTCATTCAGCTCAGCAGGGCACTAGAGCTCAGCTATCCTTCATTTCACAGCGAAGATGATCAGTTCTGGGTGAGCACTTTCAAAGGGCAGGGAGTTTTTGAAGGTGCTCGGCAGGATGATGGATGGCCGTGCCTGTCATCCTGTGTCCTGCGGAAATGCCGCGGGGGTCTGCGCTGGGGGCTTGTGGAGAGAGGGGAGGGACACGCGGCCAGCGGGGCACTGCCGGCTGCGCCTCCAGGGCTGCTCAACAGTGCTCCAGCTCGAGCCTTCTCCAAGAATGGCTGGGACAAGTGATGTTTTAGTAACAACCTCCAAAACATAGTCCTAGAGAGATCTTAAAGATGTCTTGATGACCTCTGTTTTGAATTTGGGCTTTGTTTTGGAATGCTTTGGTTGCATGCTAACGTGTGTATTCCTACCACAGGTTAAGAGGCCTGGGAATGTGTTTGCTTCTCTGAGATGCATGCTATGATATTCCTCAACAAGGCACTGTGGCTTGATTTTGGTGTATTCAAATCACTTGGGACTCCTGAAAGATTTTTATCATTTATCCTTTTGGTTTGGCCCAGTGTTTTTAAATGTACTTTGGTTTTTTTACAATTTTTAATGTAATTTTGTGAAATTTTACAACTTTATATGTAATTTTTACATATAACATCTTACTGTTTTTCTGAATTTTCAATATTAGAATTTCATATTTTCTTTTATCATGTGCTTAAGATTATTCTGTGTGTTTGTATCCGTCTTCTTTTTTCTGATTTGTAATTTGTTGCGTAGGAACAACTGATGTCATCTGTTGTAAAAGTGCTATTATAAAGTGAAAAAAACCTTCAAAGCAAATGAGAATTTTGCTCTAGTTTAAAAAAGCATGCCTTTTTCCTTTTGTAAAAGATCTATATTCATTATTTACATTGTCTGCTTGTGATGTTAAGGTCTTCAAAAAATGGGAATGGCCTCCTCTTGCCTATTCTACTATTAAGGTCAAACACACCAAAGAAATACTTCAAATATAATAATCCAAATAGATGAGCATTTTTGCTTTTGCATCTATATTTAGATTTTGATAAAATAACCTTTCAAAAATAAACATAGAATACATAGAGATGTTAACTCTACCTAGTGATATCTCATTTACAGCTGATATGGGTAACTACAGCACAAAAAGATTGACTGTTTAAAAATAAGTAGGAAAAGATTTTATAAAGGGCGTTATTAGGAAATTACTCTGCCACCTTTACAGAAACATCTGATCGTTTTGTTCAGATGGTGTTGCTGGTGCAGTGACTGCAGAGGGAGCCAACGATCTGACGGAAACAACGCTCCTATTCCTGGTCAAGAAATGTCAGGAATTTGTGTTCCTGTTTATTTCATGAGAAGCCACATCAAATCTCAGCTAAATGGAGAAAGGGAAGAGCTTGTTTTGAGAAGGGATAATATTATGGTATCTTAGGGCAAGGAAAAAAGACATGAACAAGATCAGCACTGTTATATAACATCTGAAAATGTTAATTAAAAGAAATAGGTTCATGTCAATAGAAGAGGAGAATGTCCCAGTACCTGTCTCAGTACTGGGGTGAAGTTTAGCTCATGTGAATTGATGGCAAACGCTGCCACCTTGCAAATCATTGCTGTGTGCAAGGGGTTGGTTGCAAATGCAGTTGCAGGGGAGTAGCTGCAGGAAGCAGAGCAGCTGTCCTGGTGCCTGCACTCTGGCCTCCTGTGGGTGCCCCACGCCATCACCACTTACAGAGAGCTCCAGGCCCCTTCCTAACTCATTTCTCTGTAGCAATTTTTCACTTGGATCAAGGCCAGCATATCATCAACAGAACAGAGAAGCAGCAAACTGCAATGTGGCCACCCAAAGGCACGGGCAGAGAAAAGGAATGTGGAGATCCTTCCAGCTGGTAATGGTGACCCTTTAGGAGTGCCAGAACCAGCTTGCAAGAAAACACATGGAGGCAGAATTTGCTAGTCAAAGCATTATTAACAATCCCTGTTGTTTCACAGTTTATCTCCTTCGAAGCCTGGAAGCAAATAATTTCCCATTTCTTTGCTGGGTCCTGTCTTGCCATTGCTTTGACTGCCCTGCTTCCTTACAGCTTGTGTATCCAGAAACAAATGTTGTTTTCTGTGGACCTCCTGCTGTTTGTTTTAAAAAATATTTATTAAAGGTCTGAAAACATTTCCAATATGCTGAATCATACTATTAAATCTAGCTCTGTAGCTGTGAAGGTGTGACTTTGTTACAGATAAAAATGTGGTATTTGTCCTACTCCCACTGATTCTGTTACAAACCTTTGCTTTAGGTTATTGTGAGTGAGACTGGGAGATTACTGACTGTTTCTGGGTAAAGATTCAGGGGAATTCACAGGGCTGGAGAGAATACAGGCTTCCAGGCATCCAGCCTGTCCATCAGGGCTACTGATTGTAGCAAACAAGTTTTGAAACAAACTTGCAGGAGCATCAATTTGTCTCACTATCTGTAGAGGCAAGACTATCCTTTTTATGACTTTTTTTTTTTCTTCTTTTTTTTTTTTCTTGAGCCTAATTATTCCTTTGTTTTTTCTGCAGATCCTAGAAGAAAGTATCATGTAAGGTTGCTGGCATATAACAGTATGGAAGAAGGTTATCAGGCTGACCAAACAGTCAGCACTCCAGGATGTGTCTGTAAGTATTGTAGATGCATGAAGAATTTTTTGAGAGCTGAGCTGTTACAAGGTCCTATCAGCTCTGTGTTTTTAACTTGTAAATAATCAATTAATTCAGTGTAAAACAGAGAACAAGAAAGATCATATCAATGACAAATACTGCCTTAGTCATCCTGCAACTGAGACAGTGTCCTGTGCTCATTAAGTGCAGTTGAAGAAACAAGATAGCCCAAACACATTTCCCTCCCTTGTTGAACTACCTGCTTCATCTAACATGATGTATCCTGTATCTTACGAGAGATTTATCTCTTTTTCTTGTCTCTGCTGATAGTTTTGACTTTGTTTTTGAATAAACAAGTGGGATTGCAGAAATAATATGTGACATGTATTGGTTAGGAGGGATGTCTAATAGCTTTAACCAGATTCTGGGGCCCAAATACCAGGGTAAGGGCAGATTTGAATTTAAACTGTGGGCTCAGACCTCTTAATGTAACCAGTATCTGTATACAGTGCAATAAATAATTCCTATTCCTATTCTGTTTTAAACAGCTGTCCGTGATCGCATGGTGCCACCCCCACCACCTCCTCACCACCTCTATGCCAAAGCTAACACCTCATCTTCCATCTACCTTCACTGGGGAAAGCCTGCCTTCACCTCTGCTCAGGTCATCAACTACACTGTGCGCTGCAACCCCGTGGGGCTGCAGAACGCTTCACTGGTTCTCTACCTCCAAACGTGAGTGCAGCACTGCTGAGGACTCTTGGTTTGCCAGTTCCAGATCCTTCCCACTCAGTTTCTACTCTTCCTGCTCTCTTTTAATTGTCTTTTACTTGCAACAACTTTTATTTCCCTTGGAGGACTGTGTGTTTTGCCCATTGGCTGCTAGTTCAGTTTCTCTGTTTTTTTAAGATATATTCCTAGAACAGCTTAATTCTCTGCCAGTGATCCTTGTGTCGTATCATTGGGCAATTTTTAATGTCTTTTTCGCTGTCTAGGTTGAATTTAATTTTAAGCTCTCCTTCAACTATACAAAAGAGAATACCTGTTTTATAGGTAGCTTGTCTGGGCAAAGATGGGACTCAGTCCAGTGTCTGATTTTAAGACTGGAAATGAGAATTTTTTAGGGTTTGAGCATTTCATTGTGGGAATGTCATGTACCTGAGTGTGTGGCACCCTGCCCGGGGAAAGCTGGGTAGGATTGCTTGCTTTGCAGAGAAGCAATGTGTGAGGCACAGAATGGCTGAACAGGGAAGGGAGTGTGCCTTGGGTTGCTGTTCAGCCTCTGCCCAGGTGGTGTGGGAGCAGAACACTTTGCTCCATGCTGGGGGCCGTGGGGCCGTTGAGGGAATCCATGTGTGCAGCTCCCTCAAAACTTCAGTTTACTCAAGCCTCTAAATAGGAAAAATGCTGTCTTAAAGGATAAATAGTTTCCATCCTAATATTCATGGTTTTCTCTTCCAAGAACACATCTGCTGCTGTATAACTCCCGGCTTAATGATTAGACACAGTATAATCACCATGCAAATTTCTTGGTGTGCAATGTGGAGCATAGCAAGGACTGCTGCTTTTTGTGATAGGATGAGGCTATTGCAGATACTGGTGACTGCCTCTGCAACAAAAAAGATGAAAATACTAAATGAGATTTTATAAAGCAGTATCTGTAAAGTAAGAGCATTTTAAATTGAGATTTAATCTTGATTGGGGTGTTAACACCCAGAATTAACCCTGGCATATATGAAAGATTTCCCTCTGCCCCCAGAATCAAAGTAAAGCGAAATGTCTACAATTGACTTTGTGATCAAATAGTAAACTGCAATATTATAATTAAGAGAATCAAGTTTGCAATGAATGTATTACTAAATATTACTACCAGATGAGTAAGGAGCATTCATATTCATCCCCTAAACATGAGGTGCGGAGGCCATAAGTGAAAGGGGATGTTGCCCACACAGCCTTTGTGTGTCTGTGAGCTGGGAAGCAGATCTAAGAGGCAATACCACGTGCCTTGTCAGCTGTGACACTGGTTGCAGTTTGTTACTCCAGCTTGAAGCACAGTGTCCTATGTACAAGTGTGGAAAGAGCCGAGTTTGGGATACCTGCCGGTGAGCCAGCCAATAATATTGCTTGTGCATCAGCTGTTCAAACAAGCTTTATAAAAACTTGAGCTCAAGTCAACTGACAGCAGACATAACGTCCTCTTGAGAGCTCCAGGGCTGGTACAATTACATTTCCAGGTAGGCAGCACAGATGTGCCACGTGTCTGGACTTGAACTGGTTTGTCCTGTGTTGAACTGACAGTGAGAATCTACTCATGTGACTGAGATATCTGATCATCTGAGTTTAGGATGTTCAAGATAACTGCTGCTGTTTAATGTATTTTATTCCTTCATCTGTCCAGGTCAGAGACTCATATGTTAGTTCAAGGTCTTGAGCCAAAAACCATGTATGAATTTGCAGTTCGACTGCACGTGGACCAGCTCTCCAGTCCCTGGAGTCCTGTAGTCTACCATACTACCCTCCCAGAAGGTAAGGAACCAGGAGAGGACCCTATGGTTCTCAAAAGAATGTTCTGTAAACCAAATGGCCTGAAAAATTGCTTATTAATTTTAAGATGTGTGTAGAAGAGGGAAATCCTTTCCTCTGAGATACAGATAGTGCTCTTCTTGGTGAGAGAGAGAAAAGTGCTAGCAGGGAAATCCATGTTTTGGAACTGTGAAATTCTTTTTCAAAATCCACCCTAAATCAGCATTGATTTTATATAAAGTGTGATGCTTTCACTATTAGCAGCCACTGAATAGAAACAACTCGAATAAAAACTTTAAAATATATATTGGATAAGTGTGGCTGATTCATAGGCATTATGAAAACATATTTTATACCCCAGAAGTTTTGGAAACTGTAAGAATATTACACATCTACTGCCTTAGCTGCTGGTTTGCTTTACTGTCAGCTTGGTAGGGGAAAATCCAAACCTGCAGTTTCATGTTCTCACCATTGCAGTGTTTGGGAGGTACCTGTTTAGAGGGTAATGAAGTGGGGGTTTGTCAGTGACTGTTTCTTTTTGGAGTTGAAGGAAAAATATGAGATTTGTTTTTACACAATCTAAGCTATTGACCAGCTCAGAGTTAACAGGAGAGTGTCTCTGAGGAGCAGTATGTGTTTGTTTCAATGTGGTTTGTGGGATGTAGCAGTAGCCATTAGGTCTGCACATGAGTTTCTTTCTGAGCAATTTAATTGCATGTTAATTGGGTTAGCCTAATAGCATTGTGTTACTGTTCTCACAGCACCATCTGGCCCTCCAGTAGGAGTGAAGGTGACTTTGATAGAGGATAATACTGCTTTGGTTTCCTGGAAGCCACCTGATGGTCCTGAAACAGTTGTTACACGTTACACTATCCTCTATGCATCCAGGAAATCTTGGATTGCTGGGGAATGGCAAGTGTTGCACAGAGAAGGTAAACTAAAATCACAAACCCATGAACTGGACAAACAGTGATGCTACTTATAAGACACTTTGTTACTTTCAGCAACCTTGGATTACAATAAGAAATAAATTCATATAAATGTTCTCATGAACGTTCTAACTAGTTTAGAATTATTGCCGTGGGAAGATGTGTTAAAAAAAAGTTCATATTCAGAAGGTGAGGGAAGAAGGGGGCTCTCTGTGTTGCTTTGGAGCTCAGTGTGTGCCTATAAACCAAAATATCTTGTAAATCCAATTACATCCATCTTAGTTCCATTGTAACCATGATTGTGATGGTTTCATTTTGTAAATGCACTCTTTCAAATCTGAAGTCTCTGAGATGCCTTTCTCTGCAGAAAGAAATGTTTAAATGTGGCTGTGTGGGTTTTTATGTTTCTGTCCATCACTGCCAATCCAGTTAGGTCAGTTTGCTTAATGAACGTTCTCCTACTCCCAGTAAATCACTGCAAATTCAATTTAACTCTCTGGCTCTATTCTACTGCTGAGCCCCAGCTAATCTAATGGTACCTCGGATATGCTGACATGAACCACAGTCACACCTCTGTGATTAAATGTAGAGATAGTATAAATTTTTGTAGGCACTTTAGTGAATAATACTAGGATTTGAAAGAGCTGAATCAAGAATGGATTTCTACTGTAGCCAGAAAAAAAGGAAAAGGCATTTATTGTTCCACTGATACTCAAAATAGACAGAGGCAGTTCAGAATAGATAATGTTCTAATAATATCTTAAACCAGAGAGGAAAGTTCAGTGTTACAGAGTAAAGTCATGTGCTTGAGTAGCCTGTGTAAGGGGATTGCCCTGGAAGAGTTACTGTTTTGTTGTTCTGTGTTGTTACCTGGCTGAAAGCTGAAAGTTGTCAGCAGAGAGTAAGGCTGTATTTTCTGTGGAGATAATTCCAGAAACATAAGGAGTATGCTCTCAGAGAGGATAATTCATTTCACCATCATGGAGAGTGAGCTGTTCTAGCTCAGAGCTGTTGTTCTTCGTGCTTCTCCTGAAGAGAGGACGAAAGACCAACAGCCCTTCTGAAAGGCAGCAGTGCCACTTTGTCTGCTGCAGCATGATGGTGTTTGTCAGGCTGGCCTCAAACAGAGTGGGCAGCTGTGAAGAGTAAAAGGAAAATGACTATTAAACAAAATTTGTGAAAAATAACTAGTGTCTGTAATATCAATCGGGTCTAACTACAGGGGAAGATTGAGCCCATGGGTTTTCACTATTAAAATTGTTCAATGAAGCAGTAATTTAAGTAAAGCTGTCCAACTAAATTGTTGGAAGAAATAGTGATATAAAGTTGTCATATTAAAGGACAAATTTACTATTAATTTTTACTCAATAAAAAGCCCAGCAGATTTAAATTCATGGAGAGCTTATATTTGAAGAATAAATCCTGTCATTCTGGTGATGATACACTGTATTTGCTGCATGCAGCGAAGTGGCTGAATTGCTTTCAGATACAGGCATGACTGAGCTGAAAGATGTGACACTGAACAGCATCTCTGATAGTATTTCACCAGAGATTTTGGATGATAGGATGGTAATAACAGTAAACATTTTCATGTGTTCTCATACTGGAAGTGTTGGAGGCAATGAGCAAATGGAGAGCTATAAATCCCAGTGTATTACTGCATCCATCAATGTTAGAGCCACAAATTTTGTATTTTGACAGATATATTAGGGTTTGAGGCATGGTGTGGAATTCAGGCATCTTGACACACTAGGACAATCTGTTATGCTCTTAGTTAAAGTATAGATGAAAAAGTCTGTGAAAGGAAATTAGTATGTGGAGATAAAATTGGGCAAATACCATGATCAGTTCTGTGATAGTCCTTTCATAGGTAATTTGAGGTAGAAGCAGGGTTTGGGGTTTTTAATGCGTTTATTCTGATTAGATCAGTTAACCCTATTCAAAAAACAGCATTATTTTGTCTTGATGCTAAACTTGTTCTGCAGAAGATTTGTGAAATCTTGACCCTATTCCATTCTCATACCTCCAGAGAAATCCCCTAAAATCAAAAAAAAAATATTTAAAAAGACACCAAACCAAACAAAAGACTCACCACAAACCAACCCTGCAACCTATAAAAGTCCTTGCATGGGCTTTAGTTTATGCAGGAAATCTCCCAATCCAGCCTGTAATTTGAATGAGCTTGTGTTAAGCCTGGCAAAACCAGAAAATTATAACTGCATTTTGATGCTGATTTGTGGTGTGAGTTATCTTCCAGCCACCTCCCTCTTTTTCCCTAGTTCTCTTCAAGTGGATCAGAAGTTACAGCCCTTGCACACTTGGTGTGCAGTAAATCAGTACCAAGTGCTCACTTGCTTTAGCAATGCAGCAGATTGCAAAGGAGCTGGTGGGAAGAAGCCTGTGATATTGAAATGTGACCTTTCACCCTTGCTGGTGCTAAATATTACAGCTCCTTTGGTTACAGATACCTCACATTTTACTTCAAATGCTTTCAGCTAATGGGTTTTTTTATGGAAGAACTGAAATAGCTTTTGAAGTAGCTTCCTTTTTGCCAAAGATATAATCTTTTCTGTCAACAGAACAACCTTGTATTTTATAGGCTCCTATGATACTATAAATTCTGACTTCTCAAACTGATTTAAAACGTTAAAATTTTGACTTAAGTCTGAGAAAGTGAACGGAATACGTGAAAGAGAACAAGAGATAGATTTAGTGCTGTAACTGCCACTATTTAGGGAAATAAAAGCAGTATATTTTTATGGTAGCAAGAAACACAGGCATTTTAGAAATGAATTGGAATTCTAAGCAGTAGTTGAAGTCCCTGGGCAGGCAAAGCTCTCATTGACTTTTACAGGAGTTTTGCCTGTCTGAGGACAATGCTGGTGAATCCTATTTATGTTCTTAATCTTTTTTCCGGCCTTCAGGGACTTCAGGAAATGAATCCCTAGCATATGAAAAAGACATTTTCTGTAATATTCTTAGTAGCACAGCTTTGATGCACAGTAATCAAGGAAGCCTACACAGGTCTAAATAGGGTTTAATTTTATTTTAAAATTGTGGCATAATGTACTCTTACAAAGCTGTCCTGTTCATTTAACCAACTAGACCTGACATTTGATAAACTGAACATGGATTCTTTTGTTATATCAATTTTCATTCACGTTGAAGGTACAGGGGGTGGAGGAGAGGCACATATGTTCTATATGAGAGGGGTTTAACATTCTGGTTTTGCTACCTGAGAGTCTGGTTAACGCTGGGTGCATCTCCTCACAGATGTGATCACAACATAAAGGCTGTCACACTGAAATGCAGATGGTGCTAGATTTAGGGTTAGTGTGCTGTGTGTCGTAGCCAATACTTGAATCCTGTTTTTTAACTATACTGGCACTTCACAGTGTCCTATGTTCAAATAGAATGGAGAGAAAGGAAACAATGGATGAGAAGGCAAGCCCAGTGTTCATTCTGTAGTTTTTATGTGCAGGGTAGAATATATCAAAGTGATCACAATCCTCAAGCAAAATTTAGAGGTAGTACTGGGAAAAAAGTGTATGTCCCAATGTCTAAATCTGAGTCTGCTCCCAAAATTTTGTCTAACTGAAACTGTCTATCATATCTTTTCATAGGAGCAATTACCATGGCTTTGCTGGAAAACCTTGTAGCAGGAAACATCTACTTGGTTAAAATAGCAGCCTCCAATGAAGTGGGAGAAGGACCCTTCTCAAATGCAGTGGAATTTGCTGTCCTGCCAAAGGAGACATCAGAGTCTAACCAGAGACCTAAACGCTTGGATTCTGGAGATTCCACGAGTCAGTGGCAATGTTTTGATTACTCTGTCACAAGTATTGGGAAGAAAAGATCCCTGTTTGTTTTAGCTGTAACCACTTTCTGGGTAAACCATTCTATTTTATGTGAGGCAGTCCTAACAGTATAGCATTTTCTTATTCTAAATGAAACAACTTTGGAATTTTTATCTCAGTTCAACTCAGAGCTGGTCTAATTCTCCTGCTCAGAAATGGAAAGTTTGCCTTTCAAATGAGAATATATAACTGGTTTGAATTTTACATCAGTAACTTTGCAGACACTCTTCTAAGGCATTTCCTTTAAGTCCTTCATCTGGCTTGAGATAACAGTAGCACTGGGTCTGTCCCAGGAGGCACTCCCTTCCTCCCCTCCCACACCAGGGCTGCACTGACCAGACACTCCTCTGGTCTACAAGTTTTATTTTCAAAAGCATAAAAATGTGTGACAGAGAAGGCCTGGAAATCTCATTAGAAGGAAGCATTTGTCTCTGTGGTTGTAACTGTAACCCTATTAATTTCCTGACAGGGCGCAGGGGTTAACTCTTCTTATTTACTGAGCCTTTCTATGTTCCTTTTTGATATAGCTTATTCTGACTATTACCATCTGGACCAGAAATCAATGACTGGCATTGTTGTTGGGGTTTGCATAGCCTTGACCTGCATCCTTATCTGCATCCTGATCTTAATTTATCGCAGTAAAGCCAGGTATGTTTTTGTTCTTGAAGATTGAGCTCTTTTTCAATGCACTCATTCTCGGGACGTGCCTTCTCCTCCAAGAGTGCTAAGTTCTCTGAAGTACTCTGTCTCTTCACCTGTTTCTACCAGCGCTGGAAACAAAGCACTTTGTTGGCTCTTCCTACTCTACCTGAGCCCCTTCTCCAATGAAAAGGAGGAAGAACCCACAGAGTGAGTCAGTGGTGGTACTTTGACAACGAAGTATGAGGCATGTGTTCCAGCTGAACCCCCACTTTGAGTCAGATAAGCATGCTGCTGTAAATCATCTGCTCTTCCTGCTTAACCCTCCAGCCTGCCCACACCTGGCTTGCAAGGCTTTAACCCCCTGGGTGTTGCTGGACAAGAGGAACTCTGACTCTTTCTGAAGAAAGGAGTTCCATGATGCAGATTTTAAAGCAGATCCATGATGCAGTTTCTTTGCAGTGGTGCAAGCCACCACCTGTCTGTCATCACCTGCTAGAGGGTATAAACTGGCCCAGTGACTCTGCCCAAAACTTTGGGATCAGAACAAATATAAGTCACTTGAAATAATAAATTAAAAAACTCTCTGAAAGTGCTTTTCAGTATCAAGGGCTTTTTAGCATACGTGCAGGAAAAAATACGGATTGGGAGACGGTCTCTGTGTAGTATGGTAGAAAGGTCTTAATGTCATTAGTGGTTACTTCCTCCAAGTAATATTACTAATCATGACAATTCCTGTCTGTGCATAAGCTTGTAGCCTACCGTGTATGATTAACTGGAAGCAGATGTTATTTTTATCAGAAGCAATAACATTTAAATTCCCCGTGAGTTAGGAGTATCATATAACAAAATGTAAATGCCAAGAATATACCAGGATTACTTGTTAATAATAGCTTTGAAGTTTATCCTTGATTTTTTTTGTATTGTATTCCTGTGGGTCAATTTTATTCCTACTTAACATTGTGTAGGAAGGCATCTGCTCCTAAGCCTGTGCAGCAAAGCGCTGACCAGCTGTCACGTACCAGCATCTCATTAGCCAGTCCTAATGAGGTGGAGAAGAATATTGAAGGAATTGCAGAGAATGAAGAATCCTTATTGCCAATGATAGTGGGAAACAGCTTCATCGATGCTAAGGTACGGTGAATTTTACTAACTCCCAGATCAGAAATCTTTCTTTAGAATTCATTGCTATAATGTCAGACTCCTTATAAAAGTAAAATATGTACACTACAAACCTCCAGGAGTTTGTTTTTTTTTTAATGGGACAAGCACAAGCTTGGCAATCCAGGCTCAAATTTTCAAGATTTATCTGAAAGTTCAGCTGGAGATATGGTTCAGTACATTTGTCTTTGACTGTACTCTGCAGCTTGCAGAGTTTGGCTCTGGCACAGCATCAAAGCATAAAGGCTCTGTAGACTCGGGGCTGCTCGGTGGCCTGTGCTGGTCCAAGCAGCACAGAGCGAGTCCCTGTCAGCACCGAGCTCAGTAAGTGCCTGTGCACAGTCTAGTCAATTCTGGCACTAAGCAGGTGTTAAGAAAAATATTATTTTTCTGTATATTTACTGGTAAGACAATGTTGTAGTTTATAAACTCATACTTGGTCAAATTATAAATTAGCCTAGATGGCAGGATGTACCAGTGGAAGAGTAGAATCTTCAGTCCAGCAGTCCAGTGTGACAACACCACAGTGGCCTTCCTTTCACATGCAGACATACTGAGTTAAGGCTTGTTCTGTTCACACTGCAGGCTCGAGTGCAGCTGCTCCCTGAGGATATGTGTGAGAGTTGGGAAATGGAAATGGACCCAGTAGAGGCACAGACACTGCCTATGAATGGCCATATTCTAAGTCCTAGAGCAAGAGCAGTAGCTGGAATATTTTGCTGTGTGTCTGCAGTATTGCAGCTTTGGGTCTGGACAGAAAGCTTGCCAGATATAGTGGGTCTGTTCTTGACTTGTGCAGATGGGTACCAGACCACAAAAATGTGACTCACCACTGAGGCTTCCTTTTTCTTCATTTTCAGTATGGAACCAATAGGTAGGAATAGAATAAATATTTTCAAGTATCTTAGAAATTTATTAAAATAAATGTCTGCATCTTCCTCTGTTGTAGGGAGGGTCTGATCTGATTATTAACAGCTATGGGCCTGTCACAAAGACTAATGGCAAGAAAAGGTGGCTGTTCTTCCAAGATGCTAAGAAGGTGAAGACTGAGGAGGTAATTGCTCTAACAGGCAGAAATGCACAATCTTTACTGTCATACCCTCTTTGCAAAGGAACATAGGTAGTTTTCTATTTATGGAAAAACATGTTTCATGGTCTTAGTATTAATTGGATAGTTTCACTTGTGTAAAGTTGATGGTGTTCTATCTCACCATAGTAAAATCTTACAGAAATTTCATTTTCTGAAAGATGTTGTTAGGACACTGTGACTCTTTACAGTTGGCAGACACTGTAACTCTACAGTTAACTGATTACTTACTTGCCTTTGCCTTTGCATCTGTGAGCAGATGGAATTCTGTGTACTTTGCATCAGATGAACTACTTCTGCAGAGACTCTGTATAAATATAATTACAATTTAAATATTTAGTTAGAAATGAAAATAATATTTAAATAGAAAGAATCCTCTCCTACCCTGGCAGCTAAAATTCTTGTTGGCTGAAGAGAAACAAAAGAGGGAAACTAAATGATATACCCAAAGTACTGAGAAAATTGAGAACTTGAATAGAACTGTCTGGCTTCTGGAATTGTTGGTCTGGACACATTTGCTATTTGGCTGAAAAAAAGAACAGTTTAAAACTGAAGTGTTAAACCAAATCTGGGACATTATTATGCAAATTCACACCTACGGAGCATGTAACTATTCTTTATTGCATTTCAACTTGTGTTGTGCTCTTGTGTGTTTAAGTATTAGAAAGTTCTGATATCCATGTTGTAAATTTGTATTGAAAAAAATTTCCACAAGCAGATGTGTATTTCTTATGCCTCTATATGAAAAATATTTGCTACCACCCAAGGAGTAATGCTTAAAGAATATGCATGAGGGGATGGGAGGGAGCTCTACCAAGTGTGTTTTTAAAATACTCTTCAGGTCTCTCCAGTGAAAGAATTTTTGATTAGCCATGCTTATCTAGAAGGATTATTTCATCTACTGTGGAAAAGTATGAGCAAGACTTGAGATTATTTTAAAATTCCTGTAGGAAAGCCCTGAGAGAAGCATTCAGGTGGAATAGTAGGCAGGAAATGAAGTAAAAATTCAAATTATGGCTCAGCTTTTCAGAGGCTCTTTTCTCTGTGCATTTCCACAGCCCCAGAGGAGGTTTGTGCAGGCGGTGTGTCTGTACCAGCCAGGCCCCACGGTGCTGCTCAGCCAGGATGGCTCCCCCGGCTCCCCCGGCCAGCAGTCCAGCTTCCAGGTGCCCTTCAGTGTGGTGGCTGACACGGAGCATTCGGCCAACAGCGAAGGGAGCCATGAGACTGGAGACTCCGGGAGGTTTTCTCACGAGTCCAACGATGAGATCCACCTCTCATCCGTGCCAAGTGCCACCCCTCCTGGCAGCAGCCCTTTGGCCAGCAGTGACTCGGGGGTGGGCGCGGGGAGCCGGGCCATGAGCGGCTGTGCAGAGGTGCCGCTGCTGTTTGCTGCTGGCCACGCTCCCACCTCCCCTCTGCAGATCCACCCAGCGGTGCCCAACTGACACCCCGGGGCCACGCCGGACGTTCTGTGTGTGTCTGTTCGAAGGACAATGAACAGGGAGCCAAAGTTTGATTGTGGAAAGCCTGACTAACCTAGCAGGTGATCCGCAGTTCTGGTGAATGTTCGGGTTTTTTTCCTATATTTTGGTTTGTTTTTTTAAAGCTCACTCATTTTGAATGTTCAGTGGTCAAAAAATGTGAAAGGAGTGAAGACTTCTGACTAATGTTAAAAATATGTCACTGGAGCAAAGGGAAGGCTGTTGGCCCTTTTGCTGACTATCTACCTCAGTTTACCGAGAGGTGAACTCTGAATGACGACTGCTTTACCTCATTTGTGTTCTAGTTGGTCTCAGCTAATGGAACTGAAGATACTTCCTAGTAGTGTTGTTTCATTTTGGGTTTTTTTTTATTTTCTCCCCCCCCCACCCTGCCCCAGTTGTGTGTAGAGTGTGTGTGTGTGTGCATGTGTGTCTGCTCAGTGATCAGGGAGTTGTATAGGTTGGTGGACAAGATTGTTTAGCTGAAGCTCTGTCTTTAAAAAGAAGGAAACCCCAGAGTATAAAATGTTATGATTTAATGTGGTTGACACAGAGTATGTTAAAAACTGGGAGAACTGGAACTTCCATGTATACAACCACATGAAATCTTTTGTACCTCGATTTCTTAGATGCTCAGTAAGCCTAGGACAGTGCCTTTCCCTCAGAAACCTGTACCAGCAGCTGCTGGCAGCATGTATGCTATATCCTTGGGGCTCTGAGACATGGTGGATTCCCTCCACTGTGGCAAATATTGCCCCTGTATTCACAGTTAAGGCTAAAAATCATGGTAAAATGAAGAAGTACTCAGCATTTTCAAACAGCTTGGCTTTGCCTGGGAATTATGGAATAGATAATAATATTTATATTGTTATGAGTATTCCAGTATCACAGTACTTCTTAGCAGTGGTGCCTTGCATTATATATTATGAAATTACTGATTTGCCTTATTCCTTTTTAGTATTCATAAACTTCCTTTGGAGTACAGAAAGATGCCTTAAATGCTTCTTAGGTGTTTTAAGTAAACTGTAACATGAATTTATAGTTCATTTTTACCCATCTTTGAGTGCTGATAAGCAGTGCTAGCATTGTAGTATGTCTCAGAACTGTTAGGATGCAAACCTGCTCCTTGCCTTCACCTAGTGTGCTATTAGCCAGGAATTTTAGCTCAGGGAGTGACTTTACCTATATGCCAATCTAAAACTCTGATTAGGGATGAGAAATAAAAAAGCCAGAGCTTTAGTTGAAGAGTCTGTTGAAAGAGGTGAGTACTGCTACTGCCTCGAACCCATGCAATTCCTGTTTTATACTACCTCCTTTGAAAATGATTCTAGTGTTTTTTTGGATTTTGTTGTTGTTGTTTTTTCCTGTACTCAGGGAACAGTTGTTACTTTTAAGCTGCCTCACGGAAACGTGGAGCAAACGGACAGGGTATTGTTTTGTTTTTTAATAGGAGAGAGCGAGAGACAGGGAGGAGGCTGGAATCATCCAATGTCATAAACTTGCCTGTATCTATATCCAGTCCTCTTCTCACTCCTCCTCTTTCTCTGTTCTACTTAAAAAGAAAGAAAGGAAAGGAAAAAAAATTAGGCATATGTTTTTACTTAAAGAAATTGTTTAAAATGTAATGTAAGAAATCAACCATAGGAACTCCTGGCTCTATTTAAGTCTGTCAGAACTCCCACTGACTTTACTGGGGCTGAGATGTCACCTCCATGTGTGCCAGGCTGACTCCTGTGTTGCTCCTCAGTATCAGTAGGTGGTCAGAAGTTGTGGGTAAGCCCTACTCTTGATTGGATTGTGCTGAGGAACCGAGCTCTGGTTCCTGGAGTTCTTTCCCTTGGAACTGTTGCCAGTCCTGAAGCACACAGTACACATTCACCTCTCCCTAACAGTGTTGATTCAAAATGCTTGAAGAATGATCTTGTACCAAAGACTTTTCTGTAGAAGAGAAGGAAGCCACATCCAAAAGGAATTGAACTAGTTAAAAAGAGCTGAAGACATTTTATTGTATAAGTAGTTACTAACAAAAACCAATAGGGCTTCTTGATTGTAGTAGCCGATTGCATAGGTGAGTTGTATGCTTCAACAATTTAAACTACCTTGTTGTTACAAGAGCCTTTAAAGAAAGTTATAATGCCAGCAGATATCTCCAAAGAATTTCGAGTGTAATTTTTTTTCTCCAGCAGGTAGTTGATGAACAGTACAGTATTAAGAAAAGTATTTTTTAACAGTTTTTTATCTACTTGCTGAAGAAAATGAAAACCTTTTCACCAAAGATTTATTTTTGGTCTTGTCAAGCAGAATGTGTAGTGTACAGCAGAGTACTGTTTTTAGTTAGGTAAAGTGTGAATTAATCAAAACTAGAGTAAGAATGTGTAACTGTAGCATGAAGTTTCACACTTCATCTTTCAGAGTAGCCCTTGTGTTAGTTGCCTTCAGAAAGAGCTGATATGCAGATGGTAACTGCTTCTCCAAAGACTTGTTTGCTGTAAGTACTGGTAATGGGATATAATTTTATGATCCTCGTTACAGGTAAATACTATAAATCCTAAACTCTTCCTTCTAAAGATCCATTCTGTAGTTTAACCTATGGATAATCTGAGAGAAACAGACTTCATATAAAATCTGCCAATCTTATATAGATGCTTTAAGTTCAATAGCCAAAGAGTTGAAAATGCCCAGTGTGTAAGAGAGCAGTGCATCCAGAACTGGATCCATCACTTATTGTTTTATTGAGGTACTTCTTAGCAGCAAATAAAGAAAACCAAAGATATTTAAGGTTACCTCAGCATATAGGCAAGCTTAGTTAGGCATTAATTATTCTGTCTTTATTTTTATGTTAACCAAATATTAAACATTTCTCCAGAACCTAGTCTACATTCATGTGCTTCCCTTTGACACAGTCATGATTTCTATAGAACAAAAATCCGCTCCTCAAAATTCATGGCCTAGTACTAATATATCACAAGATTTTGTGAGAGAAATTTGTCTCATGATGGAAAACTCCAACAGGTAAGCAAAGGAAAAAAAAAAGAAAAATTGTAGAAATTTATAATATCTCTATTGAACTTAACAACAGAATCAATCCTTCATGATTGGAACAGAGCAAAGTTTAAAAGTTTAAATGCTTCATATCCTTGCAGTCAATGCATGTAATTTTAAATACAATATTACAGATGGTAATTTTTTTGAAGCTATACCTGTGGCTGTCTAAGAGAATGAGTTTTTCACTTTGTTCATTCCATTTGCCTAGAAAGAGCTGGCAGAACAGACCAGGCAGACCTGTTTCAGGTTTTCCAGGTTTTTCTTCTAGTTTATGTCTGTAGAAACTGGGTCCTGGAGAAAAAAAATATAATTTCTTAATTATGAATTTTGCTAAATATGTTCTGGAAGATGAACATAAATGTGGAATTTAGTGTTACACTGTGTGAATTGATTTTGTTTAAGTGTAGTAAGAACTAAGGAGCCATGGCTGGTGTAATGAGTGTATGTGCAACCCTTGTGTTTTAAAAAAAAAGCAAAAATGTTACCATTGATGTGACTTGAAAAGCATCAAAACTTACAGAGGAAACCTTGAAACTGACTTGCCATGGTGATGGTGTTTGTAAGAGAGGATCTGCCCTTCAGCTGCCACAGCAAGGCCTGTTCTGCAAGACCTGGAGCCAAAACTGAATGCTCAATCTGCCCACAGCTACACTTGTGTACTTTCTCCATATTTAACAAATGCAAAGCACTGTCATCTTTCAGTAGTTATCCAGAATTGGGAATGTGTGTGCTGTGCAGAACAGGGCATATCAGTTGGTTACTTTTTAATAGCTCTGCTATTGTAAGAGAAATCTGAAAATTCTACATATCACTTTCAGTAATTTCCTATATTAGCTCTCCATTTTTTGTATAACTGATGCTATTTTTAACAGAAAAGAATATGAAGAGATTGTTTTGCCTGTTTTTAATTATTCTTATAGTTCATTCCCTCTCTGGGTTTAATCCCATACTTTAGATGTGAACTTCATCTTGTTTGCCTTATTAGAATCAGGGTCCTCATCCTGTTTCTTTTTAAGCCAATGGGAGAATTAATTTGTATTTCAGTTTGCATAGTCTGGACAGACAAAATAAGCTTTTGTTTGTTTGTTTTTTAAACCTTCACAGTACTATTATTTTAAAAGGACAGAAGACTTAGATGGTTAAAACTCCCACTGGCAAATGGATTTTTGTAAGAAAAGTCACCATGCATAGGAGGTCCTCTGTAACTCTCCATGAATCCAGTATTAGCCTGTAGTAAACACTGAGTATTTCAAGTCAGTTTACCTCTTTTTCATTGCAAATCAAGTTAACTTGAATGACTTCTCATTTGCTGCAGCCTGGGTGTACACAAGCAGAGTTACTGTTGGCTCTCAGTAAAATGTTACTCTGAGCTAGCTCTGAGCTCTTGTTCATTTTATCCATTACAGAATGAAGTTCATGCAGGGAAAAGTCCATCTCCTAGCACGGGGAACATTGGTAGGTTTTGTAGGGCACTCCATGTTTAGCCAAAACTCCCATTCATGGCAACCAAAAAGAGCTGCCCAGGTGTAATGCTGGTGGTATTTCACAGAAACCATTTTACTGACATTATTCTCAGAAAACAGAAAGCAGAATTACACTTAGTAATTGCTAAAGTGGTAGTTCTTAGGTTGAACAATTGTTACACACTTACCAGTTGCTGCAAATGCTGCTCTGGTAATGGTAGGCAATCTCTAAAGCAGAGGGATTCCTGTCTGCAGGAAATACTGAGCACCTTTCTGTAATAACACTATGTAGTATTTTGGAACATGTGTTTCAAAAACCACTGTTCTTCAATACAAGTCCAAACCCAAATCACTTACTATTAACAGAGAAAAGAACACAAATTCAGTTTAGCTTAAATGCGAGTACATTTATTTCTTTGGAATCCCTCTGGATTCATACTGAGCCTGGTCCTCCTGGCTGACTCAAAAGGGATGTAAAAACATGCTTAAGGCTTTGCTGTGTTGGGCCCTCTGATTCCATAGGGTTCAGTCAAAAAAAAATCCAGCTTTTCATGGTTGCATATACTCACATTGCATCTGCCTGGTGTGTTTTCAGTGAAGACTGACTGTATATGAAAAATGGACTTACACAAATGTTGCTTTTTGATTGTTTGGCTTCTTTTTTTTTTTTTTTTTTTAAAAGTTGTGAACGACTTGCCAGTGTAGGAGCCAGGTGTGTATCTCACATTTTGGTGTTCTGGATCCTTTCACTCCGTGTGCCATTTTCTTCTAAGGGCAGCAATGGCTGACTGGCTAATGGAGGATGGAGCTGAATTGTATTAATTTTATATTTGTCTCAGGGGATCAGCTCCATGAATTCCATTGCATGAGGGAAGCTAATGTTTGCCCTGATTTGAATGTAACTTTTTAATGTCTTTTAAAAACTATTTTGTTTAATAATGTGGACTTGTTTTTCTTTTTCTAGCATTCTAGTAAATATTACCTAGTGTGTTGGTTAATTTCTCCCCTCCAGGGTTGTTTATATACTACCCCAAGGTCATGCCAAAAAGTAATAGAAGTTTAAATGCCAAATGTTTATGAAACTGCTGTCTAAATACTGATTGATTGCACAGTTGAAATAAAAGTTTTCCTTAGTAAAAGTGCTACTTGATACTTTATTTTCAGTGTCTCTGAGGAGTGGCCCAAAACAAGGAAGATAAAAACTGCAGCACATCATTTTGGGCTGAGCAGATAGGGAAATTGTTGGCATATGAAGTCATAAAAAGAGGTAGGCAGTACACTGGAAATATAGTTATTGAGAGGTAATTGAGAAAATTAGACCAATGCTGAAAATATGATCAAGTATTTTAAGAGAGTATTTGTAAAAAATGAATAAATCCTAAATAGAGTAGATAACTTACATTTAAAAAGGCAACAGTTTCAAATAGCTAGGGAACAGTCAGTCTTGGACTGTGCAGTGATGCACTGGTAGAGCTTTTGTAATCCACCAGGGCTGCTGCTCTTTCTCTAGGTGAGAACAGGAACCAACTGCAATTCCCAGTTACATTACTGCTGGTTAGTACTTGTTCATTTTACGGTCCAGAATTCTTATTCTCAGTAGCAATAATTAAACAGTAAAGCTCCATGTTTCAAGGAGCTAGTATTGCAAAAGAAAGCTTAGAAACAGCCCTGGTTTGGGATCTGATGCTGTGCTACCTGGCTGCAGTCTGCCACCAACCTGAATGTCTGAGCTACAGCCAGGTGAGTGCTGTGGGCCACTTACACTGCATGGCCACATTCACTGAGATGACAGCATTGCTATTTCTTTGTTAGGTTTACCAGGGACAACAATCTACAGTCTTAGCTTATCTGTTTTTTGGATAAAAGATCAATACCTTGGAATATGAAGGCCAGCTGGTCTAAAAATCTCCTTTGCACCTAAAGCCAGACTTCATATCCTGTTACATATGAAAAAAGACCTCTGCTCTCCTTTCATTTATTCTTGAAGTTACTTCTGTGAATATTTACAAGTAAATCCAGTTGGGTTTTCTGTTTGGGGATGCACAAACATTTGTTACCAGTAGGATTAAACTATGCCATATCTTATTTCTAATACAGGTTGGCACTGTGCAGCCCAGCCTGTTTTCCCTTCTTCCTTCATTTGCAGTCATGGCTCAGCATTGGTCGCTGGACAGTAAAGTATGTCCTCTGCCAGGAGAGAAGCTGTAGGTGTTAAAGTTGCTGCTGTCTATGCTGCAGGGTCCAACTCTTTCTATAACTGATGTATTAAGACCTGGCTTCACCTTTTTCTCCCCACACAGCAAAGAATTTGAATTTGAACCCCTCTCTTCACATACTTGCATGTAAAAGCCTCAGATAAATGCATTCAGATTTGACAAAGAGAGATCAAATTGTTTCTACCTGAAAGAGGAGTGTAAACTTTATTTAAATCCCATAATTTAAATCCTATTTACACAGGAATGCACCATTAAGACATACAGAAAATGTAAATAATTCAGGATCTAGCTGTGCCTCAGTGACAGAGATGCTTGTTATGAATAGATGTGGGGGGTTTAGATAAGTCCCTGCCTTGTTTTATTGAGGTGGCCAGCACCCCAAAACCCACTCTTGTTCACAAGCTCTTTAATAATGGCTGATTCAGTCTGGTATAGAATGAATTATTTATCTAATAGACACAAAACTAACAGACATAAGACTTAAAACAGACTACATACTACACAGGAAAGCACAAAAGAAACTATTAGCAGCTAAATATACAGTGCATGATAGGGTACCATTTTTTAATACAGCTAGTGAAGAAATCCTAGATTAGGATTCAATGTATGTTGCCATCCAGTTGTTGACGGGGCACACATTGAAATCCTTTCCCTCAATTTACGGAAAAGTAACAACAAAGATGCGTTCAAGCTTCAGCAGAAGTCGTCTCACACATTCTCTGGGAGTGCGTAAGAGACTTCTGCCTCTGTGATAATTCATGCGTCTTTTATAGATTGTAAAACAGTGACTCTCAGCCAAGAATATTTATTTTTCTTTTATCTCTTCCCACATTTGCTCTCCAGAATAAGATGTTGATTCTTAGCTGGGGGCTTGAGCATTTTTGGTGCCAGAGATGACCCCATGCTGGGCCTGTGCCCTGCCTGGGTTATCTCTTCCATGTGCAACAACTATCTGTGCTAGAGAGGGGGAGGACACATCCTGCCACATGGTTGCAATCCACAACTCACCTATTGGACAACTTGATTTCGGATGGCATCTTTGACACAGGGCAGGTGCCTTTAGTGGCACGATGAATGTGCTGAAAAAATTTGAAGTTTCATACTCAACACAATCTGGAAGTTACAATGCTCCCAAAAAAACCAAAAACTGAAATTACAAAAGCACCTTACCACCTCTGAATACTCAATCCAAAATCATGAACTTAAATATTCCCTGTGTTTAATGCTACCTTTTTCATGGTGTCTTCAAAGCCTCTTGCTTTAGAGGCCAAAAGCAGCTGCTGAAAAAAAAGCTGAGATAAGCTGAAAGATCCCCTTCATTGAAATAAGAGAAGTGCTCTTATCCCAGTTAGTCTCAGAAAGGCAATGAACCCCTTTGGCAAATGCTAGGGTTAATATACCCCTGGCAGGGCCCGCCTCTCGTTCCCACTATGCCCATGAAAAGGGAGGAGGTCATTACCACATGGTATAAAAGCTCTCAAAGGAGCTGTAGTTCCTTGGCTTCTCTGACTTAAATTCAAGGTGAGTAAAGGGCTGGATACAGAAGAAAACTCTTTAGGGAAATGATGATACCTTCTTTTTTACTACAACTACATCCAAAACCAAAAACCAACCAACCAACAAGGTCCCCCGCCCCCACCCCCCCCCACAAAAAAAAAAAAAACACCCCCAAAGCAAACCCTATATTCCATTTCTCTTACAGTGGAAATCCAGTTCTGACCTATCCCTGTTTCAGATGATCTTTCTCGGACTTGGTAAGCCACTTTTGTTATCGTGTTGGACCACACATGCACCGACACGAGAGTACGACTAAATACCAGCACATTTACACATTTCCTTCCAAGAGAACTGCAGAAAAGTTATAGTCAGTGACACAGCCATTCCAAATACTAGGAGTGCCTTCCATCAGAAAAAAAATCTAAGCTGAAAGAACTGCCTCAGTGTAGATCAAACAGTTCATTTAAACTCCGAACAGTAACCTGAACAAGCAGGCCAACTTGACTTTTGCAGGCAATATGTTCCTTTAAAAAAAAGTTAAGAAAAAACTGGGGAGACAGCTGAAGCAAATGAATTTAAAGGCCAGATTATATTTTTTAAGAGTCTCTGCCTTTTTATTGGATACAGCGGAACAGCCAGCACCACCACCACTGTGAAAAAGCACAGACAAAACCCCCATGACATAATAAAAGAAACAGGAACTTGAGTATAGCTAGAAAAAAATTAACTTTTTAAAAGCTAACCTATTTGACATACTTTTCTTCCTTGGACAAGTCTGTAGGTAGAGCCTAACATTTATTGCATCAGACACAGATACAAAGAACATTGCTCTAAACTGGAAAAAAAAGTTAATTTTACATTTCAAATGCTTTGCAAGCAACATTAAAAATTAACATGTCTCAAGACATTTTTTCCCTTCCACAAAATCTTTTATCTATAAGCATTAGTAAATACATTCCACGGTCCCTCCGTTTAAGAGGGTACCTGTAAATTACTACAGTGTGATAAACAGAAGCAAATCAAGAACAGTGAGACACTAAAGCTGTTATATGTGGCTGTAGTACATAATCACAAATAGTCCAGTAACTGTTTATGATGCTTACTGATTACCCTGACCGCAGCAGTTCTAATCTTGGCAACTGCCTGCTGCCACCTCTACCAATGCAAGCTTGCAAACAAAAGGGTAACCTGGACCTTGACCGTGTTTTATATTGGTCATTGCTGCTTGAGAGTAACTGGAGTCCAAATACAGCCTGCAACCCCTTTTTGGCTATCAGGAAGAGGCTAACAGATCTCTATACAGCTTTCTCTTTGCACAGGCAACAAGAATTCAAGCCTCACAAAGCGCACAATTAGGCAAATTAAGCATTCAGATGGTCTAAGTATACTCTAATATTAGTTTAATTCCCAAACCCCTGTAAAAATACATTCTAAAATAACCTCTTTAAAGGGGATCTTCAAAGCTGAAGATTATAAATAAACAAGAAACCAACTCCCTGAAGACGCAATCAGGGCTGTCAATTCCCAAGAGGTTCTCAGTCCTCCTTCATGATACATTTGATACAATTAGCACAGGGTGGGAATATACTGATACATCACTACATTATTGAAAGTTGCATGTGCAGGTTTCTACCCATCTCCCCTTTCACAGACTTGCTGGCAGAGGTCAGTTACTTCCCATAAAATTTCTTATTCAGAAGAAAGATCAGAAGATTGACATTCACTTTTGCTCTGTCGAATAACTTCATGACAGCAACACCTTCATACTGCAGCTGCAGGAGATCCTGCCAAAGAGAATATCTTAATGAGTAAGGAACCCTCAACAGCTCACAGAGAATAAAAAAAGACCCTACAGAACAGTAGGATCTTAAGGAATATCAATGAAAAAGTACACAGCGTAAGATAGAAAAGCAGGAGACTAATTAAAGATCCACTCTTACTGTGTAAGAAATAGTCATTCTAAGGCATTTAAGATCTTAATTATTTTAAGCAGAGGGTTAAAAAAAAAATTACAAAAGAGAGCAGAAATAGAAGACCATTCTAAGAAAGCCAAATTTCAGATCTAGCCATCTCTATCCTTCTTATTCACACAGTAGCCATAAAGCTGCTTTAACATTTAGAAAGGGTTTCCTATGTGCCTAATTCTATCATGTACCCATGAAACATGACAGCATTCCACAGTATCCCTTTCTGAAAGCTTTAGTTGCCACAGATCTCAGGGAAGTGGCTTATAGCAGTTTAATCTAGGGCACAAAAAGAAATGGCATCTCAGTCACTATGCATACGATGCTGATTCAATCTCTGAGGTGTTTATGTAAGGCAGTATTTCTAGTTATACTTTGCTTTGTCAGCAATGCACCTGCACTGATTTTATCTCACTGATTAAATTCTTGAAGCAATCCCACTCTTGCAGGTGACAGGGTGGGTAGCTGTGGGCATGTGGGTGGGCGTGTGTGATGTTGCATCCCTTGCTGCTGTCCTCTGACAGCATCTACTTTATCTGCAAAGCCCTGCTACAAAGGCATAGTGGTATAGTAAACCATGTGCCTGAGAAGCGAGTAGCCCCATGAACCAAGAAGTTCATGACCAGCTCTGATGGACTAGGACCAGAACGAACTAGGGGAGTCCTCAACACAAATGACAGGTGTGAGGCAGCTGTCCATCCCAGCAGCCAGCTAGGTGGCATGAACTAACTGCAATGCAAGGTGTTCCTGCACACTATCTGTTTTGAGAGGCCTGAGGCTTCCACAACTAACAAACCTAATGAAGACCAAGATGGACGGGGGTGGGCAAAGAAGTGGAAGAACGGGACAGAGACAGCACATGTAACATTACTGGCATGAGAAAAAGAACAGGGAGCCATTTGGGAAAAGGTCAGTCAGCATGCCTGTTCTGGTGGCCTAAGTAAAGGTTGACACCTAAGGACGACACCTAAGAACAGGAAAGAAACGGGCAAGTATAGGGTAGCAGAAAGAATACCAATACATAATGACTGGCTGAAGCCATCACACACAAGCCCAGGTGACTGCTGCCACAGACTCCCAAGCTCTCTGCTGTAGCAGGAAATTGTTGAAAATGCAAATGCTTGTTTTGTGTGCATATGTATAAACGTAATTAAGAACACAGACTGACATCAGGCTTTCATTAGTGAAGAAACAAAAAGGAGTTTGGATCCCCCTTTATGTGTTGCATCTGTATCACCTGCAACAAATGGGTTATTTTTGAGAGCATTTTTCAGACTGTTTAGGCAAAAACCATGTCATTGCTATTTTGATGAAGAGTCTGGCAAGGGGAACTTACATGACACTATTAAATAGGACAGTTCTTACCTGATAATGCAACATAAAGGTTTCCATCTGTACCCCCATGAATTTTGCTTTAACCTCAAAATCTCCTACTTCTTCTGTTGGACTGATTTCAAAAATCACGTTTTTAAACCTGTGAAATTTGAGAAATGAAAAATCACAGGGAAGCAATATATGAGATAAGACAAAGATAAATTTCTAAGAATTTTGTTCGTAACTCTTTATTCTATTATCCCCACTGGGAATGAGCCTGTAAAAGCCAACCAGACTCAATACAACAATGAACAGAAGCCTAACAGATTCTGTGGCAGGTAGATCACATCTTCACATAAGCACAGCAGGAAACAGGGTAATTTCAGTTAGCTTGTACAATCTAAACAGTCTACTTTAGTGCTGCACATTCATGCCTCATTTAGTGCACAAAGTATGATTCAGGGTTGAAAAAATTCTAGTAACAGGCAGCTCCTCTATATTCCACACAAGATATGCCAGCTTCTCAAGGCTAGCAAACTACAGCTGGAGAAACTCAAGCTAGCATTAAGCTGATTTTTTAACAATGAATGCTATTAACCATAATAACAATTCACCCAAGGAGGTACCCTTCCATAACTGTGGGGGGGACAGAGAAGGGTTTGGGGAAAAGAGGATGTCATGTTTAAATCACATTACACTTCTCAATCAAAGAATTGATTTGCTTCAACCAGAAAAAGAGAACTGAAGAGTGATCACTATGCAAGGTTTCTTGGCCCTAGTGATGCCAGCCTAGGCATCAAAACAAATTTTTCAGCTTTAATAGCTAAGTCTACCAACAATACTAAAATTCCAAGAACAAAATTGCAAGACAGTGCAACACAATCTCAAATAGATCTCAGAATTTCTGGTCCTCAACTATCAACATCTAGACTAGTTCTAAGAAAAAGATAAGAATTCAGCATACCTATTTCCTTTTCCTCCAAAAAGGTTATTTAGCTCTAAAGAGCTTTAAAGAGATACTCACTGGCTACCTTGCAGATCCTCAATCTCTAAAAGCACTCCCTTCTCATGAAGTCGAGCTGCTGTGTATTTCAGAGAAATCTTTTTACTGTTTTTGCCTTTCATCTCTCGAGGTTTCTTGGAGACTCTGGGGAAAAAAGACAAACCAAACAAATTAGAAGGTCACTCAAACAAGTAAAGACATTTTGAGCAGTAAATATTCAATCCTATTTGGCAGAGGGGATAGAATCAGTATAGCTAATGAACTATGACTAATGATAGATAATGATGTACTTCTACTAGTGAGTTTACCTACAAAGCACTTGTAGCCCAGATCAGATGAAAAGGGTTCACATTCTCTCATCTCACTGGAGAAGACAACAATTTTTTTCCCTCCCAGAAAATCTGAATTGTCTAGCACTAAAACAAGCTGACTTGTTCTGGCATAAAAAAGGCGACAACTTGTGATCAAGGGTTTCCTTGTAGGTAACTATGTTATTTTCATTCTCTGTTCCTAAGAAGGATGACAGGAAAGACTGACTGAGCAGCAAGTGCATATGCAGGCAACAAGCTTCATAGCACTGGACTCTCTGCACTCCCTTTTCCCAAAGGGACCAAAAAGTCTTTCAAGTTTGTCTTTTTGACCCCATTCATGACCAGGATGTCTCCCTGTATTTTCCTATTGCTGCTGAGACCCTTTCACTAGAACTATCGCTGTGAGAAAGAGCTTGGACGAGGAGCTTGGAGCAGGTGGCATTACATGGTTCTTCTTAGCAACACATGCTTCTTGTTAAGAAGCACTTCTAGGGCCATGGAACCACCTGCTGGTAGGTCATGAGGTTTGAGACCATCTAAGCAACCTGAAGGGGTGCAAGTCTGTGGGCCCTGATGAGATGTGCCTGTGGGTACTCAGGGAACTGGTGGAAGAAGTGGCTAAGTCACTATCTATCGTATTTGAGAAAATGTGGCAGTCCAGTGAAGCTCCTACCAACTGGAAAAGGGAAATAAGGAAGACGCAGTTTGTCTCACCTCCATGACTGGCAAGATCCTCCTGGAAACCATGCTAAGATACATGGAAAACAAGGAGGTAATTGGTGACAGCCAAAATACCTTCACTCACATGCCTGGCCAATTTGGTGACCTGCTACAAAGGGGTTAATATAGAATTTCTGGATGAGGGAAAAGCAACTGACATCATCTACCTGTATTTGTGAAAAGCATTCAACAACATTTCACACAACATCCTTGTATCTAAATTGAAGAGACATGGATTTGGTAGATGGACCACTTGATGGATAAGGACTCAATCGGATGGTCGCACTCAAAGAACTGCAGCCAACAGCTTCCCTGCGAGGGTGGTAAGGACCCAGGACAAGTTGCCCTGGGAAGCTGTGGCTGCCCCACCCCAGATCTGTTCAAGCCCAGGCTGGATGGGGCTTGGAGCAACCTGGTCTAGTGGAAGGTGTCCCTGCCCACGGCTGGTCTTTAAAGGTCCCCTCAAACCCAAACCGCTCTATGGTTCTACGGTTCCAAGATACTTACTTGCCCTTGCTGGCCAAGTTATCCAAGCAGGTCTTTATGTAACTTTTGTAATAATCTACTTGTTCTCCATAAAAAGTAGCTTTGGAGTTCAAGGCACTGTACGTCTGCTGCAGCTTCACTAGCTCCGCCTTTCTTCTCTGACGGTATCTACGCTGATTTCTGATATCCTACACCGCAGAGAAAGACAGGCAGAGACTTAACAGTCATTTGAGCTCTCCAGGTGCTCAGTCCCAGAGCCACTGAGTACTTGAAACATACCATTAGATTTTGTTTAGTATTGCTTCATGCTACAGGCTTGAGCACTCAGTTGCACTTTCCCCAGTTTAAGTGTCACAGTTTCTTCTCTGTGACAACTGTTTGCGGAACTAACCAACTCTACACAGCAGTACACTTGCACCTTTTGTGGCTTTCTCAAACTTCAGTTCCGTCTTAGTTGCAAAGACTAGAGTGGGCACTGACAGCACATCATACAAAAGCATTA
>NW_008236184.1:4172818-4175256 GCF_000691975.1 Corvus brachyrhynchos
GTGTAGAGAAAGTATCTTACAAATCAAGCACTGTAACCATAGCAGCACACAGTCTTCGTTATTTTTCTTTGTTAGTCAGCCCTTAAGCATCACTTGCCTTAACACCTCAACAAAAACCCACTACATTCATTGACTGCTACTTTAATATGTGACACATATTATCTATAGTACAATTAAATCTTATCAGATCCCTAAAGGCAATTATTTAGTTGGTTTACTTACATAACATTTCCCAAATAGTTTTTCAGTAAACATTGTGATATAAAATACATTGTCACTATAGCAATGTACAACAGTACTGGATCTCTTTTGTAAGTTTTTCACAGCCACCCCCTTATCGTTTAGGTATTCTTTAACAGGCACATTTAAATAAAAGTAACAGTTAGGACGTCTTAAAGTTATGGGCAAAACTTCCTTGTGTGAATAAGCTTGTAGAGGCACTACTTAAATCAGTGAAATGGAGCAGAAAAACACATGACACACCAGGACTTCCCCTCCAAGCTATTAAGTTTTTTCTTAAAGTACCTGAGAACTTGGCAACGCAGTCATTTGAGAGAACAGAAACGTTGTATAAAAATAAAGGACTTCCCACATGCCAAGAGGTGGAAATGCTGCAACAAAAGGTATGATTTTTGTCTATAAATGAGCTACTAAAAACCTTACTCTCCTTCTGAAAACTCATGCCAGTTTCACAATGCTGCAAACTGTGGGAAAACTCCACTATGATTACTAGGGAACAACCAAATGTTATACCTTCGCAATGTCATTGATTAGTTCTTGGTATTTATTTTTGGCATCCACTGTCCCCAGTTCTGTCAACTTCTTCAGGCCTGCCTTGATTTTTTCTTTTTTTTCTTGAAGGTTCAAGTTGCCATCTTCCTTTGCAGAGACAGATTTTTTCATCTTATCAGGAGTTTTAGCATCACGAATGGCCCGTTTCTGCATAGCTCTATGATGCTCTGCTTCCTAGAAAAAGAAAACAAAAAACTGCAAGTTCATAAGCAGATCAATTTTAAGGTGACAAAAAGAAGCAGGAACAGGTTGTCTGATCTCTGGCATAACACAGGATAAAGAGTTTTGCCTGGCGATTCCTGTACTGACTCAAATGAACACATTTTGATGAACACATTCTACATATGGGAACCAGCAGAAGCCTACCTACCATCTAAAAGGGTCTTCTACATAAGCAGTTTCTAGCAACTACTGCAGGAGTAAGGTTCACACACACAATTTACTTCCATTGTACACCCTCCTGATTATCATTACATCCTGCTCCATCATCGGTGGACAGCTTCACTGCAATACAGAAATGGAGAGTCCCACGTATACCCACATATATCTAGATAGATGATAATTTCCTACTCTAAAACCAGCAGAGATAAACAACATCGTACTTGCTCTGAGGTAGCTGAAGTTTCCAAAATTTCAGTCAGTGTCTCCCCTGGCTGGAAGCGGATTACATCAACAATTAAACGTTTTGTGCTGCAAAGGAATTGGGGAGAATAGCAGAAAAAAATTTAAACAGAAAGACCTTTAAAATACTCTTCTGTTCTGCAACAATACCAATGTTACTGATTTATCCAAAGTCAGATTATTACTGGACAAGTACTTAGGTAGTCACAGGCTAGACCAGACCAGATCCCTGAGAAGCACTTTACTTTTTGGACAGTGCATTATTGGAAACCAGTTCCCCGTGAGGTTCCTCTCTGTAATATGCACAATTTGCTCCCCAAAACTCCCTTGAAGAGCAAGGATGCTACCCCATATATTACAAGGTAGCCCCTGTACTGCCATGTGGACCACAGAAGCTGCATTCAAGGTGAAAGATAAAGCAGCCGCAGCCAATTTGTGCAACCAGAAAAGCCCTTTAATATTATCCATCCATAAGTGTGCTTCAATGAGCTATAACAGGTATCTAAAAACTCCAAAGGATTATTTTCTTATGTGCATGGGAGACAAGGCAGATCTCAACTCCAGTCTGGTGACAGAGAGGGTCATTCCTTGATGTGAGCTGAGACACAGTCAGTGTCCACTCTGAAGCACTTCTGCCCCAGGGTCATTCCTTGATGTGAGCTGAGATTTAATCACAGTCAGTGTCCACTCTGAAGCACTTCTGCCCTTAAGCCACACAATGAAAATAGCATCTTTGCAGTCAGGCTGGAATTATTTCTGGAATCACACAAACTGCATCACATAGGCACCTTCCTCATCATTCACAACTTAGATGACTTCCAGTGCAGCTGGGAAATCTTTACTTTTGAAATCAATGCTACCTTCTTCTGGTGGACAGGAAAATAGTGATGTACCTTTTAAGAAGTCCAGTTAAAGTAATTTTTGGAGACAAAATTTTCTTCTGGGAGATCACTTGTCTACCTAGACTGAACATTTTTCATGCTGATCGAAGATTTTTCAATTAAACTATCTACCATCAGAGCAGG
>NW_008236184.1:4175281-4175871 GCF_000691975.1 Corvus brachyrhynchos
CATGCATCTGAATGTTAGGTCACTGCTCTATATATCTCAGCAATAGGGATTTGCTTAAAACTAGCCAAGAATCAGTATCAGTAAAAAGTTTTCCAGAATAAAGATTCTGGCAATAACAAAATCCCTGACAGTCCATTGCCCTCTTTCCATTAGGGTAGTAAGACCTATGCTTCTAAAAAGGGTTATTAGTCTTCATCTATTAAAAGTCATGCCACAGCATTGAAAAGGACATGACTACAATCTCAGTGTATTTGGAGTAACAGTCCCCCCACATTTCTTTAAATTATGCCTCAGTTCTCTTATTTTCACATGCAGATTAACTGTTGAAGCTCCAGTTGTTCCTTCTTTTGAGTAACATACCAAGTAGTTACCCCCTACTTACTTCAACAGAATTGTCCTTGCATCCATCTCTGCATTCTCATCACCAGGAACGTCAAATTTATTAGTGAGTGTGAGAGAAACCTCAGTCTTTGCTAGCATTTCCCTGTTGGGGTCATTAACATTGCCAGAACCTTCCCCTGGCAAGAAGAAAGAGTTTAGAGATTAAATCACATTCTTTACCTTCTTGATTGTCAAGACCTCGTAATTTT
>NW_008236184.1:4176001-4185586 GCF_000691975.1 Corvus brachyrhynchos
CTGTCAAAGGGACACTTCAAAAATCAAACCAACTTTTAAAGACATCATCTTGAATATATTACAGACTTTTCGTAGCAAATCTAAGAGAATGCACTGGCCAGAAAATCACCACTTCATATGCCTTAAAGACTTCTGTGTATTCCACACTGTATCTCAGGATCTCACTGAAAAGAGTGGCTGAACTGCCAAAAGTATTTTAGAAACAAAAATATGATGATGCCCATATGTTCATGTCCTCATTAGAATAAATGTTTCAAGATAAGAGCAAAACCCTTGTTAGCAAGCAAGCTTGTCATCTTCTCTTAAACAAAGCTATCCCATCAAAAAGAAATTTTCTTGCTCCAATTGCATATGAACTTTCACCAGAACAGTTGTTGGAATCTTCCCCCCCCCATTTTTTAAAGGGCTGCAGAAAGATTTACCTCTGACATATTAGCCACAGTGACACAATGCACACAGGAAAAATGAAATGGGGAAGGAGGGCAAGCTCTAGCTAAACCCATGGTCTATGTTTGTTCAGTCAACAGTTCTTACATTCTGTTCTTTGCTAGTGCATGGAAGAAAATGTGCAAGCAATCACTCCTTTAGAAGGTTCCAACCATTGTCATCAAGCAACTTCAAGGTAATTGTTTGCTGTCAGAGCATCCTCTCCAAAAACTGTGCCTGGTTTGCTTCCCTCCCCACTACTAGACTAGAAACTTCAAATACTGCAACACAGAAACCAAGGAAGGAGAAAAACTTGTGCATCTTTCCAGTATATTTTATATCCTGAAGCAGTAAACTGTGGCTCAGGTTTTCAGAAGAGTTTCACAGATTAGTAGTGTTAGTCCCTTCTTCCCCCAACCAGAAGAGGATAAAATTCTATTTTTCTTATGGAAAAAAAACTCTAAAGGAGTCCACCTGCCAAAGACTCCTAAAGAAACACATGCTATTTAACACATTTATTACCACACTCTGAAAGGAACACCTACAGATCTCCAGAAAGGACGGATCTTTGCAAACAAGCTGGAACAGGGACACAAGAACAGAGAAATGGCTCCAGCATAATGGAACAAAGAAAATATGTCAATATCCATCTGTCTTCCAGAAATTTCTAGAGTGGGATGAGGTGAGGTGGGTGGGGAGAAAGGAAAGAACCTATGTTTTTTTCTGGGCAAAAAACTTCTGCAGAGGAAATACACTGCAATGAATCTGCTGCTGCTTTTCAGAGCACATCCTCCCAAACGACCTGTCATGATTTCTTATTGTTTCTTTACTGCACTTTAAGTCATTTAAGGTAATATCACATATTACTTTAGCTGAACAAACTAGACTACCTATTAAGGACTCAATTGTAGGAACCTCTCCAAGATCATCCAGCAGTTCGTGAATTGGGTCATTGTGCTCAGGAGCAATTGCATCTTGATGGTCTAAGAGCAACTAGATGAACAGAAAAAACAATTATGTTTTAACAGTACATCTCCTTCTAGATAGTAAAATTTCATTACTTTAGGCTGGCATCTTTTAGAAAAAAATCACTGAACTCCAAGCAGCAATATCAACATTCAGAGCTGTGCCAGTATCACACATTCAAATGCTTTCAAAGAAACTTAGTGAAGCCATAACTAAATTACTTGATTCTATAAATCAACAAGCTCTCACAAACTACAATCATGACAACTTTCAGCCTTGGATTCAGCACCTTAGTGTTTCAGACAGAAGCAGCATTTTCTTTGCAAACACTGCTTATAAGGAGCAACTATGACTAGTGTATACTTACAGTGTGTGTATTGATGATTTCACCAATAGAAATATAAATTACTGGTTTAGTGAGAGTCACCAAGTCAGAATATTCATCAATATTAAATTTATCCTGCAATTCAGGAACCTCACAGGCAGCCTGAAAAAAACGTCTTCAGAACAAAGAAGGAGAGAACAGTCAGTATGACTCTGAGAGTCATGTGATATATCAAGAGTATTACCTCCCCATGACAATCTCAAGCATAGTCTCTCCTCTTTAAACTATGGTACATTATGGCACACTACAGTTTGTCAGCTTTATTTTAACACATCAGAAGCAACCTACTAAATTCAATCATTGATACTGGCCGTGCTGACATTCGCTCATTTTCAGAATTGACAAGACCTAGCTTCAGTGACCTCATTCTCCTGACCCCACTGCATTATCATCCTTTTCCAACCCCTGGTTACCTTTTGTCCAAAACACAGGAGATGCAAGATGACAATTCTTGAACAAAAGCTTACTTCAACTACATGAATAGCTAAATGCCAACCTGCTTTATTCCTGATCATCACTAGATTTTCATGTGGAACCAGGGTTCACACAGGACAGAAGAATGTATGTCCATTCTGGTTGTCCATGTCCAAAGTACCGTAATAAGTAAGTGCAAAAGCAACCTTTATTCTGGACACTCAAAACTCTTGGCTTTGCAATCTCATTAACATTCAATGTATTGTTCATAAATTCCAGGTATACATTTTATCTGCCATTGTCAGTGATGCTTGTGGCAGTCTGGAGCAAAATCTATTTTTAACAGATTGCATATTTGACAGAGAGAGAATTTTCTGTATTCAGAATTTATTATTTTCCCTTTTTACTTGCAATGTTACCCTCCGCCAAACTTCCCAGCTTAATTAGCTACGGTCTTCTACCTGAATTTCTGGTATGACTGCAATAGGTATTCATTAATGATGCTTAGATGAGCATTGTCTCCCATGAACATCTTATTGGATGCAGCATGCTGTAACATCTTTGCAATGGAACCGAGGTTTCTGCGCTGATCTGTTGTCAGCTGACCTCCAGCTGAAAGGTCGATGATGTCAAAGGCATCTGGTGCGACAATGGCTGGATTCATGTAGCGATAATAGAGCAAGTTGCCAACAATCTGGGAAAGTAGAGAAGAAACGCATCAATAAACAACAGTACAGGACCCAACTGAATTTTATTGAAACTACTCTGTGTTTTGATAAATTATTTTCTTGTAAGCCTCTTTCCAAGACAAAGGTTCTGCTGTATAGAAGCACATACCATCCCAAAAAGTGAGAAAAAAAAAAAAAAAGCAAAAATCATAAAGATGCAATAGGCGGTCAACACAGAGGAAAGCCTGAGCACTACCAGTCACAGGACAATACAGCAGCAGATATTCCTATGCATAAAGGTTTAGAAATCCAACTTACAAAACGTACGGAGAGGAGATACTACAAGTTACTAATGAACTACTGATATGAGCGTGAGACAGTCTGTCAGGAGAATTAAATGTAATTGAGTTAGCCTAACAGAGGGCAGAATGACCACAGTATAGAGGAATCTGATAATGAAGTTTCAATATAGAACAAGAGCCAATTTTTAAAGAAGTATGCAGCATTGGCTGCCATCTCTGACAAAGCAAAAACAGGGAGGAAGAATGGCACACCAAGAAGTTAAACTGAGGAAATTACTTTCCATTCCTTGTCCAAAGCCCTTTTCTCTTCCAGAGTAATTCTTCTGTGGGCCAGCAACATATTTGGGCACAGACCCCTAGTTAGTGAGGCTGAGAAACCATTTAATCCAGAAGAAAGAAAATCAGAAGTACAGAAGACGAATGGCATTTGATGCTTCAAAAATCCAATTTACCTAGTCAAATGTGAGCAGCAATATATATTTCAAAGAACTACAAGTAGAGATTATCACATTATCCATATGCTCACAGTATTCTTCTATCCTGTATTGGATATTTTGCCAAAAGTAATTCTAGCAATGAAAAGGTATTAACCCACCCTGCTAATTTAAAGCAAAAGCTCTCTCACCACGTGCTCATTTGCAGAAGGCCAGGTCACTGAATCTTGGCTTCACCTGCTTGCCATGTGACTTAAATGCATGGAAGAGACTGGGGTCTGAACAAACAGTTGAAAACACAGAGAAAAAACCTAGCCATTGCTAAGCAGTCCCAGAAATTAACAACTGCTTTCAGTGAGGTCATGTTTTGCCAAGTGTTTTATGCAAGCCTCTGCTGTACTCTTGCAAATTATGCCATGGGATGTCAACAGTCTGTTGACTGTTAAGAGTCAAACTGTTTACTACCAGTAAAAAGAATAAAACAACCATGAAGGAAACTGAATTAATAACTTTTGAACTTGTGGGGCAAGAAGAACAGTATATTATATGGGTATCTTCAGCTGCTAAAAAAAAATAAAAATCTACAAGTAGTTATTGCATGCAACTGCAGTTTTGACTTTCATGTGGATAGTTACATTGTTTCCATGAGGATTAACAAAAACTGCAGTTTTCCACCTAAATTTACAGATGGAAGAAATTAATTCACCTGCATAGAAAGAATCGATGTCTCAGAATGGGAAAGCACAGAACTAGAAGAGAGAAGAAAACAGCATTCAGATTGGTAATTATTTTGTAATGAAGTAGAGGCAGAAAAGCTTAAAGAGACGTTGTCAAGTATTCTAATAACCAAACTATGTTGTATTAAAAACTAAAGCATTCATGGGCATAAATTCGCAATTTACCAAAAGCCATGAAACCAAAGAAATTTCAATGAAAACCCCAACACTGTACTCATCTAAGAGCAACTAATATTAGGATCCTTTTAGATCTACAAACCAACTGAAACGCAAAATTCAAAACTGACTAGGCATCATGGGAAGTTACTCTACATATTGCTGTCAAAATATCCTAGTGGGTTCCAGATGGGGCATTAGGAATTTTGCATACAGACATTTTAACTTGTTTCTTTAAGAAAGGAGCACTGGGCTGTGATCATACTAGTTAACCAGAGGTTTACTTTCTAGGAGCAACAGTAAACCCAAGTCAAGAAACCTGAAGGACCAAATGCCCACGATACTAAAAGCAAAACAGAAGCAACAGGGTACCTCCTTCTAAACAACACATTACATCTCAAGTGATGCGTATGAAGCTAACATCAGTAGCCTGATGTGAAATATTTTCTATCCGTAGAGGTAAATAAATAGGTTTACATGCGCTCCTCGCCACACATACACCTAACGAGAGAAGGATGAGATGTGCTTGCCACAGCCAATTTGGCTGACAATTATTCACAAAGGTGTACAGATCCTCACCTTCAGAAGCTCATCCTCGCCAGCATCAGGAAACTTCTCATGCAGGGAGTCTTTTAGGACCTTGGCAATGAAACGCATTCCGTAACTTTGAGAGAAAGAAAAGGTCAAATAAGACTGCTGCAAGCATGAAGACACCAGCAACTTCTCAGGGATAACACTGGTGCATCAGACTCACGGGATTTTGTCCACTGAGCTAATAATGGCAGACAGGAACTTGTCTGTCACTGTCCTCATGTTTCTGATTGAGGCATCCAGGCGCGTCCTCACCTCTTCATGACTTAGGGCTTGCTCAGGCGTAACATCATATGGCAGTTTGCTATTTGAAAAAGTCAAACATATAAAGGAGAATATTACTCAAGCTAGTACATTTCAAGAATGTATAGCCTGACACAGAAACAAGTTTATATTCACTTCACTGCCAAAAGCTATGCATTGCCTTTAATTAACCTGTTTGGCACCATCAGAGCTGAAATTCTTTTGCTTTTACTTCCTTTACTTTCCCTTGCAATGGCCACTGCAAGAAAGACCCAGCTAACTCAAAACCTAATTTTTTTTACAGCATACACACTAGGCAAAAAAAAGCACCATCCATAACATATAGTGGTACTTCAGACTGCAAATTGGTGAAAAAGAAAGCTATGCATTTGGGTATTAAGATGATGAAAACTTGGATACAAGCAGAAGCTAGAGCAGCGTCCATAAAACCAAAAAACATGCTGCTGGTGGGAAACAGTGCCAAATGAATAGGTATCTTTTTTCAATCAGCTGAAACTATGGCACAGTATTCCAGTGAACACAGATGAAGCTGGTAATTCATAAAGGCATATCCTAAATCTTACGTACAGAGAAGAATCTAAACACACATCTTCGCTTGCATTTTTAATGTCCAGAATTTTGCATGAAGTGTGCTAAGGTGTATGACTGCAGATTGCTCTAAATATGGAGGAACTCATTCATCCATATGGCTTTTGCTTTTTTTTTAAAAGTATGTTAAAAAAACCCCAATAACACAATAGAATCTTCAAGTTCTAGCAAATCACAACCTCTGAAGACAAAGAAACCAGAATGACGCAAAATCACATGGCTCAATACAATTGTTAACAGTGGCTAATACTAATTAGAAAGATGTTAGGACCAAGAAAACTGCAATGCGATGCTTTCTACCAGCAAGAGCAGCTTTGTGTGCTTGCAAATAGTACCTGTTTGCACAGGCTATGTATGACATGAACATGGACTGACATGGAAGTGATTCCCAAATACTTTTTCCTACAATGCATTCTTTTAGGTTAGAGGGTGTCTCATAGCTAACTATCAAGTTAACATAAGAAAACAACAAAGAGCATTTCTTCCATCACCTAATGACATTCCTGTTTAATACTCTCAGCACCATCACCAGAGTATGAACTTTAGAACTCTCAGATGAAAGCTGTCTTGACGAGACGACCACTTGGACAGATGCATGCAGTGGAGCCAAGGATGGTTTTCTGAATGATTAACTGAGCAATGCAAAGCAGCTAAGCAATGTTTAGAAAAATACAGTATTAACAGGTCCCATACCTGGCCTCTCCCGTTTGAGATTCCATCTGGTTAACCCAAGACTTGTAAATATCCACAGGATCAGTTTTGATATTAAGTGACTTGTCATCAATGATTTCCTTCACAACTGGTGCAAGGATCTGCCTCAGGGCATTCTGACCACGGGCACCACGATTGAAACTTACCACCATTTTAATAACAGTAGGATTCCCAGTCACAATTTCATGTATCTGGTCTACTTTTGATCTGAAGAAGAAAGAATCTGTATGAAATTTGAGGTATGCATAACTCTTTCACCGCCTACACTTCCCTGGACTACTGTTGCAAGCATGACTTTGGGGGGGAGGGGGGTGTGAAGAAAATATTTTTTAGAAGTTATTTGTTTCAGGCCATATACCATCTTCATGCCTAAAAAGCATTCCCAAAAATGCTTAAGGGTAGTTCCTCAAAAACTTCACTGAATATTCTTTCTCACAGCAAATTGTGCCACTCTGCATTGTAAAGAACTGAAGTCATGTAACACTGAGCTCCTAAGGCCTAACCAATCCAACAAAACATGTCTGAGGACAGCCAGAGTTTCTACCACTGACAAGAAAAAGAAATGCCAAACAACAGAGATTTCAGACTCCTCATTAGCTTTTTGGAAATCCAGAGAGCTTAGATTTAGCTCTGTTCCTGGCTTGTAAAGCCTGAATTTGCAGTTTGTTGGACATATTTATAATCAGACACTGGAGAATTGAGATTAGACTGAATTTTAGCATGACTTTGCATCATGTAAAAGTAGCTGCCATGTTGAGCAGTGAAATCTTGATTGAAGTGAAAAGCCCTCATCTTCAATGGACATACTTGATTCTTCTTTTATAGACTACATTAACAGATATGAAATGGGAAGAGGACAACGAAGGGACAGATTAGCATTATCTGCATATATGCACTAGACTTAACATGAAAATGGCCTCAATTTCAGGAACTGCCAAAACTGATTCGACAGCAAGAATGTGCCTTATGCTACCACATACTTGATCTCTTCCTGCAGTGCTGTTTGGAAAAGTCGCAACAACAGGTATTCCTCTCTTTGATTGGATGCATAGTTATACAGCGTGAAGATGACAGAATCCATGAATTTTGTGGATTTGTTTTGAGGCATCTGAAAAATCAGCTTGGCCAAGTAGGTTGGGTTAGTCTACAACAACAAGAAAAATTACTTAGTGTGCATGTCCCTGCTGATGTCGCTAAAAACTAAGGTGGCTCAAAACAGTTGCTGGTTGGACTTGATCTTAAAGGTCTTTTCCAACCTTATTGCTTGTATGACAACTACACTGCATAAGCAAAGACTGTGCTAAGACATATAAGCTTCTATGACAAAAGGTTACTGAGCAGTGTAAGAAGTTGCTTACCTGAAGTAGGTAGAACAAATGCTGATAGGCTTCCAGCTTTTCTCTCTTTTCTTTGCTCAGTGCTTTCAAACCTCCCCTTTGTTTGTTCAGCATCATCATGTCAGAGAGCTGCTCCTTATTCTTCTTGGTAAGTTTTTTGCTATGAGAAACAACATCCTGGAAAGAAAGAATAGGTATAGATTTCACTCTCAGCAATTTCTAACAGGCAATACTGGAAAACAGTCGCATCTGAGAGCCACTTCTCTTGGATGCGGAAACGCAGGGTCAAGGAATGCCTGGGGCTATTAAAGTGAAGCATTATTTGGTATGGCAGCAGTTTCTCCAACTGAAGTACATGTTCTGCTTTGTTCCTGACTTTGTGAATTTGTCTGAAATCCCAGAAGGGTTAGTCACTCTTGGCAGCAATTACTATCAGAGCTGGTCACATTCTGAAGATGCTTGGAAATGTTTTCCTTTTTTAAACTGGGCTTACAACTTAAAAATACTGTTCCATATTCAGCTAGCGCACTACCTCCACATACTCTGACAGCAATGGCACTTTTCACTGCAAGCATCAGCCCAACCACTACAGCTTCCTTCTAAGATAAATTTCACTACACCAACTGAGATTTTGCACTCAGAGAATCCTAATGTAATGAATCCAGGACCACATGAAAATCTGACCAGTACTTCAGCTTGAAGAAAAGACAATGCTGTATCAGCAAGAAACCTTTTTTTTTTTTTGTGAAATTAATCACACCAGCCAAGCTTAGATTGGGGGGGCTTCCTTTAACCAACAAGCATCCAAGCGGCACAAGCATGTCTCCTGCCTCCAAAATCATCCCCTTGCTCCAAGCTTGAGGCATGTGACTTGTTTAACCACAAAGGAGCAACAAAAAAAGAGTTCTCAAAGTCTTTAAATACAAAACCTGTTGCATTCGTTAGATCAAGATAGTCTCATTGCCTTTTTTAGCTTTGGGACTTGCTTCTTCTCCTCCTACAGTTTTCTCTCTAGGGATACATACTAAATTAGTGGAAAGGACTAAGAACATATTGGGAGTAAAAACTGTAAGTCTGGGGAAATGTTTTCCACTGGGCCTGAGCAAATGACATCTGAGGTCAGGAGCTCTCCATGTTAACTACCATTGGGCTCAATTCAATGTGTAGCTGGTCTCCCAATGACATATTGCTTACCTGCAATGTAATTTTGTTTTTCACTAGCAAACCAATTTTGATGTCCATGAGATTGAGGTCATTTTCCAGTTGCTGATTGGATCGGATCAAGGTTACAACTTCTTCACGCAGTTTCATTAGCTCAAGCTCCTCCTGAAAATCTTGGTCACTCTGATCGAGCAAGTGGACAAATTTCCGAACCACAGCCATAGGTGGGTTTTCAGCATTAACTAAAAATAGGCAAGAAAATAGACAACACCAGGAGATGGCAGACAGAAGTAAATATATGCCTTATCTATGTTTAAACAAGGAGCACCCAGAGTTATATTAGTACCATCATGTCTAAACAGCTTCTGACATTTTGATTTTCCTGTTTTGAGAAAACTGTAAGAGAAGTAAATCAAGAACGAAGTCAGTATTAGCATAGGGTAGT
>NW_008236184.1:4185605-4194932 GCF_000691975.1 Corvus brachyrhynchos
CTATATTTCTATTTTTCAGCAGAAAAAAAAAAAAAAAAAAAGACAGCTAGAATCAAGTTCTCCTTCAGCCTCAAGAACCACCTACTCCCTGCACTGCCCTATCAACATCATCCCCCTGACATGACCCAGCAATGTACACTTGCAGCACAGAAAGCCAACTGCATCCTGGGCTGCATCAAAAGCAGTGTGGTCGGGAGGTCAAGACAGGTGATTCTTCTCCTCTACTCCACTCTCATGAGACCCCACCTGGAGTACTGTGTTTAGCTCTGGGGCCCCAACATAATAAGAAGGATGTGGAACTGCAGGAGCAAGTTCAGAGAAGGGCTACAAAGATGATCAGGAGACTGGAGCATCTCTCCTATGGAGACAGGCAGGGAGAGTAGGGGAATCTCTTCTATGTATCTATGATCCCTCACAAACAGAGATTCGAGGCCCATCAGTTTTATCCTCTTGGCAATACTTACTGAGGGTTTTGTAGTCTTCTCGTGCTTTGTTTGCTCGGATAAAGGCTTGAATTTTTACAACATCATTTATCTAGGATTTAAAAAACAAAAAAGCACTTGACATCATTCTGGAAAGAATACCAAAGTCAGGAACAGAATACATTTAACAAGATAGCCTCTTACGTGGTTTCTGAAATACTGCAGACGATCTCTGTAACGTCTTCTGGCTTGATACATCCTGGTCATCGATTGAATCTATTGAAGGGTAACCAAAACATTCAGATAGAAACCTTACCTACGAAGTTCACTACCTCAAAGGTTTACCAAAAAGGTCAGCAGGGAAGCTTCACTACCTTTACTACTTGGTCCTTTTGTGCACGTAAGTAATCCAAACGGATTTGATATGCCTTCCTTTGCTTGTAGCCACGCCATTGAGACTGAAAACAAAATAAGCACACTCACTTTACTTTTCTAATTAAACAGAAGTAATTACAAATCTGAGCTTCTTTGTGTTCCTCAGCTTTCAACTGCCCTTTTGGCTAAATGAAACATGAAGGAGACATGCTTGTCCAAGAGGAACACTGTGTGAAGCATTAACTGTTTTCCAACTGTAATCATGAGAGACTCGAAATTACCCCATGAAGAGCCTGGGCCTCCTGAAGCACAGTTAGGGGTCAAGGATATAGCAAAAGAGTCAAGTTGACAGAAACTGTTCTACATGAGGATCATGTGGTAGCTGCTGCTGCTGGTGAGAACAATGATGTAACATTTTAAGCCTTCAGAGCAGACTCACTGTCATTGACACTTGGGAAGAGAAGTCAGGCAAGGGGCTGGACTACACTTAAAGGGAGGGAGTGTTATTTTAATGAGCTGGGAGTGGGTGTGGAGGTTTTGTTAAATACACATGCAGAGTATGTGCTACTTAGGCAGAAACAGACATACTGTTGAAATAATAAAATGGTGATAGGGTACAAAGCAACTATTTCATTTGCACGCATTTCAGTTACAACACCACAGAAAGAATTTTTTTGTTGCTGTCCTGTAAATGCACCCAATTTCATGCTGAATTATTCTACCATCTCTTTCAGGTCCTCAATCCTCCAAATCCCTGGACAAATTTGAAGGGAAGAATTTTACTTAAGAATACTGAAAAACATGTTGTTTTCTTGAACTCATGACCAATCACAGCAACAATGCATCTCATGGTATTATCACCATCAACACATACAACACACTTGATATTACCCTATCCCCAAAACACTGAAATGTGTAAAAAAAAAAAATTGGTAAAGCTTCCTCAAGTAAGTTTTTCTCTCTCCAATTCTATGTGATTATTGGATTGATTATACATGACACCTAAAAGCAAATAATATACCAAAACTCACTGGGAGAAGGAAATATTTGTAAATAATTTACAATATGAGGCAAAGACAACTGTGTGCTGTAGCTACTTGAATTGAACAAAAACTGTCAATAAGCTTGTGTACAGAAAACAACTGCAGAGGACAACTTTCAAATAGAATTAAAGGGTATCACTACCTGAATGCAAGTGATTGCTGGGACTTGCTTCTTCAAAAAATTCATTCTTGAGTTGAACTCCTGGCGAACAAGATACCCTCGACAGCAAGCCTGAAGTTTCATAATCAGGTTCTCATTTGCAAGCCACAGCTGTTCTCGGTTGTAGGCCGCTGTGACTCCGGATATGGTGCTCTGAATTCATGTTATGACAGGAAGAGGAGCCAGAAAAAGAAAATGGAAGTACAAGAAAAAGGATGTTACATCAGCTTTCCACATTGTGCTTACAAGAAATGCCAGAGCTGTCTTTCAAAAAACAGTGACATCATGGTCCTGTACTCTTCTAGGGACAGGATAAATTTTTCTGAAATAGGACAGGGAGTTGTGACACACACAATCTGATGATGCCTAGCAAATCAAATGAGTTACTAAGCTTGTTAACATGACTATGGCACTGAAGTATTCTATCTTAGAGCTGCATTAAGGGTGGGAATGATAGGGACATCAACTTTTCAGAGAAAGAGCATGTGTTATCTACTCTACCTGTATCTCCTCCCGTGACAGCTGTGTGTCATTTTGCACAAATTCTGCTGGTTCATCCCATCCTCCCTCTTTGGTCCGCAGGTTATGATAATAATGATAGCCTCCTCTCACCCAGTGTTTCACCCATTCACTGCCATTGCCCCCTAAGAGCAGAAACCACAGTTAGAAGTCTGAAAATCTGACAAGTGTTTTACCTTTCATGTTGATGTTACAAGCAGCAAATCTACTTTACAGACTTTTCTTCCTCCAAGCAAGGAAAGGAATGTTTCTGACTTCCTAATGACCTCATATGAGAACTACCTAAACACAATACATTCTACAAGTGGAGAACATTACACTATTCACACACTTTTTTTGAAAAAAACCTCCTTATTTCACAAAAAATCCACAGGTGCCACCTACAACACAAGATTTCTTCCCAGGGGCTTTTTTTACCTCTGGTTCCAATTCCACGTACAATAATCTTGCATTTATTTCACTTAAACAGTTAGCTACTTAAGGTGTACCTGCTGCCCTTTTCTTGACTTCTGACAGTTCTTGCTGGTACGTCTCAGCACATTCTGGAGTGACTCCATATAGCCCAACATCAGGTGAACGCAAGGCACTCAAGGTCTGGCTAACATCACCACGATCTACTGCTTCATTAATGGCCAGAATTCCTAAGGAGACTTGGATAACACGAGGAAGCAGGTTAGTGCAGGGGCTCAGTAACTCACAGCAAGCACAGAACAGCAGACAGAGCAAGGCAACATGAACACACCCTTTCAGCTGGGGTGTATGTAAGATACACAAACATGAAATAAAAATAAAAAAAACAACCAGACAACTTGCAGTATAGAGGCTTCCTCAGTACAGAGTGTCCAACCATGTGTAGAACTGCACCTGACAGCATGTAATTTGTGTGCCTGAAGTCCCAGATTGGTGCTGATTTACCACCAGAACTTTTCAACACACAAAGTTACAGCTCTCCTCTGACATCTGTTTCAGTTAACACAGATTCTTCTGGCAGAGCCAGCCACAACTCAAAAGAGGTCTTTTCAACAACTAGAGTAGTAATTAGTTGTTTCTGCAGACATTGTTATAAAGACTGGGATGCAACTATGGGTCCACCTGCAAACTGCGTTAAGGATCAAAGGTGAGTATCATTGATGTGTATCTGTGTATCTGAAAAACATGCAAGTGTTTGTCTGGTAATACCTAAGAGAACCAAGACAACAGTACGTCATGCAAATAAAAGGTAATGCTCACCAGAAAACACCACTTCAATCGTGCATGTGAACATTCTCACTTTTAACTAACCACCCACAGTCACACACAATTAGTTGCAAATGACAAACAATTTGTCAGAGATTTGTCCAATGATGTAACATGGTCTAATGGTCAAATGCAAAACTGGAAAAAAATGTGTATTCCCCCACAATAGAAGAAATTTAGTATTTGAAGAATCTGACATTCACTCCTCAAAAAAACACACCTGTAGGTTCATTTGGTTTCCTTTGCCACATTTACATGACATTTCTAGCTCCCAACTTTTCCTTAAATAACTGGTATTTGGCTGGTAGTGGGGATTAACTGCAATACTGTGTGATAATACTTACATCTCTGGGACTCCTCTGTGTCCTTGTTAGCCTTATGAATCCCATCCTGAATTTCATCTAGCCAAAGTACAGCTGTTTCATCCTGTGTGTCCTGAAGAGAATACAACAAGAAAAATGTACAATATCAGGAGAAAAGTATCACTATTTTTACAAAGTTCAATAGCCTATATTCAGAAATAGAGAATATAGTAATTTTCCATATCAGAGTGAATAAGAAGTATTCCAGTCTTCCTAGCTGACTCCAGCACAAGGATGTCATGTGTATTTGTGACTGGCAGAACTACTATAGCATTACCAAACTCAATACTTTCTCCCAGTCAAAAAATCTTTTCAGAAAACAGAACAAGGAAGAAATTCTGTCAGTGGGAATCACTCCAATAAGCAGAGAGAACACAAGGCCAGGGATGCAGTACCAGTTAGTCCTAAAGCCACACTAGCTAAGAGGATATGACTTCCCAGGAAGTTAGTCCTTCAACAGAAGGTGACTACACAGAGCTGATAATACACATCTGTGTGCAGAAACTAATAAAACTTTGGGTAATTGATGTCGCATCAGGCTGCTCATTTCCATGCCCACAAAACTTTGCAAAACCCGTACAAATTTGCAAAGCAAAAAGCACTGTATGCATTGTGAATGGGTGCACACACACAGCAGTTAAAGCCATGTTTTAAGTCTTTATTTTAACAGATTGCTTGTCAAGGAGCAGTGATCACATAGTATCCTGTATTTTGGCTGGGAAATCCACCCAAATGAGCATGCAGAAATTTGAGAGGAGGAAAGAGACAAGTGTTTTGCAAATCCCAAAATATACATAAAGAACAATGACCCAGCAGTTGCCAGGCATAAGCTTCTCCCCACCCACTGGTGCTTCCTGTAGGTAACTACCGAAATAAATACTATGATGCAACTGCCATCCCTCTGAAAACTCTCCTCATGCAAACAGAACACAGGAAACATTTAGTTATGGAATAGAATAATCATCACACTGCACAAAAGAACTACTATTTGCAACATTCAAGAGCTTTAAGGCCAGACTTAAAATGAACATTTCCTTATATGCTTTCCATATTTTTCCCACTGTTTTGGCAGATCTGAAACTGACTGGCTAAATGATACTTCATTCAAGAGCTTAACATGACCTTCACAGGCAGATTTCATCTGAAAGCCAGACAGTCCCACAAAAGTACCAGCAACAGCAAAATTCCTGTCCAGAATGTGGAGGAGAATAATCACTGTAACTGTACTGCACTATCTACCCACAAAAGTCAAACCGAAGACTACCAAAACCATCTCGTGCTTTTCTACAGTTTTACTGCTGCAAGGCTTTCTGCAAGGTACACACAGTGCAACACACTACAGTCTACTGGCTTTTTCTGTCTCACATCATCACACCAGAAACACGCATGATACAGCACTCCCCATTCAAGTAAGCAACTGAACAACGTCTTCACCTTAGTCTAGGTGAACTACAATCCCTCTTAGCCCTAAGGCACAGAAATCACTAGTACATTACAGCTGACTTCAGATTGTGCTTATTTTCCCCACATTTTTACTTAATAATATGATCTTTCTATTTCCAGAATTACTCCCATGCTGCTGGGAGAAGCCCATTACTTATGCCTAAATAAGGTAATTTCATACCAACTGAGAAGTTACCAGCACAGTCTGGCACAAGTTTAAGCACAGGATAAAAAGATTTCATTGTTTCATTCTGACTCAGCGGGAGGAAATGTTTCAGCACAAAATGGATCCTGAGGAACATTAACCCTGTCAAGGCCCTTGGGAAAGCTGCTTAATGATTTTAATCAGAAATGCATACAGTTTTCAGCTATTGTAATCATCCCAATTGACCTTTAGTCAAAAAACAAAGGGTTCAACACAATCTAGACCATAGCCACTATACAAAATTGTGCATTGCTATTAGAGTAATGAGCTCCACAGCAGAAAAAAGAAAACAAAACACTCTTAAGTCACTGAAAGCAGACATCTGCTACTTCTCTGTAAATATATGAGGGGAAAAAAAAAACCAACCAGTGTCCTATCCATACTACCCCAAAATGAATTGCGTACACACACGTGCACTCATCCTTTCTTCCACCTTGCTCTTTCTCTCTTCACCTTTCAGTTAGTGAAAGCTGCAACTACGTACAAGTACGTCGAAGTCCTTGGCTAATGACAACTTCTGCTCAAAAAAGTCATAAGCTATGGAAGTGTCACCAGGTGAACAACAGCATATATTTTGCTGGTAGCATGTATGTTGCTTCACATCTTTTTTCTAATTTATCACTTTACAGATTTTTTCCACTTTCAGAAACTTTCTTTTTGCCATATATAACTATGCCTATAACGACATTTAACAAACAGCATTAGAAAAAAATACTTAAGATTGCAGAAAACTTGCATTCAGAAGTTCAGTACTCCTGGAATAAATATGGTCTCCTTGCAAAAACAGATGATGCATATTACTTTTCCACAAAAAAGATACGTATTTCACTTGGGACCAGAGAGTAGCTGTAGTAAGTCACCACATGCACTTAATATCCTTACACCCATCTCCAGAGTTCATGAATACTCACGCTGTTAGCTGAAATCTCTCTCTCTAGTACAGAAAGATCCAAACTGACTGGTTAAGATCAGTTGAAGGTATGCCCACCTCTCCACTGCCAATTTTGATTCCTGACTTTCAAGACCAGCAAGAATCCAATAACACTAATGCAAAGGTCTTCCAAGAGGTGCATTTAACTGCACTCACCTGTGCTTTCTCTCTCTTGGCTCGAAGTAGTGTATCCTGGTAATGCTGTGCTACCTTTGGGGTTACACCCTCCAATTTTGCTGCAGGAGTCTGTAAGGCTTGAAGAGTCTTCTTGGTGTCCCCTTCATCCAGAGCTTCATTAATAAGACCAATTGCCAAAATCCCTAGGGAGGAACGCAAAGGGGTAGAAAGACAAAGTTCCATTTTTGGTCAACAATAATCGCAAGCATCGCTTCAGAAGAAAAGTGCAGTTAGCCCTTCCTAAATCAAGTAACAGCTGAGAACCGTAATATTTTTAACAGAAAACATTATTTACTAGTAAGGAAACCAAGACTATTTCTCCACCCTAAAGCAGTGATAATTCCTGAGCATTGCAATGAAAAAAAAAAGTTTAAAAAAAAAAAAAATCACTCAGGGAGACCACATGCAGGGACAAAACTGCATCCTCAGACACCCAGCTCAGAGCTTCTAGAAGAGAATTTTCTAAGCCCAAATGGCCAGAGTTCACAATATTCCAAGGTTCTGGTTCTCCAGAAAGAAATCTTCACATGAAACGAAAGACTTGCATGGAACACCATTTAAAAATACAGTATCTCCATATTTTAGGAAACTGTTTCATTAAGGACATGTAGTATCAGCTGTATCATCAGAGAAGTGGATGCTATTCAAGTTCAGTAAAATTTACCATTTAGCAAAATACAAACCTTACAGTTAGCTAAATACAGAGTCTACATCATGCATGTCCCATCTATAGCAACCATCTCCTGAAAATGACAAAATAACTCAGGTTGAGATGAACCCCAGAGTCCATTTGATTCAATTCCCTGCTTAAAGAAGGATCCAATCATGGTTTGACCAGTGCAGAACAGAAAAGCCTTTTAGATAAAAGAAAGGAGCTCAATGTGGGGATCTCCAACATTGGTTATTGTATTCAAATATTGTGACTCTTTAATGCAAGACTCACAAAAACAGAAGTTCATATGAAAAATAGAACATCTTGGGGAAGAGATTGTATTTGGATGGAGTAGAGATCAGGGAAAAATATATGTTGAGGACATTGCAAGAACTGCATCACTGAAATGATGGCATGATTTTTATCAAAAATCAGATATGATAACTTAGGAAATGGCACAGGAAAAAAAAATATATATATAGCCATATAGCTTGAGGACCTTCTCTGACTAATTTAACTTATTCATAGAGAGAAGATAAAACATATCTTTGCATAAGGGCATATAGAAAGCAGACCAAAGAATTAAGAAATTCCCCAGGAGAACAATTTTTCTCATTACAGGATTTTCTGCACCTTTTCTTACATGATATGGAGCATTAAAAGAAACAGGATGTTGTGACTACACACACTTTTAGAATTCCACTGTGACCTCTTACACAGAAAAGATACTAAGAAACTAGTGCGGGTGTGCACACCCCAACTGTGCCTTGTTTGTGTGGTTTAAACAAATCCACTCATGTGACCCAAACAGGAAACACAGTGTCTATTTGCAGGTGCAGAAAACAAGTTAACCAAGAGAGAGAGATTTTAATTTAACAGTTAACCCTCTCTCCAGTATAAGCTTTTCAAGGTGAAACACAACACACCAACTACACAAACAAGGAGTGGCAGAAGACCTGCTTGTCTCTGCGTACCACATAAATTTTAGCATCACCTCCACACTTGTGACAAATCTCTCCCACTTATAATGCAAGGCTTTGAGCCTTGCTGAGATATTAAATATTACAAAATTATAAATATTACAAAGGTGCCTTGAAAGTTGGTGTCAAACACAGGAGGTTTTCAGTATTGGTCATAAACAAAAATTAAGAACCCTTAATGAAAATGAGAGAAAAAAAAAAGAAAATTAAACCATCTGAAACAGAATGGTCCAAGGGTCTACTGAAGAATAAGTTTGTTTAATTGTACTATTTTCAAGGATTCCTCTATCTCCACTCTGGATTTTAAGTCAACTAATACTGTCTTAGCACAAGAAGAATTATTCCAATTTTCTGTTTTGATGAAGTTTTCATAATTACACTCAGGCCCAGTCTTTTACCACTGCGAAAAGATAGTTAACATAAATACTACTAAGAAATAGAAAGGAAAAACATGCAGGAGTAGAAGCATAGAAATTAGGTTAATACTCATTCACAATTTTCAGCTTGCATCAGTAATTTTTTTCCTTCGTCAGTATTTAATTTTCAGTACTCACACTTGCTGCCTAGAGTGGTTTGGGTTGGAAGGGACATTAAAGTTCACCCAGTTCCAAGCCCCTCTGCCACAGGCAAGGAACACCTTCCACTAGACCAAGAACACAACAGACCAGGCTGCTCCAGTGCCCTTGAACCTGGCACTGTATATGTGTGTATATACTGTACCTCTTCCAGTTCTCAGTATAGGACTACTGACCAAATGCCTGTGAGTGCATTAGTGGTGATTCCTCGACCACACCTTTTATTTAACTGCAAAGAAAAATGTTT
>NW_008236184.1:4194955-4217167 GCF_000691975.1 Corvus brachyrhynchos
AGTTGAAGGATTAACTGCAGAAGCATGGTCATGATGAGAGCTCAAATATCAGTGTCCCCACACCCAGAGAGCTGGAGTCTCATCAGTGATCTGTGTTAGACACTTGTAAACTCCAGAGGGTTTTTGCACATCTTCCCATTAGGGAACTAAATACCGGGAACTAAACTGGGGAATGGAAGGTAAAAAGACCAATGCAGATTCAAGGAAAAGGAATAAAAGGAAGAAGAGGAAAACCTGAACAGGGAAAAATCTGCAGTCAAAGAAGGATAAGACTTCCAAGAATAGTATCTTCTACTGAACAGAGCAAATTAGGAAGGAGGATGGAGCACTCCAAGACAAGGCCACAACTAAATAAGAGATTTTGGTAATACTAGCTTTCATTAAATTTGGGGAATTGAAGCAAAATGAGAAGATTCTAGACTAATCCTAGACACTGACACCAGACAACACATACTCAATCCAAAAAGGGTTGAAATTTACACAGGAAGGATTAACGAACAGTTTTGAAATCCTGACATCAATACCACAAACACACCTGATCTCTCCATCAACAAACAGTCCTGCAATCAAGACTTTCATATTGCAGATCACCCAGCCTTGTCCACAACTAAGATGTTGTGACAACTACAAGTCAATAACTTTTTGTATTGACACACACCTAATTTTAGCACTCCTTATAAGCTACGATCAGTCTAGTATGAGTTGAACAGAAAAACTCACTTTCATGTTCTTCATGCACAACTTTATTCACATGATCAACACATGACTGGATATCATTCCATGTGATAAATTCATTTCCTTCTGCACTTGTTTGAGCTTTCAGCTTCACCAAATCGTCAATGTATCTGTCAGAAAACAAAACCCAAACCCAGTAAACATCACATTGCAACAAGCTGGTCAGGGAGCACAAAATCCAGCATTGAGAACTCTACAAAAGTGGGAGAGGTAACAGGAGGGTTGAAAGTGAAAATGGGGAGAAAGAGAAATGCTGTGTGGAGGATGGTCAGCGCAAATGTGAAGTAGGTTCAAACAGACAAAACTGCCAAACAGAGAAAAGCACTGAAACACTGAATGAGGGCAAAGAAAATGTTGGGTGAGCTGGCTTAAGTACTAGCGACAACCTAATGGTATTCCAGCATGGCTTTAATGTGAAGCCCATGAGAAAGCATTGAGAGACAGCACGGGAACCAGACCAGTAAGAAATAGTAATTGCAAAAACAAGATGCAAGAGGCAGCAGAGATTAAATCAATACTGTAACAAATAATGTAGAAATAATGTAAAATTAAAGAGAAGGAAAATTCATGAAGTCACAGAATATAAGCAACATCAAGAACAGGTATGATTCCTTGAATTATTCACCTCTGTGAGTTCTCATCCTCAATGTTTGTAAGGCCTGTGACAGGACTGCTCAATTGTTTCCACACTGTATTCGTATCTCCTGAATCCAAAGCCCTGTTAATCAGGGCCACAGAAGACAGCATCTCTACAGCAACAGATAGCTCTGGATGGGTGAGGTGACCCTGCGTACACAGAGGACAACAAATTAATTCTATTTGCTCCATACAAACTACTGCTGCACATAGAAAACAACAGAGTAGCTGTCAGAACAGACATGTAACAAGGCAAAGGGACAACCTTTACAACAACAAAATAGAAAGATGAGTATCATAAACAAAGCTAGAGCACCAAGTAAGAGATTGAAGAACAGTCTTATAGGGCCAATTAGATCAAGATTTAAGGATTAAACCACATCAGAACAGACTGAACACCAAAGCGGTTCTATGAAGACTCAAGACAGGTTTGCTCCAAAGAATGCATTTAAGAAAACAGACAAGGTAGACCAAGTGACCCATGCCAACTTCCAGAAATAACAGAGAAGGTGATACTTACTTCAGGGCTCTGTTGCTGTAAGGTGGCCAGCTCCCTTTGGTAAAGATCTGCAGCAAATGCATAAACCTCTGGTAACTGGGCCTCTGGATTCATCATTTCTGCCACAGTCTTCTCAGCATCACCCATTCGAATTGCTGAATTAATTTTGGCTACTGCTGCCAGTCCTAGAAATTCAAAGAGCATAAAGAATAAGGAAGGGAGACAGTTGATAACAGCACTTTTATTTTACTCGAATACTTAACTAGAAAAAGAATAATACCCTTAGTCTTCCATTACTGAAGACAATTAAAATGCATAATGCTCATATTTAATACTTGTTCACCTTTTTGTCTGGTTATCAAATGACTGTTTTACCATTTCAATAATCCAGTACTAAGAAGCCTCACTGCAAATTTTTGGATGGGTGAATCATACCAATTTTCTCTTCCTTTCTGCCTCTGTCCTGTTCAAGGCAGTAACACAGGCACTCCATAGTGGGTACACACTGGCTAACTTAAAACACCGCAAGCAGGTAAACAAATGTGGACATCCATGCCTAGCAAATAAGGTACTCTGAAGGTAGCTGCCTACTTAATTCAGCATTCACTATTTTCCTCTTGTATTCTAAATCCTCTCTCCTCAAATCTCTGGTAATCTCCTTTCTACCTATCACAAAGTGAATTGCTCCAGCACAGTCAGAGCTCTGTGTGGTCTCAGAAGCATCTACCAAAAATCAATCAGCAAATGATCTGCATTTTATTTGCTACCTGATATTCAGGAACCGTAAAAGGTTCTGTAGCTCAGTGTGAATGATCAGCAGATAAACCTATCTTTCACATCTCCTGGAGCAATCCAGATTTTCTTCACAGATCCACAGCACAAAAATTCATACAAGTGCTCTATAAAAAGAAGTTATTTAAGGTGGATGCAAAAATTCTATGTTTCTTAATTCAAATTATATGCTGTTATCTCCAGCTACATTGTAAAAGCTGGATAAAAGACACTGCAATAATTAAGGCAACCATCTCTCTTTAATGTTCTTAGCAGCTGTAAAGTACTTAAAGAACATTCATAATGACCATTCATAATAGACCCAAATACTGTGCTGCGTCATTTTTTCGATCACATCCATGGTGACTTTGCTGCAATAATTTCTGCTGATCCTTACTTTGCTGGTACTGTTGTGCTGCCCTGTTAGCAGCATCTACTCCCAACTGCAACTCTTCCTTCTGCAGAGGACCTGTAAGGCCAGCCTAAAGAAAAAACAGAAACTGTGAGGGTGAAACAATGTTACATTACTCATTTCAATTACCTCAACAAAAATACTCCACTTCAACTTAAAACACTCTAATACTATATAGCTTCTGCAAATGAAGAATGCCATATACACAAGGAAATCAGAAATTACTTACCAGATTCTCAGTTCAGGTGCTGAAAGACCATGTATCTGTACAACCTGATCTTGTTTATATCAGAAGTGCAGTCCCGTGAACATAGCAATTAAAGGCAAGACTGCTTCCAAAATGATAAAATATTTAAGACAAAAGGCACAGTTTTGTGGGAAAAAACTCCCTGTACATGAGCTGCATGCTGGAGTGAGATTAGCCATTGTGCAGTTTGCCATGAAACAATCCATTATGTAATGTTGCAGTTTTCCTCTGAGCAACTAAAGAGTTAGCAGAACATCAAAATGGACAACACGCACCTTTGGCTTATACAGACACACTTCTTGGACTATATGATACTACACAAATACAAATGGAGACTGAGTATAACTAGGAAGGCAGGAGGGCGTGAGTAACTTGGGTAGAATCACAGAATCACTGAAGCTGAGAAAGACCCTTAGGACCATTGAGCCCAACCATACACCTAATACTGCCAAGCCCACCACTAAACCATGTCCCTAAGCACCGTGCCTGCAAGTGGTGTATGATGGTACTCCCCACAGTGAAAAGGAGTTCATGCTTACCTCATAGGCATTTATAAAACACATATATCCACATTATTTGGGCACTGACAACAGTGAAACAAGGGAGGACATACCTTAATTTTAATAGTTCTATCCACATACAAGTTAGTAGTTTAAGGTTTGGTGAATTTTATGTGCACATACATACAAACATTATACTGGCCTTTCACATGCAAGATAAAACCTAAATAATAGACAGGCTTACTGAATGCTTCAATCTCTTAACACTGACTTTTTCTAGCCAACACTAAAATGTAATGCAGGTATATATCAAGTGATTAGCACACAGTTGTATGGTGAAAGGCAGGAACAGGGGAAAAACCTCACAAATCAGGGTAATCTACACTTTTTCCATACCTCTTGTTTCTGTTGCCTATCACTCAAAAACTGCTTGAAATACCAGTCACAATTTTCTCGTAGCAATCCTCGGAGTCCCAGGGCTGGTGTTGCCAAAGCTTCATACAGTGCTAATGCATCTCCTTGTTCCAAAGCCAGGTCAATCCTTGATATGGCTGCATGTGCTATCAAGAGTAAAACAGAGTTTTGACGAAGTCCCATGGTTTACATAACCTACTGCACAGAAAGAAATACTCTTAGACCTGATAGATAGCATGTTAGGTATGTAATCCAAAAGGAAGACTTTCAGAGTCAATTATGAAGCAGTACTTGAAAAACAGGCTAATGGTTGGAAATGGCATGCACTATTCAAGATGAAGAACTGAAGGGCCCAGCAACATGGACAATCCATTTCCAAAAGGAAGGGTAACAGAAGTCAGAGAGAATTAAGCTTACAGCTATGTAGTAATAATGACTAAAAAACAAAACCAAAACCAACTAACAAGACCAAAACCAACTAACAAAACCAAAACCACACAACTGAAAAAAACCAAAACATCCCACCAGTAAAACAACCCGCAAAAACAGGGGAGTTGCTTTACAATTTTGTCAGCATTACAGAAAAAGAGGAACACAGGTTTCATTTTGAAGTACTCTTCCAAGTAAGACTATTAATATAATATGATACCTACTGTTCACTTTGTTGATGTTTCCCTGAATCTCAGCTTGAGTCAGAAGCTCTTCATACACATCTCTCTCACTATCTGAAGTTTCTGAGGCAATCTGAAGACAAAAACTAATCAGGGTTTCTACTAATTCCTTCTCCCTTACAGACCTTCTAACTGAAAAGGTCAGGATGGGTAACTATTTACCCATATAGAGCTGCGATAGGCCACAGATACACTACCTCTACACATGCAAAAAGAAGCCCTAGACATAAATACATTTAAAGTAACTATAGTCAAGCTCTGATACAGACAGCTTAGAAATATATTATTTCTAAGAGCTGTCTTTTCTAGAGCTCCAGAACATAGAAAGCAGTACACAGAGCTAGGCATGCATTATACAGTGCTCTAAAGCAACATGGACCAATTCCAGCAACAGTCAGTTTTGCTCATCATTTCATTGTTAGAAAAACATATCTACAGTGTATGAAAATAGAAGAATGCGCTCCCAACATAAAAATGCTGACAGGAGTTCTGCATCTATGCAACCCGTATTTCAGACAGCTAAACAGACTAACACAGCTAACTCTTGCCTGTTTTCTACAGTAAGACAGGTCACTGGGGAACATAATAGAAAGCCACAAGGAGTAAATCCACCTAAGACTATACATACAGGACTTAAACACACATTCGGTGAATTCCCCACAGTTTACACTGCAATACAAAATAGCAATGCATGCAAATAGTTTGAAAGAAGAACTGAGCTACCCTATTTTTAGCATTCTCCATCTTGTCTTGCTTTGCTCTGTAGAGTGTGGCTTGGTAAGTGGATTCCAGTCGATCATCAAGATTTATTAGCATGGCATTAGGGTTCTTCATTGCTGTAAGAGTGTCAGCTGGAACCTGATGGTCAATTGCTTCATTAATGGCAATGACAGCAGCATGCACTGGAAAACAAGCCACAGTCTGCCAGTTAGTCCCAGACAAAACAGCACTGTTACAAATCAAGAAATCAAGAATCCCTTATTTGAAAAAGCAGAAAAATTATCTGGAAATTAACTGGAAAGCAAAAGAATTATCAAAGTATCTCTCATTCCATCATGGCTTTGAGTTGTTGAAAAAAATAGCAACCTACTTTCTAGTTACAATACTTTAAGTAGTCGAATCATCGTGCTCCAGAAAAAAGAAAAATACACACGGGAAAAGAATAAAAACATCTTCCCAGTCTTCCAAAAGGCCAATCAGAAAGACGGTACTAGACTTAAAAACAGGCAGCATTAAAACCAACACTTAACTGATCTGCTGATTTGAATAATCAAACAAAATGCCATTTTTCCTTACATGCAGCTTCATCCACAGAAAGTTCATTTGCAAGAATTCCCCCAATCTTGCTGAAGGCAGGCATCTGAATACCATACTTCTCCAGTTCGAGCCTCATATTACTGATTTCCTCCTCTGAAACATACATTAAAACAGTGCTCCATGGGTTTGAACTCATTAGCACTGCTATACTAACTGCTGCTAAAAAAAAAATTAGGATAGCTACAAGAGATGACAATTATCATTTAAATAATACTTTGAATATAACTCAGTAAGTAAAACACAAGAAATGAAGATGCTAAGACATTTTGCACACTTTCCTAAAATCTACATTTCTCCCAGAAACTCGTATGGGAGTATTCCATAGTTTTTCTTACTAGAAAACAACACAAGAACGCTCATGAGGAGCTGGAAACAAACTCCATTCTGAGGTACTTCAACTGTGGTTGCCAGGAAAATGCCAGGTCAGGAAAATGTACAGGCAGTACAATTTAAGATTTTCTTTTTCCCCCCAGTCAGACTACACTGAGAGAAGCGAATGGAGTGCCTCAAGACAAGTGGTTGCTAAGTCATACAACTCTAAAAGACAGTTAATAGTTTAGCATTTTATAGGTATAATCAACAGCCAATTTGCAGGGAAATAAAGTTTATACACCTTTTAACTCAGATGTGTGCCCTCAGGCAAGAGCCTCACTAATGCAAAACACAGAATTTGACACTTCAGCAAAATTAAGGAAGTGAAACTTTGAGGAGGCATGTGGACACACTACTTTGTGCTAGCATCTCCTGCAGCAGATCAGCTGGCAAACACTTCTTCAGCTGATGGCACCTCTGAACTGTCACAGGAGGTCAGAACCACGTACCAAGTTCCAAACTGAAAACTCTCCCAAGGAGATGGATGCAAGGCTTAAGCATCTTAAAACAGTGACAAAAGAGTTAAGACACTGTTACTTGTGAAAGTAAATGATTAGTGAACTGATGACTGACTGGCTCAGAAGCTGGCAAATGAAACCTCCTCTAAAATTACTAAAACTCCTCACAGCCATTAATTTATAATTTTATTTGCATATGGGATATTAACAGTAACAATCCTTTAATTGACCTAAACAAGGGTTCAACAACTGATCTAGTAGAGTATGAGATAAAGGCAGCATACATGAGTGTTGGGGTTTTTTTACCTGTGAAGTCTACCTTGCCATATAAATCCTGAATCTGGGGGGCAAGACCCAGTTTAAAAAGGTACAGGCTAGAAAAGAAAACAAGCAAATAATTAAAACTAGTCATATTTTGTTGTGGTTCTGACAAGGATACAATTTTAGGAGATATAGATTCAGGGACAGGTAAGCCAATATAACAGCCGATAATCACCAAGAGTGAGCTGACTCCTCTCTTCCCCCCTCAACTGAACGTAACTGGCCCACCACTATGAAGCCTTCACAGAATTACAGAATGGTTGAGGCTAGAAGGACACTTTCAAGTTTGTCTTGTTCAAGCTCCCTTTTCAAACCAGGTCACAAAGGATCAAGTTCCCCAGGATCATGTCCAGATGGCTCTTGAGGATCACCAACAGTGCAGACCCTACATTTCAGAGCAACCTGTGCCACTCCTTGGTCACTATCACACCAAATGAAGAATTTCCTGATGTTAAGAGGGACCCTTCTGTGGTTCAGATTATGCCATTTACCTCTTGTCACATCACGGGACATCCCTGAAAAGAGCCTGGCTTCACATCTCCTTTGCATCCTCCCTTCAGAGAGTTGCACACATTGTTGACATTCCCAGAGCACTATATGTTATCTAGGCTGAATAGTCCCAACTGCCTCGGCCCATCCTGATAGGAGAGATCCTCTAGTCCATTAATCATCTTATTGACCCTTCCTTCAACTCTCTCCAGCATGTTTGTGTCTCTCTTATGCTGGAGACCCCAGAACTGGACATAGGACTGCAGGTGTGGCATCACCAACTGTGAAGTATTCACTAGGCTGATTTGGCTTACTAAAATCGGGTTAACGTATTCACCTGCAGCCTGATGAGAAACGGAACTGCTACAAAGGAGGGATGAACCCATACAGCTGAGTACAGATGGGACTAGAAAAAGAAAAGCAACTCCTCTACATTTTGCCTGTCGTGCTACCGCAACAGAGATCACAGAATCACAGAAAGGCTTGGGTTGGAAGGGACCTTAAAGATCACATAGTTCCAACTCACCCGCTGCCACAGGCAGAGACACCTTCCACTGTCCCAAGCTGCTCCAAGCCCTGTCCAACCTGGCCTTGAACACTTCCAGGGATGGGACAGCCAAAGCTTCTCTGAGCAATCTGTGCCAGTGCCTTACTATTTTCTTGGTTAAAGAATGTCCCTCAGACAGCAGAGAGGGCAGGAATTGGAATGAAAAGGTAGTAATCGCAATATACTTGAGCTGTTCTTTTTCCTTCAGAATCTGATCTGGCCACTGCCCAAGGCAAAATATTGGCTTCATGGATCTTTGCTCTGATCTGATGAGTTTGTTGTGCTAGAAAATTTGCCCTCATCTAGCCTTCAGTTCAGCTCTCTCTCCTGATGTCTTTCAGCTTCGCAGAAAGATTTCAGAAGCAATCAGATTTCTGTCCAGTATTCCTTACCTGAGTGCATGAATACAATAGATACAGCGTGGCATGTTCTTGCGATCATAGATATCTGTTGTTTCTGGGTAGAATATCTAAAGATAAAACAAAGTAGCAGTCTGAATTGTACTCACTCTATACAGCTAAATCACATCAGCCCAATTCTTCCACACTGCACTAGAGAAACAGCTCACAGAACAAAACTCTTCAAGCTTCTCTGCCCTGGACCAATGTTTCTCCTGCTTGAAATGTCAATCCTTCCTTTTGTTTCTAATACCCAAACCAGAGCTCCCATTTTCCTGCCAAGTTCCACATACATGAATGGGTAGAACCTTTCTTTTGTGTGTGCACCAAGATACTGGGTCATGAGGTATTAGCGAGGACTTTGGTGAAAGCCAAAGGATGAAGAAAAGACTTACAGAAGAAGAGAGAAAAGAGAATTTTGTTTGGATTAAATGCAGTTGAGAAACAAGAGAAGAGACAGTTTCAAATGGAAACCCAAACCAGCACTGAGGTGCTCTGCATACTATATTTTCAGTTAGCTGGACCCAAGAGCTTTCAGTCTCAAACACAAAGCTCTTCGAAGTTTAACAAAAGAGGTTGATACTGAAGTTTCAATTATTTCAGAAGTACTGACAAAGGATGTTATTTTCCAGTTATTTGAAGGTTCCTCGCTGTTGCCTATGAGCACAAAACAGGATTGCTCTTTCTGTAAAGGCAAGAGCAACTGAACAACCCTCAATTCCCCCAGGATCAGTTCCCTGGCTGTTCTGCATGGGAAAATACTTAAAAGCACCAGTATCTCTTGTAAATGTACTGAACCCCAGCCCAGTTTCTTTAACATCTTCTCACACATTTACTTCCACCCAAACTTTACTTACATCTGAAAATCTTACCTCATACCTGGCACTTCACATCTCTCTGTCTAAATCCTTCCTCATTTCTTTTCACCTAACCACCCTAACAGCAGATTTCAGTATTTCTTAATCCCAAATGTGTTTCTGTAAGATCATCATAGATCCCAGCTTTTCCAAAACTGAATTCAATTTGCAAGCTCATGTGCAAAGAAAACCTACATCAGATTAAACTACACAATGCCAGTTTTGGTAAGACTATGCATAACACAGCTACAAAAAAACTTGACTATCAGCCCAACACTACCACAGTTACATATATTTTCAGGCATGAAATTAGCCCAGAGAAGTTTATCAGGCCATTTCTCTGGTCAAGTCAATAATTTATATTTGATTAAGCTACACCAGGAACACTTCAAGTCGACGTGAAAATTTCAAAGGAAAATCTGAAGAAACGGAGAACACAGTATTTTCTGCTGTGCTGCTACTTTTAGCATTGATTTCTAAAAAAACTTCCACAATCGAACTGTAGCCCGGATACTGCTCAAAAGAATGCATGGCAAGAATGATGTAATGCAGATATTATGCAAGATAATTAATATTAGGGATATATGGTACAAAAGGATAAATTATTTTTCTCTTGGTCATTCTCACATGTGTAGCAAAATGAAATCTTTCAGTAAGTTTTAGGAGAGAGTTTCTATAGGTACACAAATCTAGAAATCTAAGAATTAACTAGAGTAACTGCGCTCATTTTTTTGTAACAGCAAATGCTTCCACGGAACGCAAAGCTTTTCTGAGATTATTTATTTATTTGGATGCACAAGACAGAAGTTACCTTGGGGAGACCAATCTCAGACATGGCATTCAGCCACTGGATTACATTATCTGTGTGTCGGAAGTGGAGACCAGTTGCCTGAAACAAAAATTGGCAGAAACAAGAGGGAGGGCAGTAAGAAACAAAATACCACAGCTGTCAAGAACAGCAGGGAGGTTCATTAACACAGAGAGTGAAAACAGCACTTCTGCAGGAAAGAAGTCAGAAGTCTTCTATATATGCTTATATCGACTGTTTATGACAAATTATTTCACCTAAGTGCAAGCCTAGATATAAAGCTAAGAGTCCACCCACCCTCTCATTTAACCATTGTTCTAGAGTGAAGGCAGAGTTTCTCAGGTTAATATGAATTAACCTTCTGCTTATTTTCTCACAGTACCTCCATGTGTACATATTCCCATTTTAGATGTCTATCTAAAGAAGTATCCATGGTCAACAGCACTCACCTTATACCTAGTCTGTTCCCTATCATAGATTTTCTTCACAGAAACCACTTTAGGGGAGAAAAAGTTTCCAAGTTTCGCCAGGTAGACTCCATTTCTCAATCCTTCTTCCAGCTCTGTTGTAGCAGGCAGCTCCTCATTCAAACAGGCCTCCATCCATCTGGAAGTGCAAGAACAATGGTCACATGAGTGTATTTCCAATTTGTGAACACAACCCCATGCCAAACAAGTCTCATGCTGCTGCTGCTGTCATACTCAAGCATAGTATTCACTTAGCACTAGAGGCTGAAAACAGATATAACACTACCACAGAGTCTGCATCATTAAAATGCTAGTTGGCAACACTTCTGACAAAATATTAAGGAGAAGTACAGAGTTCACCAGCCAGAGTTTCAAAAGTAATTAAGACACTGTCTCATTCATGTTTCTCCTTCAGCCCATGACTTAGCTTGTACCGGTCTAGACATAGCGGCCATCCTGTCCTTTTAACTGAAGTCTTCCCCTTGTACAGGTTTATCTCACAAGCATTTCTTTACTCTCCTTAAGTATTTACTAGTTATTTCATGACTTTGTGCTGCTTACCAAGCTCTTTTAAATGATCTCACAGAGAGCCCTTACAATGTTCACAGAATCATAGAATGGTTTGGGTCAGAGAGAACCTCAAAGCCTATCTCATTCCAACCCTCTGCCATGAGCAGGGACACCTTCCAGTAGAGCAGGTTGCTCAGAACTCCATCCAAGCCTGTTCCCAAACACTTACAGGGATAGGACAAGCCACAGTTTCTCTGGGCAACCTGTTCCAGTGCCTCAACACACACAGAGTGAAGAATTTTTTCCTAATATCTAATCTAACCCTACCCTCTTTCAGTTGGTGATGTTGTTCTCAAGTCTATCTTCCTATATATCTTCTCCCACCCTACTATACATTTCAAGAACAGGAGAAAAAACATGGAACAGGCATTCCTCTCCTCATAACTCATCTTCCCTTGTTGCCTTCCATCTCATTTAATGGTATCATGGACCTCATGACAAAAATAAAGACTACAGCAAAACATTTTGAAAAATCACTGTTCTCAAAACAGAGGTACACCTCGATATTTCTTCTGTACAAGCTACTGGAGGCTGTAAACTGCAAGCTCAGCTACAATTTCTCCTAAAGATGACATGCTACCTGGCTGTTCTGGGCTCTAAAAAAGGGACCTGCACAACCACAGGCCACTTTCTAACGCGTCTTACTCAGATCATGCCTTACTTGCAGCTTAACTCTAAAGCTCTTACAGGACAGATGAGCCTTGGATGAATTAAGATCACAGAAAGGTGGCTTTCAAGACAATAGGGGCCCAGAATAGCATCAGTCCATACTATAAAACAGAGCTGACAGTGTAACGTAAACAAGTCTCGTAATTTGGCTCACAGGGAGGATAAGCCCACATTACTGGCACTGATCTGAAACATAAGCAAGTAGATGATCCTGCTTCAACCCAGTGCACTTTAAATCCCAAATGAGACACCAGTGCACTGTGGACTGCAGCCTGAACCCAAGAAAAGGAAGGGGGTGGGGGGGGAGAGGGCGCGGCTTGCAGCCCAAAGCGGGACCTGGAAAAGCAATAAGGAGTAGTGTTTACCAGGAAGAAAATGTTTCTGGGAACACCTGGCCAACATCTGTACATAAGCTACAAAAAGAAACTCAGTTCTTCTTAAAACTACTGTTTTCCCAGATTTTGCTGCTTTCCTCTCAAAAACCTTAGTCGCTCTTGAATATTGAGCTCTAGAAAAATGCACACCCTAACTGAATACGTAATAAACACGACATAAGTTCAAAAAGATACCCTTGCATGCCCAACCAAAGATTCCTGAAAGGACACGGAGCTACTCAGACACTGGAAGAGTCCAAATCACAGCAACAGTTTGCACAATACCTTCCCAACTACCTTACTGGGAAAACAAAAAAAACCCAAAAACACCCACTTCCTTCAGACTAGAAGACCTAAAATGGAAGTAGAAGGGAAATGTGACCAAACTATTTAATTAGTACCTTATGGAAGGACACAGAGGCAGTGAGCTGTCTATCTCCATACAGAAAGATAAATGGCCCATAATTAGAACATAAGCCATTTCAATGTACTCATACCTGTTTCAACAGGTCCTAAGTGGGTGTTAATGTAACTACAAAGCTAGAGCAATTTACATACAGTAATGTTCCCCCTTGGTGTGGCATTGCTTAACCATTTGCTAAGCCAGAGGACAAAGCTGTGTTTTCAGAAAACATCATCCAGTACCTTTTATATTTAAAAGCTCACATACTTGTATTAAAATTAACACCTGTCATCCTTAAAATACAGAAGTAAATGTGGAATTTCCAGATGAACAAGATGAATGCATTTCTCAATGAACAGGGAACCTGGCTGATGGGCAACAACCTCTACTCCTTTTAGACATTAGGCATTAGAACAATATGCCATCAATAAGCTTTTCACAGGAACTTTCAATTCTTTTCTGCTACTTCGGTTGTTTCCACTATGCTCCCTCCCCCTCACCAGTACAGAAAAAAAATGTTTAACCCAGAATTATTTTTTCAATCAAGTTTCATCACATGACTGAATAGATAACATTGGACTTAAAATTTTACTGAAGCTAACTCTAATTAAAGTAGTAATGGCACCTTTCCAATCAGTTAGTCATACTGTTACAAAATCCCCCTCTTAAGAAAAGGTTCTTGAATACCTACATGCAGCTACTACCATCACCTGCAATTTAGAGCCAGGCCTTCCTGACAAGACATGACAATAAAAATGTAGCATCAGGTACCGCTGGGCAGCCCCAGTCTCTCAAGTAATGTTGTCTTCAAGCTTTCAAAGCAAACACTGCTCCACTACCAAGGACTGGAAAAACTTAACATCAGTCATCTCAACTGTCAACTTTTTTATTCTCCCACAATACGGAATTATTGAGGATTGTGACAAGTTACACAAATGTGTCCTATGTTTGAAAAGTATCATAGGCATATTTCAACCAGAACTGGAGTTTAGACACAGCAAAAACTTAACACTGATCATATGGCATACCTGTTGCTCTTTCACTTGTGAAAATGTTGAGTCTGGCTAACCCTGAGACAATGGAAATAGTGTGGAAAAGAAATTAAAAGTCACTCTTTTCCTCTCAGACTGATTATAGACAAGCCTGAAGAAGTAGAACTAGCAATCCGTCTCTCCAGAAACTGTTGCAAGAATATCCAATTGAATAAACAAAAATATTAGAGCAGAAAATTTAAAAAATGGACAAAGGCTCTAAGAAAGGCTGCTCATTTCATGACAGGACTACCGTGCAGTATGTTCCAGCACAAAAAAACCCCAGAGCACGGCACACAAAATACAGAAGGCATCAATAGTTGGAAAAAAAGTGATTTTATCCACCAATGAGGAAAGCTCACTTTTTGGTCATCATTAAGTAGAAGTAATTTCCAGGCAAAACAAATTATTTGCAGGGGCCAGAAATATAAATAACATTTTCTAGCCTTCAACTGTCCTACAGTTCCAATACAATGGCCTTTCCTTTTTCACACAGACCTAGCCAGTGACATTTTTCAACTCCAAGGCGACACAGTGGCCCAACACACCATCTGAGTCTGCACCTGGTGGTCACTTCCACTAAACTGTGGAACCTTGATACATCATGCTGAAGAATAACTGGTACCATTAGTATCAGAGTCTGGTACCAACACCGTTGGCTGAAGCTCAGTTGTCCACAGGACCACATCACATTCTGCTTACTGCACACCTCACCAGTTTCATTAGCAGGAAAGCTGCAAACAGAACTTCCATGTAAATTTCTGAGCTGCTAGTTTAAGAGCACTGGCCACAGAGTTCTTGATCATCAGACAGAATCATGCAAGTCTTCTCTTTGCAAGCATGTCAGTGCCACAGCACTCCTTCCTTGCTTCTAGCATTCCCCTACCAACTACATTGCAGAAGGTTGCCATCTCCTTCTTCAAGGAGCGTATGCTCTGTTTCCTCCTGAATGAGGTCTGGAGAGGCATAGAGTTTAACGCTCTTTCCAGGCGCACAGGACTGTTAGTCTCCAGTCTTTGTAACACCGTATGCCATACCAACGTCTTTTAATTAGAAAAACGAGCCTGCCTAAACCTGTGCTTTACCAACAGACCTAGATTGCCTTAAACATCTCACAACCATGAAATAAGCAGGCTGTTTGCCCAAAATTACATTCTTCAAACACATCTTCAACATGGGATTTCCATATGCGTGCTCACGCTGTGGTTACAAATTCTTGAAACTAGGTCATTTTTGTGCACTTTAAAGTGCCTAGAGCATCAAGAAAATCAACACTGGATACCTTTGTGGTCTAACTCTGTCAAACATCACAGTGCTGATGCAAAAGTTCCTAAAGTTGTCCAGTCCAGGCTCAAAAAAAAAAACAAACAAAAAAACCAAACAACAAACAAACAAAAAACCAACCCAAAACATATAATAGTTTTGCCCACAAGAAAATAAATGGAAAATTTGCTCTTGATCTGCCAAAGTCAATATGAAAACCTGCAGCAGTAAAGACGCAAAAATATTCACATGCTTCAGTTTTTGGTAGTTAATTAGCTGGTTTCACAATTCCAGGACAACTACATTTTGAACAAGAAGGACCTGTAAAGTGATCAGCCTCTCCCTGTGTTGAAAACTACGTTGATTTAGGTGGCAAGTAGCTTGTTTCACAGGATTTCTGACATACAGTAAATAATATAAACCTCCTTAAGTAATAGTTTGTGATAGCATCTTATTCATGTGGCTGCCGTAGCAGGAGAATTTGGCAAGAATCTTGCAGATGGCAGAAAACATACAAGAGGTCAAAACTCTCTGCCAAACAGAGTTTCAGTGATCACAGTATACCCATCAGTCAGAAGCTGGAAATGAGACAGTGAACAATGCTAGCCTGCTACACAATGCTTCCTACTACAAAAATGACAAATTATGTCACAGAATGACTTTCAGAATATCAAGTGTTCCACTCAGAACAACAAAACCTCAAGAAAGAAAAACTGTCTCCCTTTCCCTAACTCCCCAATGGATTTGCTCACCCTCAGGGTCCATATTTGCATAACACATCAATGTTTTTGGCCCATCTTGTCTAGCACCTGGCACTGACACAATTTCAAACATTATCATCTTTTGCCTGAGAACTCATCCTACAGAAACAAGGGTCACAAAAGAAGACTAAGGGACACCAGCACATTCCAGACAGCAGGTGTCCAATCTAAAGGAAGGTACCAACAATACTTATTTAGAATTCCACTCTTCAAAGATCATAATCACATGTCAGGGAAGGGTGGGAGGAAGAGAAGCACAGGAATGCTTTCACAGTAGTGTAACAGTCAACATCCTGGGAAACATGATCATCATCAAGAGATACAATGTTCAAGATCACTCGCTTTAAGTCTTCCAAAGCAGGTAAATCTGAAATCACACTTGTTAATATTCAGCACTTTGTTCATATCAGTATGACACATTGCCAGGTATCTTTAAAACCACTAAAATTGCACCAGTAACCACCATAAAACTATCAGGATTGTAATTTGAATTATTCTACTGAGCAAGATGTGTTTACTAAAACACATTTTGACTGCTCTTTGGTCTATAATCCTCTATTTCTCTACCAAAAGCTTCATTCTTAATTTCATTTTCAACTCAGATAGCTTTGAAAAATCTAACAAGCTGAAATAGAAATTTAAATCTTTGTCACTTGCCCCAGAAAAGAAAAAGCTCTTGCCTTCAACCTTGGTCTAAAGCCAGTATCTATTGAACCTATATGTGGTAGACAGTCAGGAAATGTAGTTACACTCATGTTCCAACACCACAGCAAAATCTGCCAGACCTTGTCAAAGGGGGAAGCTGATTTGTATTTGGACATAAAAACTGAAACACCCACCCCAAGGTTTCACTCTACCTTATACTCACAAGCATCAGAAAGTAACTGGTGCCCAAGAAGTCTGTCCTGCAATCAATCAAGCAGGAAAAGGACATTCAAGCTGTCCACCCAGGAGTGGGCCATTACACTTGTTGCCCTGACATGGTGGGTGACCAGTCATCCAGTTCTCCTCACATCTCCTGGGCACTTTCTCAGTTGGCAACCACACGCAGAATTTATGTGTTACAGATAAGGATAAGCCTTTTCCCACCCTCTGATTGTGAACAGCAATGACTCTCTCTGTCTGGTACCACCTCCATGATTCACCAGCATTTGTTCACTGTGCTCTGCCTTCAAAGGGGGGTCAGGTGAAACCGAATGCAAACTTGCTGGGATCTGGATGACTAGCAGCTAATCCAGGCATTTCTAAAGACAAGTCATTCCAACTGCTGCATGTGGTGCCTTCACACCTAGATGCTTCTGTTCATGATCATTTAGCCCTTCTAGTGCAATTCCCCACAGGTGTACCAAGGAAAAGATGCATAGCCACTGCAGCAGGCCAGCACAGGAAAAAGTGGTCAGAGCAAAAGGGCAGCACCTTTTTTTACCCCCCAACAGTGTCTGCATAAGCCATCTGAAAGAATGTACTATGGCTTAAAGGCTTTTTCACTGCTCCTTACTGCCAACACCACAGGTATGGCAGTCTTTGGACTAACCATACTATTAATTTTTTTGAAAGATGAGGATTCTCATACTCCAGCAGATCATTTGTATGTAGAAGCAATCTCAAATATTTTTAGTGCAGGAACAAATGTAGACTTGGCAAGCATTCTCACAGATGGTTAAGAAGAGAAAACTTGGAAGACCACCTCAGCTCTTCATCCAGTTCACCTGAACAAGGGCATTAGACAGCCATGGAAAAAAAACCAACAAAAACTTCTCTTTAAAATAACTCGTTCTACCAACTCTAAACAAATCAAGGAATCACCTCAGAAGATGAAAGATCTCTCCGAGAGGTAACAACAGCAAAGTAAAATAAATTTATCACATCAGGTGTGCTCTCCTCTAGAAAATTAGGTGGATATTTAAATGCCTTTCAGTAAGGTTTGTACAGGAAGAGACACAGTCTCTCAGGTGGAGAGCTAGGAAAACAAGTACTGCCTACTGCTAAAAGGTTCCAGAACATTCTCATTATCCACACAGACATGTTCAGTTCAAAGACACAAAAGAGCAAAAAATTAGTGAGTAACACAGGCCAGATTTTTCCAGTGATTGATGTACTCCTCCTGGCAACATGCAGCCGAACCAAAGAGGATACTGATACTTTGGCATTTAAATCTTTCCCTCCACCACTCCCCGCCTCCTTAAAAGTAAATATGAGGCTCCTCTTTGCTCCCTTGCAAACACTGCCAACAACCTGTAAAATTCCCTTAGCTGCTCTTGCTGATGAGGATACTACTGCATTTGCCATGTTTGCCAAAAAGATTTGCCATTTGTCCTGGAGAGCTCTCAGATGAGTACCAAGCCCACAGTCAAGGGGAACTTAATTATCAAACACACAGAAATCTTTTTCAAGCTAATTGCCTCAATCACTTAGCATTAGAAACTAAATAGGCCTAAATGCTTGGAAGCTACAAAACCACTGACATTATTATACCTCAAGACCAACCTGATTTCTTGTAAATAAGGGTTATTAAGAAGCACTCCACAGTATGCAATAGCCAAGAACCGCTAGTGACATCTATTTGCTTTGGTTATTTTGGGTTGCTCTCTCCTTACATTACACACAGTACTCCTTCAGAAAGCACCATCCAAAAAGAAAAATCCTGGTCTCTGAACAAACAGTTGTTTCTTTCTTCCTGGCCTGCCTTTCATTACTATTTCCAGTGAGTCATAAAAAAAGTATCCAAAGTGAGGCAAAGATGGTGGTACTCCACCACTGTCCTTTCTGTACCTCTCTCCACCCATTTTTCAGAAAAATACAGTTCTGAATGTGCATTCCAAGACACTTCCAGCCCAGACAGCCACTCCCTGCCAACTGCATGAGATCATCAACGAAACAGTACAGGATCTGTAGAGAAATACCTCAAGTCCAAACAGGAGCTGATAAAAGCCCAAATAAAGTGGTAAGAGCTAAGCAGAAGTTACTTCAACTTACAACTAGTGATAATAAAATATTATCTATGAATACTCCTGGATTACAATCTAACACGGGACTTGCGTTGTATCTGAGAGAAGCAGAAAGCAAAAAAAAACCACCACAAAACAACATACACGAAAAACCAATCCAAACAACCAACCCAAAACCAGTACCTGACCCAATCTACAACTGGAAACACCGATGAAGAATATTATAGTAAAACACCCTGACTTCTAGATAAGGACAACAAAATTTAGGTCTCTCGGGCTGGTTCTATTTGAGATAAATATACCCTTACCCTTCTGTGAGCATGAGCTGACAACAGAACAGAGTATACTCTTACAGTTTTATCTGCACTGCCACAGCTTTTCTACTAAACTGCTGTGATTTGGAGACAGGGGAAAAAAAAAAGCAAAGCAATCCAAACAAATGAAATAAAAGAGAACACGAAAAAGAAAACTTGAAGTATTAAACAACACTTATTAGTAAAGCCATTTTTATTCAAGAATGAGGCATCTGGCCCACACATAGTAGAGTAATCCCTCTATTCACAATCTTCATTTTAACTCCAAATTTCATTTCAGTCTTTCACAATCTTGAGCAACTTAGTTACACTTTGCCTCCCTTTCTCCAACTAGCAAGAATTAATTCCTGTTTCACAAGACTGTTGCACATTATTAACTGAAATAAAAAACTACTAAATAACAATAGAACAACAGTGACAGTGAAAAAAAACCAACCAAACAACGTGCTGGAATACCATTAAATAAGTACAAATGATTCCTCTGATAATGTTTCTGATGTATGCTCATTAGTAGACAGGTCCTGCAAACAGTTATAAATTGCCATAAATTGAGTATGGAAATACTAAAAGTTACTGCACATCGGCTGTCACATCAGACAGTTCAGAAATTCAAACTTTTCTAAATTTTTTATTTCAGTACAAAGTTAGGTGCTAGCCAATTTTCATCTTACCTTCTTCTAATATTTTAAAAAAACCCACTTTGCTTCTAGATTCCATATCTGTTGCTCGGTTAAAGGGATAGCAAGCCTCTGACAGTGCTGATGCAATGCAAATCAGCATGCTGTTAATCACATGATTTTAGGTGCCTTTATGTTATAGGAAAAAAAAATTAATATAAACTACAGTGTTTGAATGCAATATTGTACTGTAATAATATAACATGATTATGGGAAAGAGGAAGGGAGTACAACAACAGTAGTGTTGTTCTTCAGCTGCCTCCCACCCTCCCTTGGCTACCATCAACTTTACAACGTTCACCTTTTCAGCTTCTGAGTGTGATATGGGGTGCACCAGCTACCTTCCTCTGCTCTTAGGTCCTCCTCCTTAGAGATGTAACTTCCAATCTGACATTCTCTCACCGTGAAGAAAGATTATTAGCCCTCCCACAGCTCAGAGGGACTGTAATCAACAGCACAAGCAAAATACCACACTATCTAATTCAGATGCTGTATCTTAGTTACACTACTGGCAAAGATGTCAAATACAGAAAATCTCAGATCAAGGGCATTAATTTCAAACACACTGATCTCTTATAGTTCTTGTTTAATTGATCCTGTTAAATAAACTCCTTACCAACAATGCACCCAAAAGCCTTCTTCTAGACTGCACCAGTAGTAATAAATAAAACTCAAAGGGCAATTTACAAAATAACTTCTCAGTAAGGAAAAAAAATTCCTGGAGCAGACAATGAACTCGAGCCTTTGCTTTCCCTGGTGTATCTTAATTATTAAACTAAGAAGTCTGCTCCCCTCCTGGCCATTTAATCTTTAACTCTTATGTTAAGTGATATAGCCTTAGGAATCAGGAACTCCCACTCACATATACATGAATAGCCTGTAAACCACTAAGCAAACATGGGTTATGGGGTGGATAGGGTTGAGGCTCTCCAAGCAGACCTTCCACTTGAAAAATTACTGCTCCAACTGCCAAGGTGGATACAGCGAAGGCTGTACACCACTGCTTGCATTTTGAGCAACACAGCTGTTGCTTCATTCTTTACAAAACTTACTGGTAACCACTGGGCATTGTTTGAAACATCTCAAGGCTCACCCGGAGACAAGAGTGAAAACTTCCTTTTTTTCTGACAAGGTGTGGCAAAAATCAAATGCCCAGCTGCTCAACCTCATCAATATCAAGACAACACTCAGAAGAAGAGACAACATCACTAAGAACTTCAGAGTCAAAGCTGATTTATTTAAAGAATAAGTCCCCATGATTAAGCAAGAGCTTAATGAAAATACTAAAGCTGTAACTGTGGAACGTATTTTTGCCTGAGTTTTTTTTTTTGCAAATCTAGGTATGGAATTCAAGAGAGAATCAGCACCTCCTCAAGCATTTACTCCAAGGCCGATGACAGGAGGAGTCCACAAGTGAAGGATGTGGGACTCCATCAAGCTTGGACAGTTACTACAGTGCAACTCATCTCTCCCTGTTTGCCCAGCATTTGCTGCTAAAAACTTTGGATTCAAAGGGAAAGAGTTACTTTGAAACACAGTCAGATCTTACTGACTACTTCAAATTTCATTCAAGTCCGCATGAAAGGAAAATTATCTACTAGTAACTAAGCAGTCTTTGTGAACTTATAATAGTGATCATCCTCATAAAGCACCTAAAGGACTACAGTATAAACTGAGTGCTCCCCGACCCTTCAAAAATAAATATAATAATTCTTGATAAAATTAAAGTCCTGGAAATAAATCCTTTATATTCTGCAGTGGTAAACTTGTACAAACTCAGTACTTTCTTCTCAGTAAAGTCACTATAGCTGAACATGTCTGTCTTGCTAAGGAAGAATTACACAGATTTATACAAAATTCACCACCCAGCCAGGGAAAATTTTCTGTCTCTTAACCTATATCATCTTTTGAAGGACAAAGGGAGACTTAAGTATTCGGTGAGCCATGACAAAACACGCTCTCGGCTATGCTGAACATGTATTTATGTATGTCTCATTCCTATGCTTCATGTACAGCATATAGGATTTAATCTTTGCCAAATATTTTTAAAATAGCAAAAATAAGACTTCATGTATTAATTTTTAATGCCAGTCCTTTTTCCTTCAACAGCAGATATACAGCATCTACCATGTTCTGATCATACTTTCAATTAATTGTCTGAATGAAGATATACGTATGTTTATATGCTTATTAAACATGGAGATAACACAAAAGCTACACACATGCTGGAAGACAATAAGATAAAAGTTATTTTAATATTTCAAACAAAAATCAGGAAAATCT
>NW_008236184.1:4217200-4219288 GCF_000691975.1 Corvus brachyrhynchos
CACAACAGACCATGCAAACACAAGATGAGAAACAAATTTCAGCAGCACAACTTCGAAGTGACAACTCAGCAAAACTCTACTGTATCATAACATCATGAAAAAGCAGATACCATGCAATAATGTACGATACTATCAAATTCATTGGGGTATAGAAAATAATCCTCACGCTCTTTACAAGTAGGCACACTAACACCCTGTTGGAAAAGTTCTCTCTGTTCTGGCAGAGGACTTCCAGAAAGACACTGAGTGCCTGGAGAGATGTCAGAGCAACCCAGGGAAGAGTAGTACAGATCTATTAAATAGATGGATGCAGGGAGAAATACGCAAGAACTGAGTTCTCACTCTAAGTGAGGATAAGTGCAAGGGATATACACTGCTACAATTTAAATTTGTAAAAGATTTCAGTTAAGAGGAAGGGAATAACTGTTTTTCACATGCACTGCTAAGCCAGGAGGCAATACTGCACCAGACATATACAAGTCAGACAACAGGGAGAACCCATCCAGTGCTAGGAATGGGTACAGAGTCCTTGCCACAAAGTCTCTGAGAACGTTACACATGCACATCAGAGATCGGTTGGTTTTTCTGGGGAGGAAGGGAATTCCTTTGTTTTTTTTGGTTGCTTGCTTTTTCTAGTGAAACTATATAGCCACTAAGAAACTGAGACAAGACGTGAGATGTATCCAAATTATTCCCCATACCAAATGTCACATCTTCTTTTAAAGTACCAGCAGTTTCAAAATCACTTATTCTCACCTCTTTGCTTCCTCCAGATGACAAAGGTATTCATAGGCTACATTCTGGCGTCGCCTTTCATCCATTTCCTCTGCTGTTAATCTCTCATTATCCAAGACAGCTGAAAATAAACAAAACATGGTCCTCAGATGGTTGAAGATTGAATATAACCAAACAGGGACATCAAAAATCAGATCCAACCTCTCCCAAAGAAACTCACTACAGTTTTATTCAGAAAATTAAGGATCTGATGACTTGTTCTTTACTAGCAACAGAAGATGCCCTGTTTCCTCATCCTTGTCACATAAATTTGCCAGCTTCCTTCTTCCTGATTTCTCAATTTGACTGCATCCCTCTAACTATTTTTTAGAAATAATCCTTTATTTTTTTTATTTTCTTCTAGCTTTGCCTTTGTCTTCCTCAAAAGCACATCAGTGACCACTTGGCCCCTCATTTATCCTCCGATTTTGATAGCAAAAGATTAAGGAACAACACAAATACATATTCGCATTATATAATCCCTTCCGTATCTTTACAGATCACCTCTAAAACAAGGCAGAAACACTAGTCACACTCCTTATCTGGAAGGGAATCATTCAGATTCACAGCCTGCATGTCATCTTCAGATCAAGCTAAAGACCTACATAGGGGTAATATGCCTAAATCTTCCAGATTCTGTGTATTTAAAGCCTCAGTGAAAAAGTCTTCTCTTCCCATACTTTCAGCTAAATACATCTCATATCAAAAAAAAAAAAAAAAAAAAAAGAAAAACACTGAAGTTTTTCAGGTTTTGTGGATCAATTTGACAAATAGGAAATATCTCATACCATTACTATCAAAGGTTAGCTTATACCTAAAATGCCTTCAACTAACAATCTACTGTGTGCTTTTGAGACCCCAGCAGGAACACTGCATCCAAGTCTGGCGCCCTCAGCACAAAACCTGTTAGAGCAGGTCCAGAGGAGGGCAACAAAATGCTCCGGGGGCTGGAACACCTCTCCCACAAAGGCAGGCTGAGACAGCTAGGGTTCAGCCTGGAGAAGAGAAGGCTCCAGGGATACTTCATTGCGGCCTTTCAGTACCTAAAAGGGGGCTTATAAAAAGTAGATGGAGATACTGACGGGACAAGGGGGACAGTTTTAAAATAGAAGTGGAAAGATTTAGATCAGATGATAGGGATAAATTCTTGAACCGAGAAGATAGTGAGGCATTGGCACGGGTTGCCCAGAGAAGCTGTGGCGACCCCATCCCTGCAAGTCTTAGAGGCCAGGTCGGACCGACTGCCGCTTACAACATCGCCCCTTCACAGCACCACGTTTTCCTCCGCCGCTGATAACTTCAGACGCGGTATCA
>NW_008236184.1:4219887-4222683 GCF_000691975.1 Corvus brachyrhynchos
CAGCCGCCGCGGAAGAGAAGTGACGAGTTGCGCAGTCCCCCTCAGGCCGGACTCAGCCCCCAGCCTAGCTCAGCCCGTCCCCGCCTTGGCCGCCCTGTCTCTCCCCGGGGTCCTCTCACAGGGCCAGCGCCCTGGCCTGAACCTTCCTGTTAGCCTCATTCGTAACACCCAGCTAAGCTCTGACCTAAACTCTGCCAGCATACTGTGCGGGACACAGCCCAGGTCAACCTACTCATGACCCACATCTTACCTTCTCAGCCCTCCCAGCCCCACTGTGTGCAGTGCAGCCTCATCAGCTCAGCCTCCACAGCCCGGCTGCCTCCCCCGTGCTGCTGGGCCAGGCTTGCCTAGGCCCTCTTGTCCTGCCAGGTTCCCCAGCTGCATTGCCCTTCACAGTATCAACACCTGGCGTTTCTGGATGCAGCTGTGCCGTTCCACCTAAACAGCTCTGCTGACCAAACTGTGGTAACTCACCTGAAATGTCAGCCGTAAATTGAAGCACGGTGCTCCAAAACAACAGCAACATCCAGCAGCACTGCCACTTCAGAATGATGCCCTGAAAGTTTCCTTCCCTTCAGTACACATTACTGTTGTTTTGCCTATTTCTTGTTCAAGGGTCAGAGCACTGACGATGACAGCCACCATGTGTCCATTTTAATTAGTCCCATGAATTTCACTGCCAGGGCATAAACTTACTACCTAAGCACAAATTAAGTAATTTGGAAGACCAATAGCCTCTGTTAGGAAAAGCATCAGCAGCAGGTAAGGGAGTTGATCATTCCCATCTTCCCAGCAGTGGATTCAGTTTCAGCTTCCCCAGTACAAGGAAGACATGGGCATAATGGAACAAGTACATTAAGGGCTTGGAGCATCTGACATGAGGAGAGCATGAGAGAACATGACAAGAAGCAATGGACTGAAAAACATAGAAGTCCCACTTCAACAAAATAAAGAAATATTTGTATTCTGAAGGTGATCAAACTCTAGAACAAGTTACCTGGAGAAGTTGTGGAGTCTCGGCCCTTGGAGATACTTCAAACTTAACTAGGCATAGTCCTGGACAAACCCACTCGAGTTCACTCGGCATTGAGGAAACAAGGTTGGACTAGAGACTTCCAGAGGTCACTTCCAAACTCAATGATTCAATGAGCCCATCAAAAAGTACATTTAATTACTATATATACATAGGCAACATGCAATAGGACAAGAAGACATAGTCTGAAGATGTGCCAGGACAGGTTTAGGTTGAACATTAGGAAGAATTTCTTCACAGAAAGGGTGATTAGATATTGGAATGGGCTGCCCAGGAACATGGTGGAGACATCATCCCTGGAAGCGTTTAAGGAAAGACTGGATGTGGCACTTAGTGCTTTGGTCTAGTTGACAAGGTGGTGTTTGGTCATTGGTTGGACTCAACAATCTTAGAGAACCTAATTAATTATGTGATTGTTAAAGAGTCTGTATGAAAGGGAGACATAATTCAATGGTTACAGAAGTAACTACATCGGGGAATGCCAGACATAAATTACAAACCAAAAGGTTTTATAATGCATTATTATTATTAACATTTGCATTACTTAACATGTGGCCACTTGGAAGTCATGTAATGAGAAGACATTTAAAATAATGTTTATATATAGACTGTGGAGTGCAGAACTCATTTTGTCCTGCTAAAAATCTCGTAACATTTTTTGCACAGTGCCACAATCCTCCCTCAAAAAAATCTCATTCTGGTAAGAACAATACAACACGATTATTGTATATCATCAAAGAACCTAGCTGAACCTCTTCAAGGTTGTATTCAATGGTACCTATAACAGCTCCCCTGATTTAAGATTTCTGGTGATTGTTATTGACTCTGCAAAATGTTTTTCTGTTAGGATTTGTGTATCTATGTGTCTAATTTATTGCCTTTCCTGTTTCTTGTCTTTTTTTTCCCTTAATGTTGAATGAGCACTAGTCAGATAACCTTGCAAATAATATAGAGATACCTATTTTTCTCTAGTTTCAAAATTTGGGCAATCAATTCTGTAAAAAAAAAAAAAAAATCTTGAAGTTTTTTGCCTTAATGACTAATCACTAGGCTTCCTAGAGAAAATGAGCACCAATATCCTTTAAATAAACTACTGTTATCTGTTCTCTTGCAGGGGTTTCCAGATCAATTGTATACTGTGATATTTATGCCAAGGATGCATAAAAAATACCTAGCTAAACTCCTCAGCCTTTATTATGACGCTAGAAGTTTTGTCAATAGAAAGAGAATCGTTTTGTTATACTCATACGTGATCAACAATAATGTTGGGCTTCCCAAGTTACACATAAAGCTGTATAGCTACAGATAGTACACACCCATATTCTTCCTACATTTCAGACCATATTGTGGCAAGCTGAACTAAATATGTATTAGATAACCCTTAACACTAAACACTAATTTCTTCTAAATGAAGAAGAGTAAAAATGCACATAGGAAAAGACACTGCCAAAAATGAAGGGGGAGACGGGGATGAAAACAGGCTGCTAAAAACCACTTTATTAAATAACTTCACAGTTTTCAAACTGGCACTGCTAAAACACTGACAGATAACGTGAGAAACCGATAAAGAAGCCTAGTGAGGCACATCAAAACCCAGTCTACCTTGCAGGCTGCGCCTATGCTGTTGTCCTGGATGGGACCTCCCGAGCCGGCACCTGCCATCACAGCCACCCACGTTACGGCACGGTGCTCCTGCAGCGAGCCAAGGCCAACGCGCCTCCGGAGCGCCCGGGACGCGGGCGGGGTCCAGAGCGCCCCTCACG
>NW_008236184.1:4223141-4250941 GCF_000691975.1 Corvus brachyrhynchos
CCTCGGCACCGACTACATCCGCTTCGCCGAATTCGTGGAGCAGTACACGGGACACGTACAGCAGCAGGTGGGGCCGCCGGGCCGTGGTATTTCCCGGGAAGAGCGCGGCAGGTGCCAGTAAGGCCAAGCTGCCCAGGACACAGGAGTGTCCCGCGGCCCGTGGCCCTACCCGCGCTCGCACCGAGCAGAGCTCCAGAAAGCTCTCTGCGATGCGTGTAAGGAAGGGTAGAGAGCAGTGAAAGATGAACCGAATGCAACATCTTGTTCTTGGGGAAGTCTTGTAATAATTTCTGACCGCAGCAGACTGGCCAGAGTTTGTGAACTGAGTGGGATGCTCATGACTGTCTTGTAGTCCTTCTCAAGATTTGCGAAGCGCCTTGAGATCCAAGAGGCACACTTAAGGGAAAAGAAGCACTGGTACCAGTGGCTCCCAGCACTTCTATAGCCCACAAAAGAGCTAAATATAAATCTGCTCAAGTAACTCTTCTTGTGACAAGATTGTATTTGTTTTTCTGATCACTTTATGGTGAGCTAAGGTGCATTTCAGCCTGTTTGGAGCCGTGACTACTGCCTGTTTGCAGCCATGACTGCACAGATATTAGGTTACTCTTCAGACTTGCACTAGGATGCTGATGCAGATTTTGTTTTGTTTCAGGATCACCATCCATCTCAGCAAAACCAGAGTGGATTACATGGCATTTATTTGCGAGCCTTCTGCACAGGTCTTGATTCAGTGCTGCAGCCTTATCGACAGGCACTACTTGACCTAGAACAAGAGGTAAAGGAGAGAGATACGGAACAAGAGGCTGTAGTGCTGCTGACAGATTGTGGAAACTTGTCATTTCTGCAATAGACATGCTAGTAGTAGTTTCTAAGATGAAACAAGGTATTTTCCTTTCCATATTAGGGATGTCTTCCAAATTATTCCTGTGACATGCCACTGTAAATTACTTTTCATCCTAATAAGTGTTGTCCCCTCTTCCTTCAGTTCAGTAAGTGCTCCATCTGTGTCAGAGCCCACTGCTGTCTCAGACTATTTTGGCTTCTGTTTTCAGTTTTAGAGGTTTTGATTAATCTCTGCTAGACTAGTAGCTGACGTAGCTTGGGTAGTGTTACCATCCAGTGGTTGTGATAATTAATCTTCATTAATTGCTTTATCTTTATAGTTTCTGGCTGACCCACATCTTTCCATCTCACATGTTAATTACTCCTTGGACCAGGTATGTCATATTAATAAAGAGGTAGTGTTCTTTGGTTGTTCTTGTCACTCATTGAGTGGGTGGGATAAACAAGGCTTGCTCTGTCATGTCATACCATTTCTATCTAATGCCTCTGTATCTGTAGTCCCTTAATCATGCTCAGAGGATCACCTGCACTTCAACACAAAGCTAAGGTCCTCCTCCTTGACCCTCACACATTCCTCACTGTCTGTGTTTAGCCTGAACTACTGCTGGAATATAGTAACTTCGTGCAGCTTGGTCCAGTGGAGGGAGGACATACTTCCTAGAGACTTGCATGTCATGTTTCTAATTTGTGGGGAAAGACAGATGAATAGTTTTATTAAATTATTGTGTTCAGCTGCTATCCACAGTTACTCAAGTATAGTTTTTTTCTGTCTTCCTTACATAACAACCTGGATCAATATTTCACTCCTTGTTCTGCAGTTTCAGTTACTCTTCCCCTCCGTGATGGTCATGGTGGAACAGATCAAAACTCAGAAGGTACAGTAAAATTGCAGCAAGTTTCTCTTAACAGGTTTACTCTTTAACTGATCAAGTTATTTCTGCCCTCATCCCAGACTTCTAATACTAGAAAAGAGTGTAGTTTCAGTAATGGATGCCCTATTACTAGTTCTGCTGTAAGTATTGAGATTATTTAATTCATTTACACTGGATTTGACTTTTTCCCTTATACGATAATCTTTGATGACTTGAATTTTATAGGACAGGATGCTGGTGGTTGGAATTTTTTCTTTTCTGAGTATGTTTTCTCCGACTGTTCCCTGAAATAAAAAAGGCAGAGGCTGATGTTTTCAGAATCCAGAGATGCTTACATTTTTTTTTAATAGAAAGTATTGAGAGAAGCTTGGGTGTAGAGCCACACATAGAAGGCGTTTTTCATCACAACACAGAGCATGTTACATCTCTCTTTCTGTAAGACTTGTTCAGCTTATTAAGGAATTTTCTTGTGAGCTGAAAGTGTAGTGTTTAAATGTATAAAAAGGTCAGTACAGATCCAAATAATAGACCTAGTCTAACATTTTCTTTCTGCAGATTCATGGATGCCAGATATTGGAGACAGTCCACAAACACAGCTGTGGGGGGTTGCCTCCTGTTCGCAGTGCTCTTGAGAAGTACGTAGATACAATAAAACTATTACTTCATTCTTCTGGAGTTAGTGTCAAAGTGTTTCTTACTTGTTGAAACAGTACATGCAAAACAGCCTTACATGGTATAAAAGTAGGAGTACCATGCAGGGAAAACCGTCACAATCCCCATTATTTATCTAAAGCAGGCTTGTGGTGGGAATGAAGGCTTTCTTCATACTTTGGATTAAGGGCTCAGAAAGCTTCAGACCCAGGTTTTTTTTCTTCTTTTGAAGTCTACATGAATTGTTTTGCATATGGTAGACCTGTTACTGATTTTTGATCCTTCAAAATGATAAATGTGATTGTGTGAGTGTTGTGATGTTTGTGTGTCCTTGTGGAGAAAGTCAGACTCCTTAAAATGTCATTTAAGTAGAAACAGCAGCCACTGCAGACTTACACCTCTGGTCTACTAGCAGATTTCTATGGAGAAGCCACATATTCAGAGGATATGTTAGCTTAGTTTTGCACCTTTTAGTTTCATCCACCCTTCTCTGTTAAAAAAAAAAAAAAGATATAAAATACCACATTAGCCATTTAGTACTTGCCATACTGCCTGGCTGACTAACTGGACCTCCATACAATGACATACAATGAGGTTTTGATTACTGTGTGCAAAGGCCTGACTGACTGTTTCTCTTGACCTCAGGATTCTGGCTGTGTGTCATGGAGTCATGTATAAGCAGCTCTCTGCCTGGATGCTGCATGGATTGCTACTAGACCAACATGAAGAGTTCTTTATCAAACAGGGCCCCTCTTCTGGAAATGTCCCTAGCCAACCTGAAGAAGATGACGATGACTTAGGAATTGGGGGACTTACAGGAAAACAGCTACGAGAACTTCAGGACCTGGTGAGATCTACAAGTCATAACTTGGCATCTTTGGTCTTAGGGAACCAAAGAAGAAGTGTATTGCATTCTGCTTCAGTGCGAGCTATGCTACACTAGACATATACTGAAACCTGCTAGGATGGTAAATCAAGAGAATATTGTAATAGGTTGCTGCTAGGCATAAGGGACAGAGACCTATTGTTTGGCCCAGTTGGATAACCCCAGGGCAGAAAGCCCTTTGGATGGAATCTGTGTAGATGCTGATGTCAGGTAATGGGAACTGCTGCATGCCCACTGCTCTTGACTGACTGGTTTCTCATTCCTTATGGTCAACACTGTGATCTAACACAGGCACTGGTGGTAGTGTGAGGAATTGCAAGGGAGGGGGTGTGGGGAACTTGGCTGTTGACTTGATTTGCACACTTTCTATGGGCAGCTGGGTCAGGTGCCTTTCTTGTACAACCATTAGTTGTGTGAATGTTACCTAACAGGTTAATGCTACTGACATTACTGGTAGAAAATGTGCTATGTGAGAGTCAAGAGACTGCTAAGCAAGGGAGCAACCTGCCAGCACACTGGTGAAATGTGGTAACTCTTCCTGTAGATGCTATACCATTAGAGTGCCCTTTTGCAAAGCAGCTTTCTCAGTGGAGTAGTCTTCCACACTATGAGCATTTGAATAGTGTCTGAATAGAGAACAGTGTGGAGCAAGTTCAACTCTAAATTCACACTCTAGTTTGTGGTGAGAAAACATTTCATGGGCATCTATGGAGTTAGTGTGGTGCTTGCAGCTTGGCTGTGACCAGACAGAAACTATGTGTTGCATACTAATTAAGTGCCCTGTGCCAACAGTCTCTGCTGAAAACAGACTACACCCAGAGAAAAACAGGGGAAAACTTTAAAAGGCAGTTAGTGGCAAAATCTGTTATTTCACTATATCAGATAAAGAAAGAATGTGAAAATTGTTGAGTCTTCTAGGTCCATGATGGAAACTGTAGACTAAGAAACTTCTTTCTTCAGTATTATCGACTAACAGTGTTGGCAATTCTTCAGTCAAAGAGTAAAATAAGAAATCTTGAGTGTTAGTGTGATAGACTGATAAAATACTTGGGTATTGCTCATCTAAAAGTGTCACTAGAATCTCAGGAAAATAATTGCCAACCTGTTAACATCAGTATACAAAGTTGTACTGAACTTTTCTATTGAAATGAAGAATTTTGTAGATGGCAAATGTTCTCAAAAATTTGTTTGGGTGATTATTTCTGGATTATGGACCACTGAAACTAATTCTCCAGTAACAAGAAAGCCAGATGAAATAATCAATATTGTGTTCCTGAAGGAAGATCTTGCCTCCGTACTTGGAATTAACATTCAGAGAAGAATTTAGTAACTTGCTGTGTTCTAAAACAGCTTTCACAGGAACTGAGAAAATTGCCTTATCTTTGCTAGCAAGACTTTGGATTTTTGTCCTATTTGCTCACTAGTGGAGGCGTTCATATTTGGCCTGTATCACAAGTGTTCTAAGAGTGTTAAAACATAGGAATGGGTGTAGGAGAGGATTATTTTTGGTAATGCTAGTTAACATGGTTATGGCAGCAAAAGACTGATGTAATGCATTTGCAATAAAAACTCCTTTTGGTGATGTAACATTATCCTTTGGTACAGCCAGTTTGTTGCTGTTCCACAGACGTTTAGCTTCTTTTCCCCTTCTGCTCCACTCTGATGGAAGCAGTATCTCTAGGGAGATCTGCTAGCATACCAGAAGCATAAGGAAGTTTACTGGCCTACTTAAAGGATATAAATCAGTTTTGCTACCTTTCTGCTTACTTCAAATGTTCTTGGATGCCCCCTCACACACACCCACACACCCCCCTTTATACACCTTTTCTATCTGGCTTTCTCACAGTGTTTTCCATGTGATTTCTTTTTCCTGGTGTCTCTGGCAGCGCTTGATTGAGGAGGAGAACATGTTAGCTCCGTCTCTAAAGCAGTTTTCTTTGAGAGTAGAAATGCTGCCTTCATACATTCCTGTACGGGTTGCTGAGAAAATCCTCTTTGTGGGAGAATCTGTACAGATGTTTGAGAATCAGAATGTTAACCTGACCAGAAAAGGTAAGGAATATCTTTCTTGCTCAGCTACGAGTGACTGACACGTAGTTTCCAAAATGCCGCATTAACGAATTCCTCAACAGTCACCGACTATTGGCTGTTATTCTTCAGACTATATGGATAGTTGTGCCAGGACAGAGCTGTAGTCCCAGTGTTCTGCTTCTGATTGATTCCAAGGGAGAGGTGTAAATACAGGATGAGTAAATAACACTTTCCAAACACAGTCTCCAAGTTTCCAGCAGCAAGTCACCATGTGATTTGTTCTGGATAAAGCGATTGCAAAGGCCTTGTTTTCTTTTCAGTTTGCATCCCTCTCCCTAAAGGCTGCGGACAAAGGCACATCTTGCTCTGAGTGTATATGTTACAGAATGGTGTCATGGCATTAACTTGCATCCACAGACAGGAGAGATTCACTTGCAAGGTGGTCCCAAAAGTTGCTATGAAAGACAAATTATATGGAGTCTTAAAGACAGCAAGGGAGAGATGATTCTAGCTGATGGTTCTCTCTGAGAGCTTGAAAAGTTTACACTGGGGGTGGTTTGGGAAATATATTCCTACACCAATGGGGGAGGACTGCTGTGATGGCTCTACCTTGAGCATGTCTATGCAAAAGTACTTAAATTACTTGAGCAACATTACAGAGAACAAAGGACCAATTCTGTTGGACTGTTTTCTTGCGTTAGCAGAAGCAAGGGGAAAAGAAATTGGTCTTCTAGCTCAGTTGGTTAAAAAAAAAAGTCCCCAAGTTCAAGCAGTAGGATAGATTTGAAAGGGGCAGGGGTATGGGGAGAACCAAACCAAGTGGTTAATGCGGAGGAAAAGTTTGTGGGTTCAAAGGTCTAGCTCAGTCCTAGAAAAAGGGCTGTTAGCAGCAACCATTTAGGTAGAAAACATTTGGGGGTTTTACTGATAGCACAGCACTGCCATGGCAAGTGTCTATCCTGTAAACTGTACTTGCAATAGTAATCTTATACCTTGGTACTTGTACTTTGAGGCCTCCACGGTCCTTGCCAGACCTGAGACAGTGCTGCCTGGACAGCCTTTCTGTTCCACTGTGCTGGAGTGGCTCTGCATCCTTTTTTACTCTCCGAAACTTCTCATTGCTGCACAGGCTCCATCCTAAAAAACCAGGAGGACACTTTTGCAGCAGAGCTACATCGACTCAAGCAGCAACCACTCTTTAGTTTGGTGGACTTTGAATCAGTGGTTGACTGGATACGGAGCACTGTTGCTGAGGTGAGCATCCTAGGAAGGGTATCTACTGTGCAGGCTGAAAAACTTTTAAGTGAAGGACTGGAAGAAGGGGGCTCTCTAACTGGTCTCAGAGCTTCATGTAAACCCAACTTCTAATGACAAAATGACATTAACAAATACTATGCTCTTTCATGAGGGAAAGAAAGGAATTTTTGTATATTTTTGTATTTCACTTGAAATTACTTCAGAACTTTTCATTTGCTTTCAGCATAATGGCATCTGACTGAGCACATGCTTTGGCAATTTTTAATCTTTTTTTCACTTGGAGCAGGGAGGAGAACCTAAGAAAATGGGGAGATTAGAGAAACAAGAACAAAGCTGGGCTAGAACTGATTTCATAGGAATTTGCTGGTTTTTTTGTCTCAGGTCTTCATGTTTCTTAGGCAGAGTTTTCTGCTGGTATATACCAAGAATTTTAACTGCTAGCATGAGCTGCTACACAGGACTCTTAGTGTGCTCTTGTACTTTATATAGCATTTTGTATAGGTGCTTTTTTTGTATGCATCACAAGTATTGTAAGACAGCAGCTACTCTTCTCTCTGAATGGGTGAGGTAATTCTGAGGGGAAGTTTCTGTTGTTTTGATTTTTGTTTCTTCACTAGCATCTTTGGAAACTGATGGTGGAGGAATCGGATCTACTAGGACAGCTGAAGGTAATGCAAGTGCTAGTTTGTTTTTGCTAAAGCAGCTCTTTCTTCCCTTCTTTCTTTCTATTAAATACTTTACTGCCTTACACTCTGGGCTTTCTTCATTTATGTAAAGCTGTTTTCATTTTCCAGTCTCAAGAATGAGCATACACTGATAGAACTTGGTCAGAGGCAGAGATAGAGGGGTATGTGTATGTGCTTTTGTAGCTTACATCTTGAAGCAATGTAGACTTTTTGGTCAGTGAATAAAATTCAGAGCTCTCCAACTGTGTTTTGGAACAGCAGTTGTCCAAATAATAAAAATGGGTGCTATCAGCTAGGATGCTTAAAATTTCTGCTCAGTTTTTGGTATGTTAGGTACAAAAAATTTATCTCCACAGATTATAAAAGACTTTTACCTTTTGGGAAGAGGTGAGCTGTTTCAGGCCTTCATTGACACTGCACAGCATATGTTAAAGACACCACCTACAGCTGTAACTGAACATGGTGAGTGTTGCTTATGTGCTTATCAAACTGTCCTCACTATGGTATAGCAGGAAAGTGGAAAGCCATGTCCAGTACAGAAGAGCTCTATCTTAACCCTCTACACTATGTCATTAGTTTTGAAACTATAGCACCTGTGAATTAGAATGTCTCACAGAGTGAGTGAAAACAAACTCTCCGAAACCTTCTGACGGCAGGTATTTGAAACTGGAATTAAAAGAGTGTCGATAGTGCATAAGTGTTGTCTTTTAGGACCAAGAATAAATAATTAATGGGTGCAAAATTAGCACTAGCTGCTGATTTTGAGCTGATATGTGTTCTCTTGTTGTCAGATGTCAACATTGCATTTCAGCAGTCTGCTCATAAGGTGCTGTTAGATGATGACAACCTTCTTCCTCTTCTTCACTTAACCATTGAGTATCATGGAAAGGAACATAAAGGTATCTACTTGATTTTTAGACGTAAATTAAGAGGGGAGATGATGACCTTATTTTCAAATCCTATTACCTACCTTTCTCTCAAGTTAAAGAAATACTAATTTTGTTCCCTTTACTGCCCTATGTGAGGGCCTAGACTGCACTGGCTCAATTCTGTTCTTTCCCTTTTCTTTCTTGCCATGGTTGTACTGACTGAGAAGATAATAATTCATAATTCAGCACCTTACTTGTTTTTAGATGCTTCTCAGACTCGTGAAGGGCCTTCCCGGGAATTATCTCCACGTGAAGCCCCCACATCTGGATGGGCAGCTCTGGGCCTTTCTTACAAAGTTCAATGGCCACTGCACATTCTTTTTACTCCTGCTGTTCTCGAGAAGTAAGTACTAGGTATGGTCTTTCTACATTAATCTGTATGTTCCCTGATCTGAGGCATTCACTAATGTGTTGGGCTTTTTTTTCTCTCTATGGAGAGAAAGGTAAAGCTATTGCTCCCTGAACCTTAAAATGGCTCATTCCACTTACTCATAGAGAAAGTACTTGTAATGACAGTAAGACCTGCAAGATGCTGACAGATCTGCACTGATTTACAAACAGTGCTACTTTAACAAACAGTGTTTTCATTGACAGCTCTCCTCCTTACACTGAAACTAGCTTTGTATTTTTTAGGTCAGTAATCAATACAAGCAGAAATCTTACTCTGCAAGGTGTGCCACGGGGCACATGGGCCATGACCTGATGGGCCCTAACTATTGGCAGTCAGCTCCTGTTTCTTTTTCCAGTCTTGCATTGTTACCTTCTCCAGTACCTGCAGCGGAGGAAGATTTTATTCTTAAACCACTTTGTATTTTTTGATTGTAGGTACAATGTTGTGTTCAAATACCTGCTGAGTGTGCGACGAGTCCAGGCTGAGCTACAGCACTGCTGGGCTCTCCAGATGCAACGCAAACACCTGAAATCTAACAGAACAGATGCCATCAAGTGGCGTCTGAGGGATCACATGGCTTTCCTTGTGGACAATCTTCAGTATTATCTGCAGGTCAGTATTACAGAGAAAGATAAACTGTATCACTTAATCAGAAACTGGCAGAAATGCATGGAGGCAGCACTGGAGACCTATCTCAGGTTTCTGATTTCTTGTACCTGAAGGAAATCAGGACTTCCTTCACAAGTCTAGAGCTTCCTCCAAGTTCCCAAACTACTGCTACAATTACGAAGTTTTTGGACTTGTGAATCAGTGAAATGGAGGAGTTCTTTAGTAACTCCCTAGTGCTACTAAATGTTTGTGACAAACCAGTCATCTCTGAAGGACCATCATTAAGATACCATCCTGGTTCCTTCTCTTGCCTCTTTAAGTGAACTCTACTTTGAGTTAAGTTTTGGGTTTTTTTGTTTGGTTGGTTTGGTTTTCAAAGAATTGAGAGGGGGCCTGGCTTTCTAAATTCTCCACAGTAATCTGGCTGAGCTTTTGTACTGCAGCCTTTGCCCTAAGATTCCAAATAGTATCTCCCAGTATAACTTCAGAAATTACTACAATCAAATCCCTTTGTTTACATGCTAGCTATATACTTTTTTCATAGTTAAAGAAAGTGACCATTTTCCTTTGTACTTAGATATTACTTAGGCATCAAAAATTGTTGTGTACTCCACATTACGTACTGCTCTTGTATATAATTCCTCATTCATCAGCCAGAGAGGAGGGGATCCTCAACCTCTAACATAAGAGTAGCAATAAGGAAAGTAAGTTTCTTATTCAAAACTTCTGGCTGGTCTCAAGCACTCCCAATTCCTAAATCACTAATGAGGTATGTTCACATATCCGTCAGGTGGATGTACTGGAGTCTCAGTTCTCACAGCTTCTGCAGCAGATAAACGCCACAAGAGATTTTGAGAGTATACGATTGGCTCACGATCATTTCTTAAGTAATTTGTTGGCTCAGTCTTTCATCCTCCTAAAACCTGTAAGTAGGTCTTGTTTTCACCTTTTTCTACCAATTCTCCAAGTGCCCTAAGAAACACACCTTTTTGAACAGATATGACAAATCATGTATTTTAAAACAGATCAGTGATAATCTTCTGCAGATCGCAGAGTACAATTCTCAGAGTAAGGCAGGTATAAACTATAATTGATAATTCAATTTAGATCATCTAATTTACAGTTGGTGTGTGTGAATGCTGCATTCCTGGCAATTTTAAGTCAAGCTTATTTCAGTGTTCAGTTAACCTTAGTAACTTGTATTTTATCACTATATTTTTATCACAGGCTATTTCATTAAAGAAGTACTAATAAGCAGAGTGCTGGGAACTGAAGTCCTGAGGGACTCATACTGATATGCATTAGAGTAGGAAAAATTCCCTCTTCTACTTAACAGAATAAAAATAGTTGAGATATTTCCGAGTGGACTTAGGGTCTTTTTAATTTTGTTAATTTAAAAAAAAAAAAAAAAGTTAGAAGTATTTTTATAAACAGCCCCACAAAAATATTTGCAAAGAAGGTTAGTTTCAATGAAACAGTGTCTCTGTGCTCATCTATGAGGTTATTGTAGAATAAAGGTGGCAGAATAGTAATTAACGCAGTCAGATCAACTGATACAAAAGAAATTCCTAGTTTAGTGAACAGTGAAAGCAAAGCCTTGAACCATATCTCTTGTTGGTCGTTATCCTGCCTTCTTAATCCCAAAGCTGCAGTGATGACCTCCTGGTTGGATAGAGAAGCCAGTGTGCAGCTCCTGTGCCTATCTGGATGGTTCATGCCAATTGCTGTTTTCCCAGAAATGTCTGCAAAAGGTTGTGGGAGGGGTAGAGGGGAGATGCACCATAACATTTAAATCCTTTTTCCATAGAAAACCTTACAAAAATGCTACGTTAATATCTTCCTTCCTGACTAAAAAATACAGTATCAGCAACATCTTTGTTATGAATATTACAACTTTTCAGGTGCCTGCTTTCTCTCTGTGTTTGAACTCTGTTTCAACTACTAATTTGTACTTTTTATTCCATGTAGGTTTTCCACTGCTTAAATGAAATTCTGGATCTTTGTCATAGTTTTTGTTCTCTGGTCAGTCAGAATCTGGGCCCATTAGATGAACGAGGAGCTGCACAACTCAGTATTTTGGTGAAGGTGAATCTATGTTTCTGTGGATCTGTTCTTCTCCCATGCAAACATTTGCCTAAGCAGCTACCTTGGCTTTAACAGCTGTAGAGAAAGAGTGCGTGTAAGCAGAGGCCTTCTATGTAAATGCTTGTAATTATTTTAACTAATCAACTCTTCCTGGCTTGGAAATTCTATGTGCGCAGAGAGGAGGAAGGGGGGCAGATACTGGAACAGAAAGGAGGCAGAGGTTGGTACCCCTCTTTTTGGATAACTAACATCTAGGAATTCTTGTGGCTCACACTTTACCTTATCCTAGACCACAAGCATCACATCTCTTGCAGTGAGTCTTTTCTTCAGGCTGTTAAAGGACTAGCTAGGCAGAAACAGAGATGAGATGCTTGCTTTCCTTCTCTTCTGAGAGGGCCCAGAACTGACATCTTCCAATTTGTAGGGATTCAGTCGTCAGTCATCACTTCTCTTCAAGATTCTCTCTAGTGTTCGCAATCATCAGATAAACTCTGACTTAGCTCAATTGCTACTACGCTTGGATTATAACAAATACTACACCCAGGCTGGAGGAACCTTGGGCAGGTAGGAATATCTTGTGGGTTGCTTGTAGCATTATCCTGAGGTACTTGAAGTACAAAGCCATTTTTATTGATCGCTTCTAATTATTTTGGCTTACACTAAGTGTTGATAAATACTATGACAGAAAAGTAACAAATCAGCATTTTTGGGTTTCATATGCTTTCTCCCCTTTGAGTTCCTTTTGGCAGAAAGTTGAACAAGCTGCTAGCTCATACTGGCTGAAAAATGCTGGTGTGGGTTGGTAAAGGGAGTTACTTTCAACGTGTAGTTAATGCTGTACCTTTCTCTTGCAGTTTTGGCGTCTAAGCACTGAAGGCCTTTCCTTCAGGCTGTGACTAGTGATGCATCAGGTGCTGGAGACTGGTGCTCTTGGACAGCTGGAGAGTTTGCACTCAACTGAATTTTCCTTTGTACCTGGCTTTTGCCTGGTGATCTACTGTTTCAGAAGGAATTGGCAAGAAGTGCCACTTATGTGAGGCTGCCCAGCGATTACAGAAAGCTACTCCATTTCTTCTGAACTAGTAAAAATATGCTTTCTGAAGCCCCGCATATACTTGTAAATGCTTCTAGGGAGGCAATCTGAACCTCTTCAGAAAGTGAAAAAAACCAGAATTATGATGTCTGGACTCTTCAGCTGGACTATGCTCCACGTCAAGTTCGAGGATGGAGGAAGGAATCTTGTTCTTGACTACAAATGAAGTTGTGTCTGTATTCAGAAGTTCCACTTGTGTAGTAAGCCGATTTACAGTACACAATGTCTGCTAATCGAATACCACCAGGTAGATGAAACAGCAGTAGCAATTTTCAATTGAGGTGAAGGGGGAGGGAAGAAGTAGATTTTTAAAAATCTCTTCTCATCCAGTGCACTAGTCTAGGATATGTGTATAGGTCATGGAGACACTGGTGATATCACATGCTTTCTCTATACAATTTAATACAGTTTATGTGCTAAAATTACACTTGCCAAGACTGGAGCTTTGCCCTATTTGAGTACAAAGCACCCTCTGCCGGCAGAAAAATGGTAAGGAGATGCTTACCTGGGATGTTCACCTGTGCTGTTCTCATTCCAGACTACTTAGAATGCTACTAGTGACTACCCTACTGAACCAAAATAAAAACACCTTGTCATGCAATTATATGGAGTATTGTCAATGTCTGCAGCCCAGTGCAAAGGGAACAGCGTGGCCCAGCCTTGTCTGTCATAGAAAAGCAGTATCTGGCAGGAACTTCTTGCCTGTTACTAAGATTTCCTAGCCTTGCCGTAATGTACAGACTGTCTTGATGCAATTCCCTTTGAATGACTGGCAAAAGAGAACCCTTCAGTCCATCACTGGGGTGTTGTATCAGGTTTCCCAATTTGAACACAAACACTGCCAGGAAACCAGCCTCCCCCTCAAAGGGTTGGTACTTGCACACAGCTCATACTGGAGTTACATGTCCTTGGGGGAAAAAAATCCTCTCTGCTCACTCAGAAAGACACAGTAACAACAGCCAGCAAGAGTAAGACCTGGCACCTTCCATGCATTACAGCTGTTTATGGTAGGACTACACCTGATGCAAAGTTTAAAATCCCTGGAAAAAGCTAGAAAGCTGGAGAAAGTGGTGTAGTTTGGATGTGAGATTTACAGACCAACAAGGTCAAATGTCTGAGCCATGAAATGATAGAGGAAAAAATACACATTGAGAAAAACTTTACACTTTTGAAGCAGGGGACTAAAGATTGTATGAGGATGGAGAGAGGCCGTCAGCCTATAGCACTGTTAGAGTGAAGAGCTTTTGCCTTTATGCCACCTGACCACTAAGATGTGAATGCAGAAGCTCAAAAGCAGATGATTTATCCCATTAGCATTTAAAGATACACAGCACTTACATACTCTTTGTACCTCAGTCTCCCAGCAGTTTAGTTGTCCAAGGTTCTTGTGTCTATCTCAACTTAGGTAGAGCCAGTCTCCACTATGACAGGTTAATACCTATACAGTCTGACAGGGAAAAAAAAAAGAGGTAGCCAAACCAAAATGATACTTTGTCCAAGAAATTCTTAGTACTCACTTCAGCAGCACCTTAATGAAATTAATGGAAAATAACAGCAAAGTGGAGGAACACACAACATGGTATTCTTCCAACAAACAGAAGTACCACTGCCCTGAACTTCTGCCAATGGAAAACACCCCTTTCCCCTTTTTCTGTAGTTGACTTTGTGTTGAGCTCAGGCTTTACTCAAAGCAGAATATTAGTGCTATTCAGCTCAGAGAAATGTAAGTATTTCTTTTTTCTCTGCACTCCTTTCCTGAAGGCATTGCCCTGAAATAAGTTTAGATAAATGAGGAGTACCAGCAGATACCACAAGAGATCAAACATTTATTTAATCATAAAAGTCCAGCAGATAAAACTATATACAATAATCCATGCATACTGCCCAATTCACAAACATTTAAAACCTGTTTAAAACACAGTCTGCACGACAGTTGGGACAGCAGGGCAGAGTTTTATTCAGTGAGGGACATAGTCATGTTTATATTTTGGATGCTGCTTGTAGCCTACTCTCTCCCCAGCAATAAGGCTCTGGATCACCCACTCTTGCGAGACAACAGGCAGCCGTAAAGCTTCTGCACACTTCAAGACACCAGCTGGGCAGGAAAAATCAGTCACCACCACATCGTAAACACCCAAAGCAATATCTGTACAGGAGAAAAGACAGGCATCTGTCAGGTGAAGAAAGAAGATTCTGCTCTGCAGCAGAAGATCATGGAAGCATGGAATGCTAAATTACTTGGTTTGAGAGGGACCTTAAAGCTCATCTCATTCCACCCCATGCCATGAACAGGGACACCTTCCACTGGACCAGGTTGCTTCAAGCCCCATCCAACCTGGCAGATCAGTGTGTTTCACCACCCTGAGTCACTCTTCTATGTCTTCTCATTCATAGGCAGTGAATTCTCTTTGTAAAAGTTAAGACACACCTACAGCAACCCTGCACCTTGCAAGAAAATATTCCTTTTAGTCCAGATAAAAATTTAAGAGAAAACCAGTAGCCAACAGTATAGGCATGACCCTGAGTCCTGACCTCAGGCTGTGAGTGCTAGAGCCTACATCCCATATGGAGAGGGAGAGACAGCCGAGTTCAGAAGAACAAGGGAAGCACAATTTGAGAGGCCAACAGAAGGCCCAGGAGCAACTCTTGCCTATTTCCCCCTTTCAACACAGGCTGGAAGCTGATGGCTTGTGTTCTCAATTGCTGCAGCATCTCCTCTGCGAGACAGGTCTCCTAGATGTAACCTATATACAGATTACATTCAAGTGTCTGCCCTTTGCCTTCCCTTCTGCTTACAGACAACCTTGTAAACCATCCTACATGGTTTTAAACCATACTAGAGACCACAGTGGCATAGGATTCCCTGAGAAACTGGCCAATGAGTACCTTTGTTGTGAGCATTTGAGTAATGCTGTTTAACAGATGCTGCTCCCCCCGTCATGAGAATTTCAGACCACAGATCCAGGAAGTTCTCTTGCTGGTCTGACACCAGGAGAACCTTCAGGTTATGGAACAGGTTTTCTCGTGGGTGCCTGTAGAGTAAAGAGAAATGCAGACTGGTAAGAATATCCAGTAGTCTAGTCACCTGATTTGCTCCCATATGTGTTTTTTGAGTATCTTGCATACAATGACCCACTCTCTTACCACCCTTCCTGAAGTACTTGGAGTGACTATCCTTTGTTTATAGAGAGTAAAACAGAGCTAGACAGTGTTGGTGGGGTGTGTGCACAGCAGCCTATATCCAAAGTTAGGCTGAACTCTTCCCTAATCCTGAACCACCTTTTTTGTGCACATCCAAAATGCTTCCAATTTTGACAGGGCTGATCAGGAAGACATCAGTCTCCTGCCCAAAAGCCTACAGCTATCTACAAATTTATGTCTGCCCCTCAGCTTGCCTAAAAAGTCTGATCTCCCTTGTCATCTCAGAACAGACTTACTGGAAAAGACTCCATAGAAAATGCAGAAGCTAGCTTCAAAACATACCAAGGGAAAAGGAAATTAACATAGTATTGCTCTCCTTTATCCATTTCCAAGCAATTACAGAAGTTAGCCAAGGGTGTGGGAAGCCTTGTCTGAATTCTGCCTTCCTCATGAGAAGACTGACACCTTCCTTACTTCCAAGGAGACTCTGTTTTTTGTGTATATGGCACCCAAATGTAGCTTGGCATTAGAGGTCACTGCAAATCCAAGGAAAGAGATGGAAGTGCTGTTCCTACATGGAAGGGAAAGTATAACGAGCAGTACTAGGGTCACCTTCAGTATTTGTAGCTATTTAAGAGCCTCCCAAGTGTAACAGGTCTCTCCAAGAGTCTGTGGACTCCGTTCATAGTTATTTGGCACTCACCATTCTAGCAATTTTTGCTCCTGGAGGCTATATCCAGCTGGCAAAAGGTAATTCCGATAATTTTGAAGCTGGTTAGCATGGCAGCTATCATGGACCCAGATATGAGACACACAAGGGATCCCTCTGGCAAGGCACAGCAAGTATTTCCGCGTTCGACAGTGCTGGTCCGCAATTAAAAGACACTGGTACGCCGCATTACACTTCAGGGGAGAGAAGAAGGCACGTAAGCAGAAGACAATGCTTGCAAAAAAGCTCCCGAAATTATCCTTCTGCTAAACAGTTTAAAGAAGAAAACAACTGAAACCTTGATTTTCACAGCTGTATTATGTGAAAGATGAATTAGATAAAGGCACTACTGATTCCAGAATATGTTTAATAATATCCTATTCCAGGCTCTGCCATTCACAGGCAAAAACTCTGCCTAGATTTTGTATCATAGCCCTCTTCCAGTTCAGACAAAGGAGATGATTTGCCTTTTAGTCTGACACTCAGTAAGTCACTAGACAAGACTGCTTCCTCAGGCAAGATGTTCCATGAACAATTTACCCTCTTTATTAAAAAAAAAAAAATTAAATTTAAGTAAAAGCCACATTAAATTACATTAGTTGTCCAAGTAGATCTGGTAAGTGAAGAGCTCTACCTCTAAGTGTCCAAGGCACACACCTGTGGTGAGACCACATCTGGAGTACTTCATCCACTCCCAGGTTCTGCAGTATACCAAAAACACCAGACATGCTGGAGCAGGTCTAGCCAAGGACCACTAAAAGGCCTGGGCATTGGAGCACCTGACATACCAGAAAAGGCTGAGAGAGCTGAGCATGTTAAAGATCAAAAAGGGAAGGCTTGGGTGGTTTTTTTAATGCACATTCATGACTGATATGAGGGTGTACAAAAGATGGAGCCAGACTCTTCTCAGTGTTATCCACTCAAAGGACAAGAAGCAACAGTTAAAAATCGAAATACAGGAATTTCTTTCTTTTTAATTGGATCAAGCTGCCCAGAGAGGCTCTGGTGTTTCCATCCTTGAGGATACTCAAAACACAACTGGACAAGGACCTAAGCAATCTGCTCTATTTGATCCCACTTTCAGCAGAGCGTTGGATAAGATAGGCTATAGAAATTCCTTCCAATCTCAACTATTCTGTGACTGTTGTTCTAGATTAGTAAGTGAACCCTTACCTGGGTCTCATTGAAGTCTTCCAGGATATAGCCAGCTCCTGCTCGCAGCTGTTTTTCTATGTAGTGTTTATCATATGGAGTCACCTCTAAAAAATCTACAGCAGAAAGTTCAATTTTTGACTATAATCTATCTGCTCATGTTCCTACACCTCAGTCCACAGAGCCCTCATCCACTTCAATAAGGGAACCCAGCCCTTCTCCCAAGAATATCTAAAGAAAACCATTGATAAAGTTAAAAAAAAAAAAAAAAGAGGCAGCAGGAAGGGCAGCACACCACTAGCCAGGTGAGCACCTTGTTACTTCCTTGGCTGCATGAAACATGACACCAGCAAAAGCTAACTGGAGCAATCCATACGTGCTTTCAAGTTCTGTGTTTGCCTGCATTGTCCCTTATCTCTCAAAACCTTCTTTCTTACATTATACTATTCTGACACTGCTGATCTCACTAATTTTCACACCCTTCTTAGCTTGCAGAACAGGCCTATGATCATCACTGAGGTTTGTCACATCTTAGGATGCAAGTTGGCTAAATCAGAGACTGAGTCTTAGGTCCTTTCTGCAAAGGATTAAAGAGCAAAAGGGTAAACGAGTACTCACACAAATGTCTGATCAGACAGTATCCAACATTCTTCCTAAGGACACAGCATTTCACTTGAAAATGCAATGGGTAAGATTTGCCTCACCTTCTTCCTCCTCGCTGCTCCCAGTGGGACCATCTGATGGCTTCTGGTGATTGACCAATTTGTCACTTGGTGTTGCCATGGTGAGAAGAAAGGCATAGCCCAAAAAGAGGGTTTTATTGTGGGGCAAGGGTCCATGGTCACCCTCCAGTACTGGAGGATCTGCAGCATCTACACCTTCACAGGTGCTTACAAACTCTCCAGCTCTCACAGCCCCTGTAGAGAGACAGAAGCACCATAAGTCTTTGAAGATACGTCTTACCTGGGGGATCTGTTCAACTCAGATAGTTTACTGCAGGAGACACAGAGAGGCAGGATTGGGCTAGGATTACACTAGGGTAGGTAGGGATCTTTTATCCTTCTGGTTGCAAAGAATCTTCAAATCAAAACACGAAGGACTTATGGGACAAGTTTGCAAGTCATATCAACATCCTGAAACAACACTGACTGCTGTGAGGGGTTCCTTTAGCAGCTTTCAGGACTGACTAAAGAGATAAGAAAGGAGAGAGACAAATCACAACATTAAAGTCAGAACATTTCTAAAAGGCAGAACTGAAAAGATTGCAGGTAAATACTCAGACTATGCTAAAAATATCTCTGGCTGCTGAATGCATCCAGGGAGAATCAGTCTCAAACCCTGCAAAACAAAAAAGCAATCTCATCTACTTTTCAGTTATGGAAAGCAGAAAGATCAATTACAGAAAAACCAGGTAGGGAAAAACTAGATGAATGCAAGATAGAGCAGAAAATAAGGTTCTAACCAGGCTTTATCATTGCTGACTTGCGGCCACGTTTAGCTGGGGATCGCTCATCTTCAGGAGCAATAAGTTTCCTTTTCCCAGACAGTGAGACTGGTGGAACACGTGGACTCTCCTGCCCTTTACGAGTGGGAGTTGTGCTGCTGCTGGAAGTGCTGGGAGAACCAAGGTTACTACGTCGCTTCCTCTTCCCCTCCACCAGATTATCTGCAATATAGTATGCAGGGATTAGTCATGGGCTGTCACCAAACTCCACAAGCTTTCACCCTACCTATCTGTACAGAAGTGGCTGAACTCAATAGTACCTAGAAGATACATGCCACCACTCTCTGACAGAGGAAAGCAAGAAAAAATATACCTTTCTTCTCAAGCCCTGTACCCTGCTTGTCTCTTTTCCTCCCAGTACTGCTGGGACTTTATATCAAAGCAGCCATCCACCAAGTGCATATAAGTACGGCAAGCATCACTGTCCCAGAAGCAGACCCCTTTTCACAAGCCAGTCAGTACCACTAAGTCTCTGATGCCATACAATAAAAGGATCTCAAAGATCTCACTATAAAGTACCAAAAGCATCACTGAATACCCAGAAACATTCAGGTACTAGAATTACCTCAAAGGCACAAGACACAGAACAGCAGTCAGCAGCTCAACAGCACCTTTCCTTACCAAGACTGATGTCAGCTGCCTTGGTCAGCGGGGTGACAGGTTCATAAGGACCTAGCCCAAACTGCTCCCGGAGCTTATTTCCTTGTTCCAGAGACAGGATAATAGCCATTCGTTTATACCACTTCCTCTGGCCTTCCTTTTCAATGCAGTAGTATAGTTCTCCAGACTCCTTCCGGTGTCCCTTCACAACACCTGACAAGACAGCAAATAACACCTGTTAGCCAACCATACCCAGGCTTCTCATCCTCCTGGAACAAGCACCCATTTCTCACTACATTCAGCAACTCAGAAAACCAAGGATAAAACTCAAGCACTGCTCTTACCTGCACTGAAGTACTCGTCCTCAGAGAGTGCAGTCACCTCTGTCTCCAGTGGGATAGGATCACAGAGCAAAATATCTTTTCCTAGCACATCACATTCATATCCATCATCAAAGAGCAGCTTGTACTTTCCAGCTCCAACATCTCGGGTAATCATCCCAGAATAAAAGTACCCATTTGAGGACCACTTTGCTACAACCCTGAGGCCCACAAAGCTGCTCCCAGAGGGTGAGTCTGCACGGTCCAAAGGACCAGTCACCACTTGTAATGGGATTTCTGGAGAGTCACTTCGACGTAAGGCACAGAAGCCAGAAGTGTCAGATTTCTCTCCTCCATCTGGCAGGTGAACTGAACGAGTAAATGATTTCTCCTCAGGTGATGCTGTAGTTGAGAGATCCTCCATACCTGGCAGTCCAGCTAAATCTCTGTAGAAAAAAGCAGACCCAGATAGGGGAGAAAAAAAAAAAAAAAAAGACAAAAAGCATTCCCACAAGGATCTGGAAAAACTATTACTAAGTATAAAATACTTGAGTGAGGTGCTTGCAGCTGCTACATGATATCACTAAAAACTAACTTCTGAAATACTCAGTACTCCTTTTCCTCTAGCACATTAAAACAGAAATTCCCCATTCTCTTTCTTGGCAATAAATTAAAGTTCCAGTCTCCTTTTTCCAGGGTACCTTGTTCCTGTTGTTCGAGATGGTGGGCGTCCTCTTCTTCCTCGTCCGCGAAGTGTCACAGGTGTTCTGCCAGCCTGACGAGTGCCAGGCATAGAGTCCTCCTCTTCCTCACAAGGCAGTGCTCCTGTCTGGCTAACTCTGACTGGAGATGCAGGCTGCCCAGCTCCTTTCCTAGGGCTAGAGAATTTACGAGTTAACTGTTTTGAGAAGAGAAGCCAGCTCACTAGGATCCTCCCATTTTCTTGATGATCTTGCAACACATCCAAAAGTTTGCCTCTTTGCTGCTAAACTGCAAGGCAATGCCTCACAAGGAAACAAGCTACTCCTTTAGGAAGAACAGACGGGAAAGCAAATACTACCTCCTTATTCCTGTTCATCAACCCAGATCTTTCCCAGAAAACCTTTGACTTAGGTCAACTACCCTGTTTCACACTCACAAGCCAGATGCTTGTGAACTTTTGACTTAGGAAACTACCCTGTTTCACACTCACAAGCCAGATGCTCGTTTCTGCAAAACATCTCTTCTTCTTTTCCCAAGACTCTGCACTTACCTCAGTTTTCCTAAGACGCCTCTGCCAACGGGTAAAGCAAATTCTCCAGTTTCTGTCCCACACACTTTCCCTCTGACAGCTCCAGTTCCTCGCCCTGAGCTGCTGCTGCTGTGCATGGCAGAGTGGGCACAGCTTCCTCCACTGGACGTACGGTGGAGACTTGAGGCCTTGGATGAGAAGGAGCTGACATCACCAAGATCCCCTGAGGTCAGCGACGAGCCCCCTGCAGTTCTAGAGGAGGATGTGTCAGTCTCACATTCCTGGCACTCCACTACAGGCTCCTCAGTTTCCTTAAAAGAAACAGAAAGAGGTTTGTCTGAGGCGATTCAAGTGCTAGATGGAAGCTTTACAATCACCAGTCCAAAGTGTAGACAAGCTGAGACCACATTCAGGAAGCTAATGACAGCCACACAGACTTCAGACTGGGCTAATCCATGGTAGACAGTGCATCTCTCACTACAGGCCTGCAGCTGCTCTGTATCAAGAAGTCACATTAAGAACTCAGTCAGCAGTGTTGAGGAATACATTCAGTGCAGGTAGCACAGGGCTGCAAGCGTGAGCTGCAGGTTGAGCTCTGGGGGGCGAGGGCCCCAGGCAAAATGCCATGGAACCTGGGCACTTGGAGGCACAGCAGGAACAGAAGACTCCCAGACCTTCCCACACTTTTCCATCTTAGACTGTGAGGCTATAAAAGCCCAGGGTGCCTGCCCTTTGTTCGAGGTCTCTCCTTGGAAGCACCAGCTCAAGCTGTTGTTATTTAGTTATTGCAACAAGATTATTTTAAGGATCCAGATGTCTGAGACTCTGCCATGGGAAACATGGGCTCCAGACAGTGAGGAAATCTGATCTGTGTGAGTGTGGGGTGTGCATGGAGTCAAGCAGGGCACAGAGCTATCCCAGCTCAGGTGGTGCAGTTGTGACTGGCAGAGTGGCTCCTGGATGGTCAGACAGGGAAGTTTCCTTAACAACAGGGCAGAGCTTGGCTTGGTATCCTGTTAGTCTGGCTTTGAGTAATTCCCACCCTTCTAGAGTGTGACACTGCAACAAATACATGAGACACTAGGAGCCTTTGGTTGCTCATAATCCAAGATCAGTTTCAGACAGCTTGTCATCTGGAGTTATTAAAGCTTTATGGATATAAAAACATGTATCTACAAAATAGTGATATCAAGTGTTGGTAGATAAAGCAGAAATGGTTATACGATTGTGATTACACAAACTATGTAAGGATATTTCAGGACACTTAATTCTCCATTTTTATGTTACAATAAGGAGTTTCATGTGTAATGTCAGTTGTAAAAGTATTGAACTGGTTTATCCTTTTGTGTCATTACTCACTGTGACTACACAGAAGACTCTCATGTTATTTACCTTTATAGAATAGCAGTGACATTTTACTGCTAGCAGGCTGATGTAATTACATGAAATCAGCATTTCTCAGCTATCTTTTGTGATACCCTATAGACTTTCCAATTAACAAATGTACACACTACAACACAAATGTACTAATATAAGGCTGTTTATGCCTTAGTTTTAAGTTGATTTTTGTAGACCTCTTACAGAATCTGGTACACAGGACTCAAAAACTGTGGTTAAAAATGATGTTGAACTGCGAAACAGGCTAAACTATCTTACATAGTTCAATTTTACAGGAAGAAGTGATTTTTGCTTACTAACAGAATTTCTGCTCATGCTGAATTATCTTTATTCCGGCAAAACTCCAAGACTTTTACAATGTTTGGATGCACATCGTTAAGTCTTTTGTTGAGTTCTTTGGGACTTGAGCGTGTCTCCAGAACACATGGCATGAAATATACTAGCATCAAAAACACAGCTTTTGCCATTCACTAAATGGCCTGCAAGCTTCCTCATGAAGAAATCCTGGTCATCGCAACACACAGACTTGTTCATTCAACTTGTTTTCTGCAGCCATAACATACTCTCATTCTAACTACCTCTATTTCTCAGCCAATATCTCATTCCATTTAACCACGAAAACGGGAACTTACCTCAACTACCTTTCGTTCCACCTCTGCACCATTGATGTAGTAAACATCTGTTATAACGCGCGTGACAACCGTGCGCACTTCCCGAATGGTTCGCACGTGGCGACGCTGAACTCGGCCTTTGGGTGGGTGAAGAAGGTTAAACTCTTCCTCTCCCTGTAATAAAGAGGACACAGTAAAAACAAAACAGACCACAACAAAAAGCAAACTATTTCTGAGTAGTGCTACCTCAGCAGTACAGCTTCTTCATACCATGTTAAAGTACAGGAGTAGGGAACCTTTAAGCATCTTGTTACAAATTAGATGCAACAACACAAGAGACCCTAAACACAGAAGAACTGAACACATTTTGCTGATGAGTAGAGGAAGGGAAATCATAGCAGCCCAAGGAGGAAAGAGCAAACTTGTTTAGTGTGGCTTCCAATACTCTTTGATTGAGTAGACTCTCAGACATATCACATCAATCTTGCACTTTTTACGGCCCTGTTAATCTCCTATTTCCCACAGGACACATTAGTCTTAACACAGGCTTAGTAAAAAGTCATTTTTCTAGTCTTTCTGTTGATAAAAAAACATACAAACTGTTAACAGCCAAGCAGTGGGGGTTTTTGAGTCTCCAGTACTTTCTGAAATACTAATTTGAAGTTATTCATCTTGTTAGAATGTTTCTCTGGAGGAGTTCCCCATTCATATGTTTACCCATTGACATCAGATGGAATGAGAGAACAAACCATCAGAAGTTGGTTGATACAAACCAGAAAGCATCAAACCCTTCACTCAAAATTTCTTGCAACTCCCATCTCCAGCCAACAAAACGTGAAAAAAATTTTACAGTGTTAACTATATCTGCACCCAAAAAAACCTAACCCCAAACAAAAACAATCAACCAACCAAGCAAAACTTGTCACATTTTTCCAGAAAACATATATGGAGACATTTGCTTCCCAAATTTATGCTGCCCAGTGAGTACTGCTGCTTTAGCAGTCAATTCAGGACAGCTTGTGACCATTAACATTTTAAAGTGGTTCTTTGCCTTTTTTCAACAGAGAACCAACTGTTAGTGAATTTACTGGCTGAAGGGATACTTTACTGTCCTAAAGCAGTTAAATACAGGCAGCCCTCATCCCACCTGACTGTGCAAAGAGTCTGTGTCATCTCCAGAGGCATTGACAAGCTTTTCCCCACTCTCGTCGGTTTGAATGTTCACATCTTGTCTCCCAGGTCTTTGCCCAGACATACTGGTTCCCATTTCCACCTGTCTACAGATCTCTTCTGATGTCTGTGTTGCTGTTGTAACAGTTGTTGGGGTAAAAAGATAGTCTGCTGTAGTCTGGATCCCTTTATTCTTGGTGTTTTCCCACCTCTCTTGATTTTGATCAACTTTAACAGCCTTACTTTGTTTTCTCTGCATTCTTCTCCCATCTTCTGCCTGAGTGCTTACAACATCAGTCTCCATAGACTCTCCATCCTCTGCACCAGAAGGTTGTTGATGGCAGTCCTGCTGCATCCTCTGAGGAATTAGGATCTGTCTACCACTGCCATCTGCCTTGTGTTGCTGGCACTGCCAATCACTGGAATTTGTATGTAATTCAGCATCTTCTTGTGTGCCAGGAAAAATGAACAGATCCCCCCTGCAAACCAGTTACACACAGATCAAAGCTATGGATTAAGGAAACAAGACAACCAATATGCTGCCACTCAAGTGAAAGCAATATTAAAAAACCCCCACCCTGACAGTCACTCAATTTCTTCTTACGATTGCACAGAACTCAGAGTTCAAATAACACAAAAACCTTCCAACACTTCTCAAGTGATACTCAGCGTAGTAAAACATATGGCTGACACTGTACAGAACTAGTTGCTATTTGAAATACAAAATTTCTTGCTACACTCCACACATTAGGCACCAACTATGCAACTTGCTTCCAGAAGCATGTCATCTTGAAGTTACTTCAGGCTGCTCCAGTGCTTGATTGGTTTGAAACTGATAATCCAAGAAGAGCCAGCAGCATACACACAAATGCTGCCTAATGTTCTCATTAGAATTTGTCTGCTCTGCCAAAGTACTGCCTCTGTCAGGTACTGTATGAGACACTATACTGAGCCCTACTATATATATTGGCTTCCCTCGGTACTTAAGGATTTTGAGGAGTGACTGTCTTCCCTTCTGGCTGTGCCTCATCCAGCATTGGAACTCCCTGTTTGTTATGGTCTTTAATATAAATGTTGAAACTTAGGTTACTCTTTCTACATAGACCAAGACCTCACTGTCTCATCAAAAGATAGAACAGAAAACACTGAGGAAGCAGATTTTTACTTCTAGTTCTCCAGGCAGCACCCTCCTCACCATAACATATGCAGCTGTACAGTCCTTTTCAGAGCAACCAGAGACAGCAAAAACTGATGGATGTGGAAGGGGGACAATAGCAGCAGCAACAACAAACAAACAAAACTGGTCAGAAGATCTTAGAAGAGGAGACAGAAAAGGCATTTAAACAGCCTTAAATATGATCTCAATTTCCTCAAACCCAAGACTTCACTGAAGCATATCAGTCTTCTGGAATCACATGGCTGCTCAGTTGAAAGGTAAGCCTGATTACCATGTGAGACACAAACATACAGATTTAGTATACTTACCCCATTGTCCCCAACCTTCTAAGTCACCCAAAGAAAATGGCTTAGTGCAATTTCTTTGATGTAGAAAACGCACATGTGGATATAAATCCAACCAGGACTGGCAGGCAAAGATTGTGAGGAGTTACCTAAACGGAGAAGTGGAAAGACCATGACCTCTGGCCTCATCCTCTCGACGAACTTCACAGACACGACTAAACACAGATGATGCTTTCTGGGAGCTAGCAGTGCAGATTTAAAACAAACAAACAAACAAACAAAAATGCATCAGGAAGTGAGAAAAACCCTTATACAGCAAAACAAGAATTCTCTAGTCCCTTGTGAAAGCAACAAAGAGTATTGAGTTTATTGACCTACACAGACACAGAATGAGTGAGATGATCTGTCTCAAAGATCAAGAAAGAAGCTGCAACTGCACAAGCATTTCTGTCATTTCTGCCAACACCCTAACAGCCAAGAGCAATGGAACAACTCTGGAAAACATTGGTGAGAAACTGCAGCACCATCAGGAGTTTCAGCATCTACTACCTCTGGTACCCACCCAAAGACACAGTTAGACCCTTTATGGCTTATTTCTCAGGAATTTCATGACACCGCAAAAATACTGGGAATGACAGTCATGAAGCAAACCCTGAGAGTTCATCTTCATCCCATACCTACAAAGGCAACCCATCCTCAACCAGTGAGAAATTACTATCACACATCCTCAGCAGTGAGGCATGATTACCACCTAGCATGCAATCCTGTAACAAGAGATACTGAGTTTATTCCTAAATTTTCTCACTACTTCAAACCACTATGCTTCACTCGGATGACTACAGGTCACTGTCTTCCTACTCAGATTCCTATTAATACTTACAAACATTACTTCCTGCAAGCTAAAATCAAGCAAACATTAAACATGAGGTAAGATAGATACATACAAATCAAAAGACCAAGGGAATAACTCAGTGTTTTGGTCAACATGTTAACCTGTGATTTCATAGCCATGAACTGATTATGTTTCTATCAGCTTTATACCAAAAAGATTATTCTCTTTCAGAACTTCTCAGAGATTCTTTGCAGAAAGTTGCACCATGCAAGAAAGCAGAAACTCGTATATTTGAAATTTAAGAGATGGATAAGGCAGACTTGCATTCCGGACTACACAAGACACGAATCTCTGGCTTTAACTACAATCAGATGGAGCAAAATGCTGGCATTAGTAGGAACCACAGAGCCCATAATGAACAAGCAAGTGGGGCTCCCACTTTGCCTATGTAATTAAAACCTGCTGCAAGAGCTAAAGAGTTAATGTCATGTCTACTGCTAAAAATGTTCTTTGCTTCTGTGTCTCCTTCTAATTTTTTTTTCCCCTGTGGCTGATAACGTGTGGAAAAAGAATCTACCCAGACCTTTGTATTAAGTCTGCCCAGCAAGAAGCCCAGTTACCTGGCAGCAGCCTCAGCACCAGCAGAGGATCCATCTTCTCTGTCACTGGCTGCCGGCTCTGAAACAAGAAGGAAGGGAAGGATGATTTTGCCATCATCCAAAAAGACTCTTCTGACCTTTCCCAGCTCCATACACTCAGTGAAGAGAGGCTGAGTAACACTGTACAAAGGGTTCCCAGGCTTCCCTGTCCCACTTCTCAGAATAGACCTAAGTTTCTACAAGTTTTAGACTATTAGACGGAATGTCACTGTTCTGATTAAAATCCTGTCAAACTTCTTTTTGTCCAGGTTACGGACAGGTCCAGAGGAAGCAACAAAGATGATGAGAGGACTGGAGCATCCCTCCTACAGAGACAGGAGAAAGCTGGGCTTGCTCAGCCTGGAGAAGAGAAGGCTCCAGGGCCACCTCATTGCGGCCTTTCAGTATTTAAAAGGGGGCTTATGAAAAAAAAAGGGAGAGTTTTTCTGTGGGTGGATAGCGACAAGACAAGGGGAAACAGTTTTAAATTAGAAGACAAGAGATTTAGGTTAGGTATTAGGAAGACATTCTTCCCTGTAAGGGTGGTGATACACTTTCACATGCTGCCTGGGGAAGCTGTGGCTGCCCCAACTCTGGAAGTGTTCAAGGCCAGGCTGGATGGGGCTTGGAGCAACCTGGCCTACTGGAAGGTGTCTCTGCCTATGGCAGGGGGAGTTGGGACTAGATGATCTCTAAG
>NW_008236184.1:4250966-4263552 GCF_000691975.1 Corvus brachyrhynchos
ATTTTTTTTTTTTTAATATTTATATATATAAATCTTTTCCCTCCCAACACAATTAAACTTCACTTCGTGTCCTGTGTACCACTGCCACTACACATTGCATTTTTAGTCTGCTGGAAATACCTTTCCTCACAACAGAGGCCTCTCCTCTCACTCCATCCTTGCTTAGAGCATTGCAGAAACAGAGAAACAAATTTAAGTGACACTGCCCAAAAAGAAAAATGAGAAAAATTACAAGGACTCAGAGACTGTCTTGGGGAATGCCACAGAGGTTTTGAGTTAGGGCTGAGATCGAGTAGGGCCTATACATTTCAGGTTTCATCCTCTTACTTTCCAAGCTGAATGGCAAGGACTCCTCACTCCCATCATTCGCAGGGGTAACAGGGTTCATTCGCAGAGAAAGTTTTGCATCTGACTCAGGAACCACACCAGACTCTCCTTTCTCACACACTTCTGACACATCTGCTGATACCACTGCACTTTCCACAGTGACATTGTTGGTCCCCATTGTGCCCTCTGTTGTAACGTCACTGGTTGTTATAGTGCTGTCTGGGCAAGTATCATCCACTGAAAACAGAAAAACAAAAACAAGAAGCAAGAAGTAGCTACTGTTATTCACGTTGCCAGGGCTGAGGTCCTAGTTTTGGTTTGAAGACACTTCACTGCATGCACTAGTAATGCTGCAGTAGTGGAAGCTCCTTGCTAGAGATCTGAAGCATGAAAATTCTGTAGCATAGGTATTAATCCTTAGTTTGAGACAGAATAATTTACTACTACCCAAGTAGAACAGACTTCCTTTCATCTAGCACTTGCAGGGTGCTATTTTGTGAACCTAGCAGAGAAAGTCCTGATAAAAGATGATGAATACTGGAAGCAATCTTCTTGTAGTCTAAGCTCTTTTGCTACTCAGAAGGCTCTTTTACATTCTTTAATGGAGTGGTACAGGACCACAGTGAGCGCAAGGAAGACGTGCTCCATACCATCCTGTACTCAGGGAGCAAACACCTTCACTAGAGACTGAGAAAATATGACAAGGAAACTGTGGGGAAGGGATCAGCCCTGCCCATAGAATGGGAATGTAGCAATGTTTTTTGCCAAGGTAGGTTTGAGTTATCCTATTAGATCCTGCACCAAGAATCAAGAGCTTCCAGGCTTTCATTGCAGAACAGAGCCATTTGGGTCAAACTCACCAATTGGTGTGCTGTGTCTCCTGGGTCCCATTTTGAGATGGCCAGTAAGAGGTGGTGTTATGCTAGTTAAGGACTGAATGACATCACCCTCCTTAGGCAAAGTAAAATGGAACGGGGTTCCTAAGAGACACAGAGCACAAGAATTAGTAATTTCAAGGGTCTACTTTAGTTCAAATATCAAAACCAGAAATAGGTGGAAATAGGAATAGGGAAAAGCATAACACTGGTGCTGTACAAAACCACCCTGAACAGCTGCTCTAACTGATATTCCTCACATTTTATGGGGAAAATCTCTCAGTGAAAATCTGGACTGTGGTCAACTTGATGCAGGTGTTCCCAGGTGCTAGATAAAAGGGAGACTAAATATCCTGACATGAACAGGACTTTTACAGAATGCAGCTTTGCTTCAGAGATGCTCAGGATTTTCCACAGAAAAGGGAGATGAGGTCAAAAACAGAAATTAAGGTTAGGACAGAAATGAATTGGCAGAGCTACATGTTGCCTGAATTGATAACCTAAAACTTATACAGAATGATGGCTGAGGTGGCCTATCCCATCAGGGAAACCATGCCTTCATGGATTTACGATGTGCAGATCTTGCAGGATTTAACAAATACAATAAATCAAAAACCTAGTAAAATGCTCTTTCCTTTTGCCTCATCCCATGCATTTATTTGCAAACTTTCAACGTCACAGGGAATTAATTTGCATAATCCTCTCATAGAAAAATACCCAAGCAGCAAACAGTTATGTATCATCTGTTTGAAAGCTCTGAAAACCATCACCTCTCCAAGCTATCACAAGCTTTAAAGACATGGTTGAGCAACTGCAATATCCTGAAGACCATCCCAAGAACTTCAGTGTACTTTTGCAGTGGGTAGGTAACTTCTAGCACAATGGTACTCACATTGGAAGGCCCAACCACCCCTCCTCATGAACAGCTTATCAATGAATGCCTGTTGTATCATGGCCTAGAGCATATCTCCATTTAAAAAGTGTTTTATTTAAAAACTGAAGCAATTCCACTGAATATTGATTGATTTAGCTACCACAATCCCTTCTAACCTATAAATTCACATTTGGCAGGCTAGTAACAAATGATCAAAAGAATTTATTAAATGATCACCAGCACAGGTGATGACCAACTGCATAATCTAATTACTATACCACGGGATATCATGGGAGAGAATACAAACAAACTTTCACAAGACCTGAAAAAATGTGAATGCCTCAAAGTCTAAATGCTTTCACATTACTGCTTCAACTGTTCTATCAATGAAAACAGTTAATTAAAAGTAATAAACTTTTCTTATGATCATCAACCTGTAACAGATTTAGGTCCATTTGGAACTGAATCTGGCAAGGGATGTCAAAGACAAGAAGGGTTTCTTCAAGAACATCAGTAGCAAAAGGAAACCTAAGAAAAATGTGGGTCTGCTGCTGAATGTGGCGGGTGCCGTGGTGATGAAGAATAAAGAGGAGGTGGAGCTACTGAATACCTGCTTTGCTTCAGTCTTTGCTACTAAGGCCAGTGCCCTGGAAACCCAGATCGTGGAGGCAAGAAAGAAAGTATACAGAAAGGAAGGCTTTCCCTCGGTCGAGGAGGATCAAGTTAGAGATCATTTAAACAAATCCAACACCCACAAATATATGGGCCCTGATAGGATGCACCCATGAGTGCTAAGGGAGCTGGCAGATGTTACTGCTAAGCCACACCCCCTCATCTTTGAAAGGTCATGGAGAACAGGAGAGGTGCCTGAGGACTGAAAGAAAGCCAGGGTCACTCCACTCTTGAAAAAGGGCAAGAAGGAGGACCCAGTGAACTACAAGCCACCATTACACCTCCGTCCATGGAAAGATGATGGAACAGCTCATCCTGGGTGTCATCATTAAGCACATGGAGAAGGTTATCAGGAGCAGTCAGCACGGACTGACCAACAGCAATCACGCTTGACCAATCAGATTGCCTTTGGTGATGGGCAGATGAGAAGAGAGCAGTGCACTGAAGTCTACACCAACTTCAGCAAGATTTTTGACATTGTCTCCTGAAACATTCTCATAGATAAGCCCAGAAAGTGTGGTTTGGATGAATGGACAGCAAGGTGGATTGAGCACCTGCTGAATGGCAGAGCTCAGAGGGCTGTGATCAGTTGTGCAGAATTTAGTTGGAGGCCTGTAGCTAGTGGTCCCCAGGGCTCGCTGCAGGGTCCAGCCTCAACTCATTTGTCAGTGGCCTGGATGAAGGGACAGAGTGTACCCCTGGCAAGCCCTCACCCAAAGTTTGTGCTCACTGATTTATGCTTCATAATTTGTTGATAAGGGATTATACTCCTAAAATATTTATTAGGAAAATAATTATTATGGTAACAAAGCTGCTTTAAGGGTAGAGGGATGCTCTACAGCTCTTCATACCTTAAGGACTGAGTGATGGTGGGAGAGCAAATATCACTCTACATACTTTTCTACCATGCTTCATGAGTCTGAAGGCAATTAGGTAGAATATCTCAAAAGCCTGAACTTCTTCCTAACACCGATCAGCCCTTCAGTGTAATAAAAACGCATAAAACACAAGCAAGCATTAATTTTTGAATTCATTTTCTTTAAACAATGGCTTATAGTTCTCTTTCAAAAGTAAACCCAGCCAACTGTGATGTGTTTAAATTGCATTTATATTTGTCTAAAAAAACCCCCAACATTTCAAGTACAATATGAGAGAGGTAATATTATCTGAAGTCATACACAATTTTGTTCACACTCTCTTAAAAAGGAAGTTTTGGATTGTGAATATTGTGAAAGACCATACTGAACTGGAACCTGACATTTAACTTTGTTATGTAACTGCAGCTATTTATCTTTATCATTGTTTCAGCAGTGTACTCCCAAACTTATTGCTGTATTTAATAAAACCCATACTGTTCTTAAATTTGAAGACCAGTACTGTTCTCCTGACTATGCCGAATTGTCTTAAAAAACATGCAGTCCCAAAGGCCGTGGGCTTGTTCACAGGAAAGTTCATCTTAGATCACAAAATGCAATGGAGTCAGAATACCTTGAACTTCTTAACTGATATTTTGAGTAGATCTCCTCAAAGCATTATTTTCTACATAGTGGAGCTACTTTTTCTTCTTTCAGTTAAAGGAAATTAAGAATATTGTAGCAAAAACTTCATAATTCAACAAAACATTAAATAACATTTGGGGTCCTACAGTCTTTCCCTTTTCCTAACAGACTTCATAGAGGGGAAATACATTTTCTGGCACTAAAATCAAGTTCCTTTATTCATTCTCATTTAAGGACGAGAGAACTGTGTTTTGAAATGAAGTCAGCTAAGAGGCAAAAGCTCCACAAAACACAGGTGTAGTACCCCACATCTTGTATAGTGACATACAGCATGTTAAATGATTTCAATGAGTCATAACAGTATCTGCTGAGCCACAGCTTGCGTGCAAGTGAAAAGCCATTCTACTTTAACATAATCTCAAGAAAAAATTTGCTATATTAGTTTCTAGCTCAAAGTTGCTCTTTACACCCCCACAAAGAAAATTCTCCTCCGAGAATGAAAAAAAGGAGAAAGAAAATAAGGAGACCTACAAGAGGGAAAGTACTGACTCCCACACACCCTATTCCTTTCAAGGACCCTGCTGTTGTTTCTTGAGTGGGGGAGAAGTCACAAAAATCCCTGAATGTTGCCAAGGTCACAATATTTTAAGTTCTTCAAGCTGCCCTGCGTTTCTACCATAAAGTAGCGAGAGCCAGGAGCAAGAATAACACCACAGGGGAAAATAGCAAAGCCATGTTCTACATATTACACAGTAAGGTGTAGTGCTGCTCTTAAGAGAGACTGCTCAACTTGCATCTAATATCAGTGCTCCCTGAAAACACTAAGGATTGTTTGTATACCGCTCTCTCTGACATTATTCAAAATATACACCAGTGAACTACTAACCTAAATTCACTTACCACTGGAAGGACTGGGGGATTTAGGAGTTGCCTTCTCCTGTGGCTGCATCTGCTCTTCTTGCTCCAGATTCCTTGTCATAACAGTGTCCTCCGTATTCTTTGGCACCTGATTCTCGTGCTGAATCACTTGTGTTTCAACCCCTCTCTCTTCAAGTGATGGCTGATTGCTTATTACCATTACCTGTCCCAATTCTGGCTGTTTTTTGGCACACAATGCCACTTCTGATTGAACATCACTCTTTAACTTTGGAAACAAATTGCAGTGCTGCTCCAGTAACTCCCCTACAGAAGGTTTAGCTAAAACTTCATTGAGCTTTGCCATGTTTTCTGCAACAGCCTTAACGGACAGTTTATCCATGGGCTTTGCCTCCCCAGTGGCAAAAGTACAACCTTTCAAAGCTTCTTTTCCCTGACATTCTGGTCCAATCTTTTCTAATTCCTGGGCTACATTGTTGCTAGTTTTACAAGAATCAGCAGATTTCACTTCCGTATCTTCATGACACTGTCCTTCCCTTTCAAGAAAAAACCTGTGAGAAAGTGTTATATTGACAAGAGACCTATCTTCCTTAATTTGCTTCTCTTTTACTTGCAGTTCTTGTTCTTCACACTGAGTCTCAGGAACTGCCTCCGGTTTAGAAGTCTCTTCAGCATAGGACAAAATCTCAGGCAGACCAGACTGATCTGCAGCAGCCTGACTTCCAGAAACACACTCGATCTCCCGATGAACTGTAAGGGCTAATGGCCCATCTCCTGCAACACCTGCACTAACAAACTGTCCTACAGGCATTTCTGTAGTCTCTACAGCCTCTTTTTTTGCTTTTTCACAGTTTTCAGAGGGGGCTTGATCACCTGCATTCGCTTTCAGTTTTATTTTGTCATTCTTCACAGAACACAGTCTTGAGTCTGAGGCCTCGCATTCAGAAATCCTCTCTACTTGTGTGGTCTCACTGTCTTGGCCTGTGTTCAGAGAGTCTGAACTGACGTCCGTATTTGTGGGCTGGCTACATGCACTTGCAGAAAGTATCAGTTTACAGGACTCAGGAGGCTGTGACACAGAGTCATCTGCAGACATCTTCGACAAAGCATCTGTGGATCCAGAGAGATCTCCCGGTAAGCATAAAGGGGTTAAAGCAGCAGTTTTTTCTTCTCCTTCATGCTTCTTCTCTGGACTCTGAGTTGGAACAAAGATATCCTAAAATGAAAAAAGTGGGAAGTATTAGGGCATCCCAAGTAGGACTGTTTGTTTATTACTCCTAAAACATTACACTGGATTATGGAGCAGAGTAAGTTTAGGACAAAACTACAGATTAAAAAAACAACTAATGAAAACAAAACCAAACAAACATCCAAAACTTTTTTCCACACATTTATATGAGCCATGATTGACCTGTTTTTGCTGAGAAAAATTATCACCACGTGTTACTATTTAGTACATCTGTGGCAAAGTCAGACACAATCCTTGGTACCTTTCACTACCAAATCACAAAATACAGGGCAAATATGGCAAATTAGTAGCTATTTTTACTCGAACAACCAAGGGTTCTGGAAAGATTCTCTGTGATATCTATTATACTAACACAAATGCTGCTTTCAGCTAAGGAAAAGCACTGCTTCAACTAGTGAAGTTTCTAGTAAGTTCATGAAATTAATAATATTAAGGTATAAACCCACAAACTGTCTCTTAAATCCTTTTGAACAGTTATAATTTCCAGAATCAAAATGCACAAAGGAAACAACAGGTAGCAAGAATAAGCAACTTGAAAAATGCAGTAAATAAATTCTAGCCTTGCAGGAGAATATAAATGCTTTATTATGGAACAGCTTCCCTTTCTCCATGACAAATGGTGCTAAGGTCTTGCCTGATAAAAGACTACTTTATGATGCAGTTTGAGATGCAGGATGCCCAGTTCAACATAAGAAGGCAGCACAGTCTAAGACAACAGCTTCTATGTTCTGTAACTCACTATGCCCTCTTAAGCTGCTCTGCATTTTCTCTGCAGGAAGAGCTGCCACACAGTATGACTAATATGGAACTGTGACTGGTGGGAACAGGGAGGTTCATGAGAACCAGCTTAGTAGGCAAGCTCAACACAAAAGAACAGAGGTTGACTCAAATACATCTTCTGCATCAGCTATATAAAAACCTCAAAAAAGATATATACATGGACCCTTACATGAGAGAACTCTGGTTGTGATGGTATAGGTAAAGATCCAGGAAAGAAGGCTGGGGCACTCTGGGACACCGGAGTTGAAGCCTGCGGCTGGACAAGAGGTCTTGGAGGGATACAAGGGAGGGCCATCTCCACCAGCACATCTCCTCTCTGCTTTTGCACCAGTTCTCTTCCTTCTGCAGGGATAGATATATCCATCTGTTCATCTGGTTTGAAAGAGCAGAAAAGATATTAGTACTAAATTCTTGTGTTGTACCTAAATTTCCAACATTCCATTAAAAGATTTGTCTTCAGCGGTGTACTCAACTTTGTAAAATCTTGTCTCTAGGGGCATTCTTTTTGTAGGGGAAAAAAAATCAAAACCATCCATATTCTTATTTTCAAAGGGGGAAGCAAGTGTTTTGTTACAAATTCATGACTATTTTGCTACAGGTCTAGAACTTCCACAAGGGAAGCAAGTGTTTTGTTACAAATTCATATGACTATTTTGCTACAGGTCTAGAACTTCCACAATTAGAAAAAAGTGCCTGAAATTTATAAAAAAGCATTTTTCTGAGGTATTTCTTTTGCTATCTTCATTAAAATGCAACTAAATTCAGACCCCAGCTAACAAAATATCTGTTCTAACAGTATTTCACATTCTGTGACAGGAATCTCACAGAAAGGAATAGTTTATTTTGTATCATACTAAAAGTCTGCACTGATGGATATCTTATCCCTGATGGTAAATGGGTGCTTAGAGAAAATATTTAACAACAAAGGTATCATATCGAATCACTTCTCTTTAGGTATGGCATTCTAGGATACATACTGATAGCATATGAAAGGTTTTACAAATATTGTGCAAGTTGTCTATATTAAGGTAAAATAACTTATATGATGTAATTCTTACCTCTCCTCCCTATTGCCCTAACAGTATAGGCTTAATACAGGTATCTGCCTGTAGCAAGAATGGCTTGTCCCTAAAGAAGGAAGATAATTGCTAGCAGCAATCTGTATGCCATACAAAGCATTTCCCATCTTGCAAGTGAAGGGGGACTAGTCAACAATACTAATTTTATTATGATAGCTATGCAAGAAATACCAATAGCAGATAGAAAATATAGAGAATTATAAACAACAGAGTCACAAATAGAGATCTCCCTTCATCTACCCCTCCACTGTTCTCAGTCCTGCTTTACTCTTTAAATATAATTTTAACAGGTTTTGAAAAGGCTGCAAGCTCTGACTAAATTAGCACAGAGAAACATGACCACAGACAGTATGCAGAAAAATGTTACCTTTTGCTTGCTCCTGCTCAGTAGGACTGCTGGGGACAAGGGCATTGGGTCCAAAGGAAACAGGAGGAGGAATAACTAGGCCTGAAGAGACACTGCAGACCAAAAGGAAAGATGGAAATGAAAACCATACCTCACTAAAAAATGCATTAAGTTCTCCCCCTATTAAGCTCCAGCTTATCACAATACAACTCCTCTATGAAAGGCAAGTGTCAGGTGTTCACCAGTAAGAGACGAGCCACAGTCACGGATCACATGGCCACCATTAGTTCATTTTATTGCAAAATAAGGCCATGCTCCTCTCATAGTGCAAAATTAAAACACTGATTGCTTAAAATCAAGCACAAGTCCTTGAATAATGAAGAGAATAAGGGGAATGCACTACTGCAATGAAGTGCTTGAAATAGTTTGGGGATTTTTTGCTTACGTGGAATGATCCTCCTGTACAACGAATGCCTGTCCAGAGAGCTGCAGGACTTGCAGACTGCGGGCAGGGGTGCACGCCAGAGAACTTCCCTCTTCCACCCTGGTTACTGGACAGCCACTCCCTGCAGTGGCTTTGAACAGAAGGAAATAAAGATAGCAATACGGTCAATAACCAGCTGATCAGAAAATTCTGAGCAGTTAAACTCATGCTATTGCACAGCTCCTTCTCAGACAGGCAACAACAAGCTGATTTTCAGAGCTGGTGAAGGACTGCACATGAAAGTTCAGTATGTGAAATGTGAGCACAAAATAGTTCAGATGAAAAAGAAAAATCTGAACAGATTTTAGACTGTGTAAGTCTTCCTAACTGGGAATTTTAAAAAAATCCCCAAAGGCTCCAATATCAGCACATCTAATCCAGCACTAGAATGCAAATATAGGCAAGGTCCTTGTAAGAAAAGACACCTTGCACTGGCCACTGACTGGATGTGAGAAGGTTGGTACTGAATCTTCTGGACACAGAAGGTTCATTCACAAGATCAGACTGGTATAGACACCACTGAGCACAAGCTTGCCTACACTACTTATCCACACTTTACATGGTGTGTCACTACAAAGGGTGAGCATTATTAGTTTCAGAAGAGGGTTAAAGTTGGGTTTTGGATTTGCTCTTCAGGCGGCACAGAAAGAAAGGAAATTAAATGTATTTAACAAGCCAGTAACTGTTCTAACAGGAAGTGACATTTAGACAATTTTCCATACTATAGTGAATAAGGCTGTGGCCTTTTATTTCCATAGTGTTCTCAATTTTAGCAGAAATTACATGAAAAATACTCACGGCACTCTACACCCTAAAACACTACATATCTATAAAGATCAAGTAGGTATGATGTTTATCTCTGAGATGGACATTCTGGCTCTACTTATTGTTACCTGTTGCATGATTCTCAGGAAACATCTCTTCCTGAGTTGACAAGATATCTGACTCCTCATGACCAGAACTAAGGGATTCCTCAATTTCACTGGGGTCACTGACAGGCGTTTTCTTTCTGGTACGCTCTTCTGCTTCCTGCAAAGTTCTGGAAATGCAAAACACAGTCATTGGCCTGAGAAATTCAAAACATGAAGTAAGATTACAATATTGTTAAGAAAATCTATCAGTAACAGATGGAAAGTATTCACTCATGTATAACACAGGAAAAAAAAGAGAGAAGGAAGACCACTTCTCTTGACAAAGTAACGTTTTCACTCTTGATAGGTTGCACTTTCAGAATTGTTTTTTACATTTTCTTCCAATCTAAGTGATGCTTAAATGGAATGCAGGTTGTTCTACTGACTTCTACTCAATGCAGATTCTAGGAATTTCATTTCACCCCTTTAACGTTACTTTGTGGCAGAATATGATAATACAAGATGAGGTAAATATTATATAAATTTTATGCCAGATAGAATAAATACTATTCAACAAACTGAAGTTAAATTAAAACAATTAAAACCATAAAGCTTACAATAGTAAATACTCAAAAGCATCCTGGAATACCCAACACTTAGCCTCCAGATTCCTCCTGTGCAGCCAAAGCCCATGCTACAGTGATTAAGTTATTTCAAGATAATTTCTGTGACTTAAAATGAATTATCACTTTTAGTATATTCCAGTCATATCGCTTTAAGAAAATTATTGGCATATTTTATTATGCAGTGAACTCACCCTTAAAAACAAACCTATGGATATCTTTGTGTTTAGGAGTTTGACATCACATCTTTTCTCACCAAGGAATGCTGAGAGCACTCCTTAGTCAGCACTGCTGCAAAAAGGCCTCGGCAGTACTTCATCTTTCCCTTTACCTTTCTCTTTTGCCTTAAATCCTCTCCCATGTCTAAAAATCCAGTTAAAAAAGACACAAATCAGCTTACAGAATGTCCACAAGAGACCTATAAAGAAGACAGACTGTTTTACCTTCCAGACTTCTCTGCCTGGCTTTCCAAAGCAGTATGTGCTTCTGTGCTGGAGTCAGTTTCTGTGTTGTCCCCATGCAGTTCTAGGAAGAGACAGATAAAAGAAAAGTATTTGTTACTCATGTCACCTGGATGAATATACAAATAAGAAAGTGTAGTTCTATAATTGACACAAATACCAAGGCAAGCCTCATATGAAAAAAAATTAACCTTAAACTATCTATGAAAACAAGAAAAAAAACCAAAAGAAACAATGAAGTATTTACCAGGGAGTGAATTTAGTATCAAATTGTCTAAATATTCTGGAAACAAATTAGGAAAGAGAAGTGAAAGAATCAACGACAGCACTTGGACAGGTACACGGAAACAAATGTACTAGCCCAAAGGAAAGAGGGACCAAAATTCTTTACAACTACCACTGAGCTGTGAACTCAGTTTTGAAAACTACTAACACTGTATTTCCTGTCACACAAACATAAAATTTAAAATTTAAAGAAACCAGATAGAATCTACAGGGTAGGAAAAGGACACCTATGATCATTTTCACTTACCATCTTTTGACTCATTCTTCACAAGCCTGGAAGAAAGGACAGCAGGTCCAGAGTGAAGCTGATGCCTAGCATCTCCCTCATTGGGCACGAAGTCGGTCTCAAAGTCCTGGCTCTGTGAGAGCTCTAGAACTCCAAACTGCAGCTGTGACATGCCTGTATCTAACATCAGACATCCATTACAAATATATATATCAAAAAAAATTTCAAGAGCCATCTATCACTTTTACAAGGGCAAAAGATATACCCTCTAACATGCAAAGCATTTAGGCTATTGCTGAAACTCTGAATAAACTAACAGACTCTGATCTCAGCTGTACTAATTAAAATACAGTACCAGAAAAGGGACAGTGGCCATTAACTCAGAAATCAGTATTAATCAGCAAGGGCTTATATAATGCCATTAGGAACTGCAGCAGACTTTCATTCCATGATGAGAAAATAATCTTGATAATACACAGCCTGTGTCTGAAAATCCTCTGATGACAACGACCATTATGCCAGTTCATAATAAGGCTCCATTTCCTAAAGATCACAATTCATCCCCGCCTCTTCTAAACCACCTTCAGCCTTGAAGATCCATTATAACAATAATAATAAAACAACGTTTTGTTTTTTTTTTTTTTTTCCCCCCAAACACCAAAGCATACAAATCAACTTCCAGAAAAGGATGCCAATTTCTGACTTATTACTACCGGCACAATTACCCCTGGTGAGACAAGTGAGCCAGCTCAACTGAAAAACTGCACAGATGGTGCGTCTGATTCAAAACCCAAAAAACCGACCTGAAATGGAGAAGTTACCTTCTACACACGGCGAAGAAGCACAGTCCTCAACATCACCTTCACTTCGCTCCCCGGCCTTTCCAAGGGCACTGCAACAGAGAGACTCGCTAACGTCGCGCAGGGGTTCCTGCAGGCCGCCTTCCCGCGGCTCATGCTGCGAGGGGTCACTTGGCACCGACCGGGCGCCCCAAGCCCACCGCACCGCACGTCCCGGCCAGGGCCGAGCGCGGCCGCTACAGCACCGCGCCCGCCTTCTCGGCCTGTCCTCAGCACGAG
>NW_008236184.1:4264409-4267915 GCF_000691975.1 Corvus brachyrhynchos
CTGGCGCACATGGCGTGCCAGGGCGACGGAGGTTCGGGCCGGGCGCCGGGTTCGGGCCGGGAGGTGTCCGCGCGGTGCCCTCCCGATCCCCTTTTCATCAGAGGTACAAAACAGCCCCGTGCTCGGGCTCCGGCACGGACCGAGCACCGCGCACCCCGGACAGCCACTGTCGGGTCCGTCCTTTCTTGGGTATCACGGAAGAGTGAAATCCGAGTCATTTCCCTGTGTATATATGACTAAACAGTTATCGAAGAAGCCTTGCGCATAATTGTGACAGTATCGTTGTCTTTCCAGCATTCACCTTCTTGCCTAAAAAATAGTGAGTTTGAATAGCCTAATATAAATCTACTTTTGCAACTTCTCTTTTTTATTTCTGCACCTCTCTGTGTTTTTTAGATGAGAATTCTGTATATTTTATTTAAAAATATGTTGTAGAACCAAAACCACAGAATCCGAAAAAAATGGTACCTGGCCTGGAAGAAACTCTTATTATGCAACGTTATAGATAAAGTGTGTACATAGTGAAACGCTGTATATATGAGTACGTTACAAATTTTGTGTGTAATGTGAAATCCAAGTTTGCACATGCCTGTTAAGATCATTAAACAGGCTACAAATATTTGCAAATTGCTACACAGGAGGGATGCTTTAGTGGGTGGTTGTTTAAATCCCAGAAGATGCTCCTTTGGTATATATTAAGCTGTATTACGGAAATGTTTTCTTAGAAGTGTTAACAGTTACCTTACAAAATTCACAGAGGACAATGAAGACTAGAAATGGCAAACGTGCCAGTCACTCTTTCTCAAAATTGCCCTCAAATTCTTGAAAACTTTGATAACAAATCCTCAGACAAGTTGGGTTTGTATCCAGAAGACAACAAGGAGAGGATTTAACAGCCAACATTGATCTCTAAATACAAGGTGCATAACATCGATCTGATACCTTATGTCAGAGCAACAGGACAGAAGTGGCAGCATAACAACTTTATTATAGTAAGACTTTTAGCAGTATCTATATGGGTTTCTCATAAGCAAACTAGGGAAGCATAGCTGTGATGAAGTTTCAATAAGATAAGTAAAAAACTTGTTTGGTATTTATCCTCGGGAAGTAGTAATCGTCAGTTCAAAACAAGTACATTTGAGTGAGGGTTCAAACATCAGTGTGCTACTCCTAGTCCACCGTTTTCTTTAATCACTTTGGTCACAAAATAAGTACACTTATTAATCCACAAGCAATCTGAAATTGAAAGGGACTAGAAGTAGTAGAAGAAAGTTCTTTTTTAAATGGTCTGAAAAATGGACAAAGTACAATGCAGGTAAGAACAATATTATAAAAAATTAAATAACCGGCTGCACAAATTCAGGAGGGGGCTGCTGGGATGCTGGCTGCTGTATGGTATTTCTGCAAAATAAAGCAATAGTGCCTCACAAACTCAGTCGGCGTCATGCTGCTGCCACAGAAAAAGGGGCAAACAGCGTTATACTTGTGTATAGTATGCATACCTTAGATGCATGAAGTAATTCTTGTACTCTACACTGGCACAGCCTAAGGTAAGCCCTGCATCTAGTGAGAAGATGGCAAAGGATTTGTGTTGAGCTTGGATGGGTTACCCTTCCTTCTCAGACCAGAGTAAGAGAGCAGAGGAGGCTGCTGTTCTGCTAAGTTCTTTATTTCATCATCTCATAGCTTTCTTGAAGGCAGCGTTCGAAGGGGGTTACATGATAAAGACAAGCAGCAACAGCAAACAGCAGGCAGAAAACAGCTTCTTCTTCTATATGGTCTATATTTTTTCTTACAGAACTGTGGATTATATTTTCTAATTAACCAGTAAGATTAACACACGATTCTAATTTTTCTTTTCTTAACCTATCCTGGTCTAATTCTAACAGTCGTAAGTCTTACACAAGTGTTACATAGGTATTACACAAATTTGCGTATATAGTTCTTATTGTTCTTATTGTTTATGTGAACACTGTATCTAAAAAATGTGAACAGTATAGTTCTATCTATATTTTGTCTAAAGTAAAGACTTCTGTGAAAAGGTAACTCTGCTGCAGTAAGAACTGTGTTTAAGGTCCCTGCTGCAGCTTTTTAATGTTTAAGGCACTTTTTAAGGCACTTAGCATATATTTCTACTAAAAGTTTAAAAATCTATATTTCTATTTCACTTTGGTGTGACTTCATGTATCTCATCTTGTCTAAAGGTTTTAATTCAACCCCTGTGCTTTGGCTTCCCTCTGGGCCTGAGTCCAGAGGAGCTTTCACTCCAACAGATTTGGCTATCATAATATTCTCCAGATAGGAAAAAAGTTGATGGCAAATAATTTGTTTCTCAATAATATTCACAGTTTAGATGACAACTGAATTTGTTTTCATGAACTGCAAGTAGGTGTAAATTAAAGACAAAGCAGAAATAAGCAAAAATATTTTAAAAGTAGGGCTAAAGAAGTCCTAGAAATTATGCCATTTCTAACATTTAAAAAAAATTTTTAAGTGGTAACAAATGTGTATAGTTGATCTCGGTTTGAAATAGGAAGTTGGACTAGATTATCTCCAGAATTTTCCAGTCTTGTTTTTTTTGCAATTCAATACTTTCGCATGAACCAGAATAGGACAAAATTGAAAGCTCAGTCCAGGTGGTCAAATTTGTAAATGCCAAATCTGTGTGTGTTTTAAAGGTGAGTGCCCATTTTTTGTGTTAGTGTAATCTCACTTTCCCCAGCTTTTTTATGCTATGAAAAGAAACACCCTGCTTTCTTTATAATATACGTCTTCATTTAAGTATTTCTTCTCAGCTGGCAGATTGCCTTTTTTCTGAATCTAAATCATAAACTATGAACAGGGCATGGCTACCTTTGTCTAAGAAAGAATAAAAGAGCAAAATCTGTCTTTGCTTCCTTTTGCTTCAAACAAAACATGTCCAACACCAGACTTTCAATGAATGAAGGTATGGTAGCTCTCTGACTTTTCGTATTTGGAGGATTTTTCCAAATTTCTTGCATCTTACAGAGTTTGCAATAGTGAGCTGACGCTATAGTTGATTTTCGTCCAAATACTCCTTTCCAATGCAGACCACGAACTAGGGAAACTGAGAAACAGGACTGCTATTCCTGATTCTCATTTCTTGCACTCTGAATCTTTCTTGCACTCCATGTCTCAGTGCAGCCCCAAGCCCCATCTTCAAAACTGGACAGTATTCCTAGAAAAAGGACCAAATTCCAGATCCTGATTTCAAATGGGAATTAATTACAACAAACTAAGATACCCAACAAGATAGCTAAGCTTACTAAGAGAGTAAGGATGCCACTTGTCTTTGGAAAACTGGGTTTAGGTTTTGTACTGTGTATTACACTTATTATGATGCAGACGCATCTAAAAACTATCTGGCCAATTTCCGTATGCACTGTTCTCTGCGCCATGGCTTTGGGAACAAATAGTGCCTGGCATTCACCGCTCTCGGTGGCCGTGAGTCCAGAGGCCCGGCGTGCTACCGACGGCGAGTCACC
>NW_008236184.1:4268162-4272000 GCF_000691975.1 Corvus brachyrhynchos
GCTTTAGCTGGTCCGGGCCGGCGAGCAAGACCGAGCCTACCCCGCTGACACCCGGAGGGCGCCGCCGGCGGGACCCGCCCGGCCTCCGCACCGTCCCTGGCTGCTCCTGCTCCCTCAGGCAAAGGCTCTTACCGGTAACGCAAGGCGTGTACGTCCTTAATTTGTCGAAGAGTGACCACACGAAAATGTTCACCGTATGAATGCCACAACGAGAAAGGTCACATATTCGATCATGCCGGACGGGGCTGTGATTGCCACACCGAATTAACTTCTCAAGCGTTCACTTTACTTACTTGCATATCACTTTCTCTGAACACTAGCAAGCTATTCAATCACACAAAATGCACCACGAAATACCGGAATTAAGCTACTTCACTACAAGCTGGGATCATGTCCTTTTTCTGAAGGAATGTTGAAATCACTGCTCGACTTTACTGAGCAGGAGAAGTTGAGAAAGACATACGCACAATTATGGTGGAAAGGGTGGCATTATCATTTCTTTGCACTGCTCAGTAAGGCTGCTGGCAACCTACACAGTTTAGTCTGCAAAAAAATCTCAGTAATGTTCGATTTTTTATGTTGGTACTTTGCCTGACCATTTCAGCTGTATTATTTTGACTGGTTTTAGCTATGCGGAAAGATGAAACAAAGAGGTATAGATTCTGGACAGTTTGTATTTAATATTTAAATGATTAAAAATCACCTCAGCTTAAAAGAAGGACTGCCATAAAAGTACGAATTAGCACCTTTCAAAGTCTGATAAACATGTCTTTTAATTCCAAAGCTCTGCATCACTTGACACAATGAATATACCTGATAATTTCATCAGCCCTTGATCAGAGCTTTGTTCCAAATTGCACAGGAGACAGTATCTTGCCACACCTTCTGTAAGCCAAAAATGAGAGGAACAGGAGTACTACTCTGATAAATCACCCGTGGAGTTAAACAGAGGCAAAAATGTGGTTTGGTCAAACTGAAAGGCTTAGCCTTCTCTCTCTTTCTCTATCTTACGATACATCCTGGAAGTGTCAGTATAAACAACCATAAGACTCCATCTGTACATAAAAGCATTATCAATGCTGGCTTCTTCTGCTCCACGTAAGAATGGCTGTGTTCACCACAGGACAGATCAAGGCCTGAACAAAGTCCCTTTAGGCAGTCACCTATTTTTCTCTGCTTCTTAGAAATGTCACAGCCAAAATGAAACCATATTTCACCACTGTTAAAGGCATTATTCTCACCTGGGTACTGTCACAGGTCTCTGAATCCCTGAAGTACTTTTATCATTTGGAAATTTTTAGCTGGGAAGGACAGGAAGTAATCATTCCAGGCTAAAGGACCAAGGAATTGAAATAGTATAGATTGTTCTCCTAATGATATTATGAAAATCCTTTTTACACTATTTTGATCCTACTGTCTAAATCCATTTTTGTAAAGGTCATTTACCTGTGACTCGTTGTCCTTCAGTATGAGGTAATCCTTTAGTCTGCTTTTGCCACTCTCCTTCTGTGATGTTTGTCAGGACCTCTAATATCTGCATTCAGCCCAGTCAGCTTTTGATTTTCATGGGGGTGCTGCAGTGCATGAAAGTATAAGCTTACACCATAATTGCTATACAGGTCTGTTCTATGGTTCTGGAGTGTGAACATACAGGGAAAAGGAGGAATTTAGTAATCTGGAAATCCCTCATTTCACTGTCTCATGCAGTGTGCACTCACTAGGACTCAAGCCTTTTCTACTGCAATTCTACTGTGACCACAGACATCTCCAATTCACATTAGAAAGCAACAGAAATACCATCATTCTATGAACTGATGGTACAGTAGAAGAATGCAAATGGATCACACAACCAGAATTAGTGTTTTAATTGTAAAGTCTTCCCCAGAACTTCTAGTCTCTGTGTTTGGATATTCTTTTTAAGCTTTCACTCCAGTTTGCATGTCTCCTGTTTCATTTCTCCTTGGCAGAAAGCCAGTTGGAAGAGCATCTCTGCACTGCAGTGAAAAGCTGCAGCTCTGGAAAGCTACCATGTTAAAAATAAGCAGCAAGTACTAAGACTGAATCACCTGAAAACAGAAGGTACTTCTGTCAGCTGGTATGAAAATATCTGAAAATCTTTCATCTTCGTGTTTTGTTGTCATGTTTTCCCTCCATGATCTACAATCCTACTTTCATGATAGAATTTAAAGTACACTGGCATTTATTTGCAGGTTTACTGCTTTATTCACATATTTACGTCTTCAGTGCAATCCTCTAAAACCAAATGATTGCTGCTATGCAGGTTACAACACAGAGAAATAAACCCTTTTGATACACTAATTCTCCCTGTTTACAAGATTTAGTTCATAAAGCTCATAGCCAGTGGTGTTGTCACCACAGTCTAATGTGAAAAAGACCTATTGCATCATCTCCTAATTTATCTGTTGAGAGCTAGACCACCTTTTGATTTAAGATCTTAATTTGAGAAAACTCCATAAGCTAGTAACATCAGCTGTAGCCTGCAGAGATAATTATTTTATATTTTTCTTCCTTTCTGTGGTTGTTTTATTTCCTAACTGTCTTTTGTCAGAGTCCTGTGACACTATAGATTCACATATGCTTGCTAAAATGCCGACTCTCTGGACCTTCTGAAGTTTCAACTGCAGTCTTGGTGGGTACAAAAGAACAAAAGAGGGCAGGATGCTGACTTATCTGCCCATCAAGTTCCTAAACTATAGCTCACCTGTGGAAATCCTGCGGACTGCAGGGGCAGAACCTGACACTGTTTTAGGAAATGCTGCACATTGTTGCTGACTTGTGTAGTTTTATAATAGCTGTGTTGCTTTCCCACCCAACTGCATCGGCACAGTGTGGTCCTTCCTTTTCTGTCAGAAAAGACATGGATTTTTCTACCTGAAACTACTTTTTGGTGGCTCTCCCTTGTTCAGCCTGTAGAAGTTTCATACTTCGGGGTTGCTCAGCTTTTGCACGTAGAATCATAGGATCACCAAGGTTGGAAGACACCTTCAAGATCATCCAGTCCAACCATCCACCCAGCACTACCACTGTAACCTCTAAACCACATCACCCAGAACCAGATCCAGACGCCTCTTGAACACCTCTGGGGGTGGTGACTCCACCACTTCCCTGGGCAACCTGTTCCAATGCCTGTCCACTCTGACAGTGAAAACAATTTTTCTAATATCTAATCTGGATCTCTTCTGTCTCAGCTTAAGGCCATCTGCATTGAACTGCTTTGGAGCTGTGGCTGGCCAGAACTGTGAGCAACAAGGACTTGTGCCCAAAGTTAGGGCCTCTCTGGTCACCCCAGACAGTAAGAACTCCTGCATACACCATGGCCTGCCAGTACAGCCATGAACAGCTCACATCAGCTTTGCACTGGAAGCTAGCAAAGTTCAGATTGTCCTCGTATCTCATGTATCTGGAATCCAGGAAATCCCATGACTTATTGCTGGAGACCATCACTTTATTGCTGGAGACCTGCTTTTAACTGAACAGAAGGAAGAACCACCAGGAAGGGATCTGCTCAGTGCCAAGCGACAGAGGAGAGATAAGGAAGGCGAATGACACTGCCAAGCCTTGGAGTCTTTAGAACTGCTGTCTTCCATGGCTTTATTATGGGTATCGCAACAACTCAACACCAAGCATTTAAAAATCTCCGTGGATTTCTGTATTTAAGTAACTAAATTCTAAACTAAACTATAAACCAACACCTCTTTGCCCCCTGATTGTTCTTTCAAAGGTCTGAGCCCCGCTCACGGTTTTGAGCATCCGAGCTGGTCGCTGTACCGCTCTGCCCACCTTGACGGAAGGAACTCAGACTCCGCGCCCCAGCGCC